>NC_134411.1:101644330-101979569 GCF_038048845.1 Mixophyes fleayi
TTTTTTGTTTTAGCGCGTTAAAAGCAACAATTGAATACCCCCCTTAGTGTTTTAGTCTTTTTTTACTACACATCTAGCAGAATATATATATATATATATATATATATATATATATATATATATATATATATATATATATATATATTATTTACAATTAAACATTGTCTTTTTAAAAGGGTAGTGCACCTTCAGAGAATTATAATGGATTGCTTTGTATATGAACTTCTGCTACTTTAGCTGAATATTTTCATTCTTTCTGTGTGTTTCAGCCATGTCTTTACAGCAGACAGTTATTTCCGCCACCTTGGTATAAGGCATAATTATGTTGTATCTAAAACTAATGTATCTGGATGGCAGTTGTGTGCCGTATCCCCGGACAACAGATAAACTCAGCCTGATGATATAAAGGTATCATCAGGCTGACCCATCCCCTCTCGCTTCCTCCTCTTCCCCTGGGGGTCTCCCTCTAATCCGTGCCCTCCCTCTTTGGTGCCGTTGTTGGCTGACCTTCCCCTGCCCCTCTAGCTGTGCCCTGAGCTCACTGAGTTACTGTGATTATTGTTTACTGTTCTGTGCCGTCTCTCCTCGTATTGTTATTTTGTTTGTCTCTGTACGGCGCCGCGGACACCTAGTGGCGCCTTATAAATAAAAATTAATAATAATAATGGTTGAAACTCAAAAAGAAGACTGGAGAGTAGGTTAATTAATAGTATTATGTGTGCACTATATAATAAACATAGATAGGTTGAGCAATCTGGTGCCGGCCTAGCGCCCCCTGCTGTATAATGGCATCTGTTATAAAACATAGACACTTGGTCAGAGAGTTAAAGGAAGTTATGGGAGTTTTAGGAATAGAATCCCCCCTGCCCCCAATACCTCCTGTTTATCCCCCCACTCCACAGCAAACACACTGTGTTGTCCCTTCCTTCCCCTGGGCTCTCAGCCAGGCCTTTGTTGTGGCTGGCCCAGCTCAGCATCTGGGGGGAGGCAGAGGAGAAGCCTTGGAATGCCGGTAATCTGCCGGGGAGTTGATTGATCGCTCCTGACACTCAGATTCTAGCTGGCTCTGACTTCAGCAGGGATTCCTGCCTCCCACACACCTCCTGTCTGCTACAGCATGAAGTGGTGGGACAGGAGGGGCACAGGGGGGTTGTAAGGTCCAGTCCTAAGAGACTTCTCCACAGTATCTCACCCTGAGTGAGGGGCTCCCAGGGGAATGGTGCCAATATTACTTATGTAGCCCTCCTGTCAATGACAAATGGCTGTTCAGCTGAGTCTGGAAAGAGAGGTCAGTTACTGACAAATGGCTGCAGGACTGAAGATACAGACACTGAAAAAGTGATAATGTATTATTGTAGACAACCTCTTCCAGAGCCCGGGAAACACATATAGTGTATTATGTGCTGTTACTGTGCTCTACCGATCGCTTCTAGACCTCAAATCCTGCTCTATCGAACACAGGGAGATGGTTTGTTATAAACACTGCATTACTCATTGTGTACCAATCTGACACAGGTACCTGAGCTATATACACATCCTGTTATCCTCAGTATCTCCATCCTATAACATCACCCAACACTACATCACACTAATTACATCATTACCAATCTGACACAGGTACCTGATCTATATACACATCCTGTTATCCTCAGTATCTCCATCCTATAACATCACCCAACATTACTAGCAGTCTGAGCCTGTCATCCTCTGTTTCATTTCATACACGCCACTAAATCTGTAAGTCCCGATACAGTAAATTATGGCACGTCTCCATGCCTGGCAGCCAATGTGCAAAATCTCTGCCTGACGTCTACAATGCTCCAACACTGCAGCCAGGTGCACTCACAAAAATACAAACCCTTGGCTCCAACCACGTGACTTATTGGATGGTGATCCTGAGGAAGGGCCAACAAAGGTGTCTCCTTTAAGGAATTATGGCGAGTTAATAGTATGGGCTCTTTGTAAGAACTGAGATATGGAGAAGCTCATATGCTTCAGTAAATGGGAGGAAGGGGGGGGTGACATGAGTGGCCTGTTTCACCATGTGCAGATGTCAGCTCTGTAACCCTTTCAGTGCTGCAGACATCAGAAAGTGACTTGGAGTCAGCGTTTAGAACATTAGGCAGTGAGCTCATCCGGAATCCCAGCACTTCAGCACTGAGCTCTGAGCCTGCTCCCTTTCCCCTTGTTGTGCCAGCTGCTCCTTGCCTGGGTGTGAGGGTCCTGCCAGCTGCTGACCACGAGATCACTGGGGCTGTATCTTCTGGGTAATGAAGAGATCTGTTGTGCATCCAGCGTGACTCCTGAATGCCCAGCTCTTCTGATTATGTTTAAAATTCCTTAAAGAGTTTGTTGTACGGAGTCATTGCAGCGTTACATGTGACAACGCTCAGCCCTGGGAGGTTCAATCTGCTGGGGAGGAAGACAGATGCTGTCAGTAGCAAATTATTGTCAAAGATGGATCAAAGTCTTTTCCAAGCTAGGTACAGATCTGAAAACCTGGGAAAAATATAGGTAAATTTATCAAGGAGGATAAACTGCAATGTTTCACCTTTCATTAAATGTCAACAGCTTTGTTTTTGCAGGAAACTATCTAGAAGTTGCTCATGGCATGCTGACATATATTTGTGAAACTCTGTCTCAAATCAATAAGTAAAAATGTAAGCCACAGCGCATATCTCTAGCTGGGGTACAAGGAGATAGATGGCCCTGTGACCCTTTACTGTTGTGATGATCTTTGACATGCTGGGACTTGTAGTTCTAAAGCAGCTTTTGCCTACCTCTTATTTAAATTCATCATGGATTGTCTTTTATTTCAATGTCTTAGGCACTAATCTAGGTTTATTTGTGGCTAATATAGTCCCATATACACAGGTATATGTGCAAGTGTTGGACTGCATACTATTGAGCTTCTTGTTAACCATCTTATCGGAGACTGAAGACTAAACATTTGAAGTGGGATTGTTCTGTCGGGGGAAACAGTGTTGTTGTGCCCTCCTGTTTTCCTGTACAGGAAGTGTTAGTGTGCGTCTGTTGGTAGTTACTAAGCCGGTGAATGATTTTCATACGTACATCATCATCATCACCATTTATTTATATAGCGCCACTGAATCCGCAGCGCTGTACAGAGAACTCATTCACATCAGTCCCTGCTCCATTGGGGCTTACAGTCTAAATTCCCTAACATACACACAGAGAGAGAGAGAGTAGGGTCAATTTTGATAACAGCCAATTAACCTACCAGTACGGAGTGTGGGAGGAAACTGCTCCTGAACCCCTTTATTTGTCACAAAGCTCCCTCTGTGCACTTGTGACTTGGAAGCTTACTGTAAGGGAACACAGGATTCCAGCCCCAAATCTCACGCTCACCTCTCTAAGGCTACAGATTTCGCTGGTCCCATCCCAACACAGACGCAGGCTTCACACCTCTCAGCAACTGCCACCAGCTAGGTATAAGGCCCATAGCAAACCTATGACTTAATCACCCAATTGTGCACACTCTGTGATCTGGTAGCTAAATAGTTAACCCTTCACACACTGGTTTCTAAAGAAGTTAATCCAGCCAAGCAATCAATCTGTCTCTTCTAAACAGGCAATGAATTTGTTTAGAGCAATAATATATATATATATATATATATATATATATATATATATATATATATATATATATTACATTTTAGATTTAATATACAAAAAGTACAATGCTTTCAGAGAATAAACAAACAGTTAAATAAAGATTTGACATACAAGTAATAATTGCAAACAGTTATATAAAACTAATGGGATGAAAGTACAGAGCATCACTTACATATAATGGTCTGTATGCCTGGGGCAGGCAGAAAAGATGGACAGTCCTTCAATTACATTGATCCCCAATAAGCTTATATGATTATAATTGTTATTGTATAGCCCTAGAGGGGATATTTCTGCTATATAAAGGGATGGTTCGAGCTCATCACCAGGTCCCTCAGCGATGTCACCTTCAATTTATAGTCTGTATTTTCATATACATTGATGCTGCCCAAATAAATAGCTCCTTCCGCTGTGTGTAACTGGTGCCTGTTAATTATAATTCTCAGCAGGAGTAGCACATATCTGTAACGATATCACTAACGACTGAAAGTCCCGATGATCAGCAGATTCCTGTGTACACACCTACATGATTTATCTTCAGATCTGTGACCTTCATCTGTCATAACCGTCTGTACAGATATCTGCCTACACTGCCGGTGGTGAGTGTGTACACACTGCCATATTTGCCTGACATTGTCCCATCGTATATCTTGATTTTTAGGACGTTTATAAAACCAAATCATCAGATGCGATATGTTTTGGTGCCATACAACATGACGGTGGCAGCGTACACACTCTTGCGATATCTGAACAAACGGCCGTGAATCGTGTGATCTGTATAGATGTGTACCCAGCTTAATACATGTCCATGAAATCTGGTGCTTGCTGTGTGTGTTGGCTGATACACCTCATTTGTTTCATGTAATGGCCTAATAAAAGTTCCGTGACATAGAATGGTTACGTGTTAATGGTTTATACTGCCCAGTGGTGCAGACAAGGCTCAATCCGACGCTGCGTTCATGGATCTGTAGTAAAACTTCCAGACTCCAAAGTCTGTTGTCGTCGCTGCTGCGCAGAGTGTTTGACAGATCTTGCGGCTGCCTCCCCCTGGTCCTCTGTATAATTGCACAGCGGCTAATGGGTTTATAGGCTGATGCGTGCAGATCCCCGGGGAGCAGATACCTCTGTGTAATTGGTTTTTGGAGCCGTAACTGTGGAGGAAGTTTGACCTTCTCACGGTGGGAGGAGAGATTACAATGTATCACCTGCATGCTCGGCGGGTACTGACAGCTATTGAGTAAAGTCCCGCAGGCAGGCCCACAGCGCCTCATCAGCGGCTTAATGCTTCTTGTGTGACGTTTCCTATGTGGAGCCCCCAGGTATACACACAGGATTATGGGATTGCTGTGAGATTTTACAACCTATGTATTTATACCTTCACTATTTAGCACTCGCCAAAACAACTGAAAAATATGCAGATTTCTATATCCAGTTTAAATGAAGCAATGCCGAAAAACAATAGAGGAAGCTGCGTAATTACAATAATAATGTATGTGAGGTTAAAGGTAGTTAGGAAGTTTGTGATCCGTTGATTTAAATGAACAAAGAGTAATTTCCATGGTCATTTTCATAAATATATACTTATCATTATTGCACAGCCCTGGAGGTAATATCTAATTGACAATAACTGAATAATAACCGTGATTAATAACCTTAATTTGAGAAATCGTAATAAAACAGTACAAAGGTGGGAATGAAGAAGTAAGGGGTAATGTTTAATGTGCCCCAAACTATTTGAGACCAGCAGTTTGGGGATTTGTAAATGAAACTCCTTGTAAAGTACAAATTTAGTTTTGGCCGGAGTTCACAAAATGTGCGGGGACTAGTAGCAGTCTAAGTCGTGTAACAAAGTAACACAACATGTGAGAGTCACATTTGTCATTACACTCTCCAGTATGTTTCTGGGGAGAACATACAGACTCCTGCTGCCCTGACTGGTATTAAATTCAGTAGCTGGGTGCCCGTGGGCGAGTTCAGTAGTGCGGAGAGACCCCAAAGTATGACCCTGATCTCCAGTGAAGTACAGAATGTCAGAGAACCCGCACAGTATCTGCACAGATGAGAGCCCTGGTGTCTGTAATCACTTCTTATGGTGCAGAGGTAAATGTTCTCTCTGTCTCAGTCCATAACATGATGCTAAGCAGGCGGATCCCAGCCAGGGTCCTCTCATCCATTAGAAGTAGACTGGGCTGAGCTGGAGTAATTATTATGGTGGGGGAAGAATGTATTAAGTCTTGGTTGGTTGTTCTATAGTTAAGTCATAATCTTGTAGTGTCCCAATCCCCCATTCTGTCTCCTGTCTGAAATATGCACTGTAGGAATGTTTTACTGACCCAATAATGTATTAAGGTCATTATTAAGCTACCTGTTGCACTCCATCTATAGTGGAACTACAAGTCCCAGCATGCTTTGCCAGACAGGGTGGCTACCTCTTGTGGAGACTATTCCTTGCTGCATTTGAAATCATTTGTACAGGTCATTAAGAACTTGATTGTAAGCTCTGTGGTCGAGAAGTGTTGTTTTCGCTCTCCTTCAGTGAGGTCATGATAAGCTCTGTATTAAAAAATAATTTTATCCAATTGTTTAAAGGAACAGTCTGTTTTAGTACAGTATGTTTTCATTTTTGTCTCCAAATTCCTCAACTTCTCAATGAATCTGTTTTGGATAAATTTATCTCTGACCCCTGGACATGATCATAATACAATTCTATTACACTGTATACAGACATAGGACACTACACCCCCAACATGACCTGACCACTGGACATGATCATAATGCAATTCTATTACACTGTATACAGACATAGGACACTACACCCCCAACATGACCTGATCACTGGACATGATCATAATACAATTCTATTACACTGTATACAGACATAGGACACTACACCTCCAACATGACCTGACCACTGGACATGATCATAATACAATTCTATTACACTGTATACAGACATAGGACACTACACCCCAACATGACCTGACCACTGGACATGATCATAATACAATTCTATTACACTGTATACAGACATAGGACACTGCACCCCCAACATGACCTGACCACTGGACATGATCATAATACAATTTTATTACACTATATACAGACATAGGACACTACACCTTCAACATGACCTGACCACTGGACATGATCATAATGCAATTTTATTACACTGTATACAGACATAGGACACTACACCCCCAACATGACCTGACCACTGGACATGATCATAATACAATTCTATTACACTGTATACAGACATAGGGCACTACACCTCCAACATGACCTGACCACTGGACATGATCATAATACAATTCTATTACACTGTATACAGACATAGGACACTACACCCCCAACATGACCTGACCACTGGACATGATCATAATGCAATTCTATTACACTATATACAGACATAGGACACTGCACCCCCAACATGACCTGACCACTGGACATGATCATAATACAATTCTATTACACTGTATACAGACATAGGACACTACACCCCAACATGACCTGACCACTGGACATGATCATAATACAATTCTATTACACTGTATACAGACATAGGACACTGCACCCCCAACATGACCTGACCACTGGACATGATCATAATACAATTTTATTACACTATATACAGACATAGGACACTACACCTTCAACATGACCTGACCACTGGACATGATCATAATGCAATTTTATTACACTGTATACAGACATAGGACACTACACCCCCAACATGACCTGACCACTGGACATGATCATAATACAATTCTATTACACTGTATACAGATATTCTGTGACTTCTGTACCTGATTATTTTCTTAGATTTCATGAATGGAAAAATAGTCCCGGTCAGTGAGGTGTTGGCCCAGTTAGGGCCTGGGCAGAGTTCAGAGTTGTTATTATGTACTAAACCAGCTCTGTGCTGTCCTTGGGCATTGAGAAGGGGATTTTCAGCTGTGATTTCCATAGGAAGGGGTTACAGTATTTACGATTAAAGTTATCTTGGGCTTGAAGAGCAGGTTGGAGGTTATCTGTGTATTACCGGAGGGCAGTGCTCTGTCTGATCACTAGGTGTCAGCACCTGTACAGAGATACAGTATTTGGCAGGCTTAGTGACTAGGTTAAAGCAATTAACTTACTGCTATACTCCTCTAATGATTCATTCATTCAATTGATGACTAACTAAGCGATTTATGGCGATTATCCCACTGTTTGTGATTTGCACTTTAAAGACACGGGCAAATTATAAGTATTAGGGTTCATATATAATGTAAAACCTTGTATTTTGCCTTCTCCTTACCAGAGAGTTTGAAGGGTTCTTGCAACTTACCTGCAGCATAGTGTTGTATGTGGGCCTCCCATAGACTCCGTTATATTATACAGTAATAATGAACACACAGCAGTTTCTACAAGCAGCCCCCTCATCCTCTACACAATGATGTGTGGGACTGGGTTTGTGTTATGTGAAGATCCTAGTCGTGCTGGCGCTGTAATCCAGCACCCCGCTGAGTGGCTGCTTGGCGCAGCTTTCCGCAGGCTGGTTGCACAGACGTTTGGCACAAATCACCTGCCAGCTCTCCGCACAGCAGCCCGCTCCACGGGACAAAATAAATAATGTATCTGCCAGGGGCTGAGACTCACGGCTAAACGGCTCATAAATCTCACAGCCAGAGCGCTGGTTTGCTCCTGGATCCCTGGCCCGTGTCCCACCTGGTGAGATCCCCGTCTGTGCTGGGCAGGCCGGGTACAGGAAGCCGATTCTCATCAATGCCTCAGTACACCCCATACAGAAGAGGTATCTGGGATAAAGCCGTGTCTACTGCGTGTTACATGGATGTTACAGTTCATAGTGGAGATCTGTAACGATATAACAGCAACACTGACATCAGTACTCACTGTTTATACAGATATTATGTACAAGAGTTTATACCTGGATCAGCGCAGATTGTTTAAACTGTGTTTTCTCTGTGTGGACACATTGACTCCTCACTGAAAACCAAAGCGCTACGGAATATGTTGGGGCTATATAAATAAATGATGATGATATATAGTATTCAAGGTGCAACACACAATATTGGGGCTGGTTTATGTCCGAACTTATGTCAGTTTGCGCAGCGGACATTGTGTCAATTGCACAATTGCATGTAATTCAGGTTAGAATGCAAATGACACTTACAACTCCCTATGACTTGAGAGGCGGAATTGGGGGCGTAAAGGACGATCTAACGTCGGTCATGTGAACTAAAGGCAATTTTTCTGCATTCTGAGTGACGTTTTTGTTCTTGCACATGTACGTATACTGTGTCTGTTATGTGTCCACATACAGCATGTACTCTTTAGGGGGAGTGTACTTCCTCCGAGAACCAGATTGATACGATTGGATTTGATTATGGCTGGAGCTACGATCAGGTGCCGTGGTATGAATCATGCCCTTTGTATGACCGGTATTAGCACAGAGTTGTGTAAAGTATTCAGACATCATCTCTGATACGTTTAATCATTGCAAACTGAGCTAAATAAATAGATATATTATATGAACAAGGACCAAGCTCCCTGTCATACATGCCGTGAACACACTTTGCTACCATTCGTGGTCTGAACGCTTTTATATGGCCCATAGGGATTATTGCTCCCCATTTTTTTTTATGTTCTAGAAGAATGTAAAACTGATACAAAAATGTCACCGATATTTAAATCCTATTGCAGAATGGCTGCCTCCATTGTGTGGAGTACACATTAAACGACTGCCACTAATTTAAGCCTTCCATTGTTCCTCTGTAAAATGACCTTTCATGCAGTGACAAAAACCCCCAGAGTCCCAGATTTGATGGTGTCAGGAACAGCTGCCCTTAGAGGAGTGCAGCTCAATGTTTCAGGCCTCATTTCCATGTGCAGCATATTACGCTGCCCCCTCTACAATCGCAGCGTAATTTGCATAGCAATGAGGGGTCCGGGGTTATTCCAGGTTCTGCACCTTGCCGGGGATTGTGCAGCTGCTGCTGGTTTCCTGATAAGAGCGCGGACCCTATTGTTTACCTAAATAACACACCCACCAGTTGCTCCTGACAATCCACCGTTACTATGGGAACCCTGCATCCAGCCAGCGGGCGCCCTGACCCCCCATCCCCGAGCTCCTCGTTAACCCCTCCAACGTCTCTTTCCTGCTTACTGTCATCTGCAGAAGAGATGCCTCTGCTTGTCGCTTTAAGAGGATGAATTTGTCATGTATCCAATAACATATATCTATACCCCACCTGTTGTATCTATTTGTATCGTTGTATCTCAGACTGTTGTGTATGTTGCTATTAATACCCTGCTGTGTACTGGAATCGTTGATTTTATACATAATTGATCACTTCTATATCGTTGCATTTGTAATGCAAAAGTGATGTTAATATGTCTAGAGAAACCAGTAAATAATAATGTTATAATATGTGAGCTCCGATGACATCACTTCAGTGATCATTAGGAAAATTTGTGTTATTTAAGGATAACTGCAGCCTTACTATACAGTAATATGGATATTAGAGGTCACCCCGGAATTTTACTGTTTAGAAGCACTCGAGCCTTGTGCTTGTAGGTGGTCACAGAACTGCCTGTTGACTTCTGATACCCCTATAATTTGTTAGGACTGCATGATCCCATATTTATTATCATTTTATTTATATAGCGCCAACTGAATGCAGGCTGTACAATCATCTAACAATTATTCAGGATCATCAGTACCTGCCCCATTGAAGCTTACACTCTGATTTCCCTACCACAAGCAAAACTAGAGGAATTCCACCAGAAGCCTATTAACCTCACGTTACGTCTTTGAACTATGGGAGGAAACTCTGACAACACAAACACCACACAGGTATCTCCCAGGTTGGGATCAAACCCAGGAACCCAGTGCTACTAAGGAGGGATGCTACTGTTTAGTGGGTCGGAGAGCCTCTGGCGTGTTTTATGCGTGTTTGCCATACTGCATATATTGTTTTTGTGTAGTTTTGATATTATTTATAAGTTGTTCGCTGCAGGCTGTCATATTTCAGTGAGAGTCCATGCTACATACCTTGTTACTAACGCCCACCAAATAATAGATTATTAGTAATGTTAAAATGTTTTGATTATTGAAACATAGACCATTGAAGAAATTATTTCTGTGCAGAATATGGACAGTGTAGCTCCGCCCACATTGAGAAATATCATCATGGCTCCTCCGAGCCAGCAAAGTTTCATTTAAAGTTACCACTTGGTGCCCTCAGTGAGATTTTATTGACAGTGCTACCTCTCCTATGCTTTGGCATTTTAGGCTGTGACTTTATTTGTACTTATTTAATATCTGTACTTTCATCTTTTGTTACTTTTGTCCGTAGTGTTTTTTCCAAGCTGGTTCGGGCTTGAAGACAACTGCACGGGAAGAGCCCTATGTCTTTTGTGTCTGAGAGTAACGAGGGTCTTTCCCTTTCGGACAGACCCTGAAGACTCAGCTGACTGAAATCATTCACCCCAGACTTTCTTTAAAAAATAATCCATTATATAATTTGGAGCAACATGTCTAAAATAGCTTTTTTTTCACAATATGATGCAGAATAATTATTAAAGGACTAGGGTTTCCCAAACCCTGTCCTCAGGGCTCCCCAACAGTGCAGGTTTTCTGGATCACATGTGACATAATTAGGACCAACTGTGGATCTGTTACATTGTGTAAGTCAGTAATGAATAAAACTGTGCTCCAGCAAGGAGATATGGAAAACCTGCACTGTTAGGGAGCCCTTAGGACTGGGTTTGGGAAACCCTGGACTATATGCTGATAGTACCCCTGATTGTGTCTGAATTATAGTAATTCTTGACTGTTTTGCTTAAATAACTGGTCCAGGAGTTTGCTGGTCTTTGTCTCATTGAAGGGAAAAGATGGTCTACCCATCAATAGGATTATTAATATGGCCACTAATGTTGCAATTTTCTGCCAATATCACAAACGATGAGGCAAATAGCAATCGTAACTCTTCACCCATTTCTACAGAATGGCCTCTAGATGGCGCTGCAGCCTTGGCTCAGTGCACAGCCTGCTTGTCCTATAGGATCCTATCTCACAGTATTACAGGCTTCAGGCCAGGAATGTGTTAACCTCACTGCAGATGAGAGAGATGCTCATTGCCACATTACACTGTAGGAGAGAGAAATGGTTAAGAAAAAGTCATTTAAGATGATACTTTATTTACATCATGTGATGTGCAGGATCCAGAGTCAGTATGCTGTCATCATTGTGTACACTCAGGCTGCAGGCTAGGCAACAGCACAGAAACCAGCAATTGTTTTATAATGTTCCTCCTCCATTGGGGATATACATTTCCAGTTCGCTTTAGAGGGAAAGTTATGTGATGTCATGTGATGTCACAAAAGTGGGTGGGGCTTGTTTTCTGAGTATGCGCTGCTAATGTAAAACTAAACAGACACATTTATAGCTGAGAATACAAAAATGTATGTGGGATTCTGATAAGTTCACCAACTATATATATATATATATAGTGTGTGTGTGTGTGTTTTAATGTGTACAGTTTCCTCTTTAATGCTTCGTGCTGGTGGTCTTGATCGTCGGGCCAGTAATTGAGGCCGACGTCTGCATCGAAATATTATGTAAGCAGATGTCTGCGCAGCTGATTATTTTCTCATTTTATATTTATTTATTTGCAATTTCCACTCCAACTCTGACTTTTACATTCTCCTGTGTGCTGACAACAGGGCAGATAAACAGATGTCTATTTCTGCACAAAGGAGAAACATCAGAAGGCAAAATAAGGGGAGGGGGGGGGGGGTCTGCTCACTACACAGCGTCAGAGTCTGTTCCTGATGTGGCTTTAAATATAAAAACTAATGCTTTGAAATTAGTGCATAATGATGACAATGAATGATATATATATTATATATAGAAACAAGCCACAAGACGATACATAATGATCTCAGTGACTCTGTAACGCCATCAGATTTAGAGGTCCCCTCTGCCCATTATCAAGTTACTCCTTCCCTACTGCGCACTAAGACCTGGTCCTGGCTAATCCCATTACAGTCTGGCTCAGCCTGTGCCCTGCAGCAGCTGGTTAGCCGGCCCGAGCTCTGCAGCTCTCTCTCCGGCAGGTGGGCGCACTCATCTCTTGGCACAGCACTGCTAATTAATCTGGCCTTCTGCAGAGAGCAGAGATGTAAGCAGTGCCAAGTAGAAGGGGAGGGGGGTGTAGAGAAGACAGGACAGCTTGGGGTTCTTGGTTAGCTGGACAGCTTCCCAGAGGAGATCAGGAACCCCCCCTCCCCTGCTAGTGGAAGGTTCTACCTCAGAATGTCTGTGCCGGAAGAAAACACTCTGTATTATTTAATCTCCCTTTATCTTTAATTTATCGTCTGCTGCTGCCTCAGCCATATGGTCCTTTGTTTTCTTGTTGTCTCTGTTCTGGCTCTCTGCGGCACGGCGGGACGTTGTCATTACCCTCTGAGCTCAGCTTTATTGTATTCCTGGCAGTTCATAACCTCCGATTCACACCTTGCTATAGCTCATTTAACAGTACTGAACTTAAGCTGGATACACACTTATGTAATCTTACATCGGATGTGATTTCTGTAACTGAAAGTCCGGATGAGCAGCAGATTCATCATCATCATCATCATCATTTATTTATATAGCGCCACTAATTCCGCAGCGCTGTACAGAGAACTCGCTCACGTCAGTCCCTGCCCCATTGGAGCTTACAGTCTAAATTCCCTAACATACACACACACACACACACACACAGAGAGAGAGAGAGACTAGGGTCAATTTGTTAGCAGCCAATTAACCTGCCAGTATGTTTTTGGAGTGTGGGAGGAAACCCACGCAAACACGGGGTGAACATACAAACTCCACACAGATAAGGCCACGGTCGGAAATCAAACTCATGACCCCAGCGCTGTGAGGCAGAAGTGCTAACCACTAAGCCGCCATGCTGCCCACACACACCTAACACGATTTACCGTAAGATCTGTGATCTTCATCTCTCATAACCATCTGCTCAGAAGATCCTGACCCTGTACAGATATCTGCCTACACTGCTGGCTGTGAGTGTGTACACACTGCCATATTTGCCTGACATCGTTGATTGTGATTTTGTTTAGGAAGTTTATAAACCCATATCAACAGATGTGACGCGTTTAGGTATGAGAAAACATGAAGGTGGGAGCGCACACTCTTTTGCAATATCTGAACAAATGGTCATGAATCTTTTGATCTGCATGATAATTGCATAGATGTGTACACTGGGCCTTAAGTCTCCTACCCATTAGTGTTTTACTTGCACTTTTAACGCTAGTAAGAATTATATTAAAAATTGGTATCAAATGCAAATACTTGGTGTGTATATATATATATATATATATATATGTACTAGTGTATTAGGGATCATTGCAGATTCACGATGCGTTAATGTGCCTTAAACGCAAAAATGGTAGTGGTTTTGCAAAAAAAAACTATACTGCAATGCAAGTACATGGTAATGTGTATAACTACACTACATACTGCAAACATATACACTAGAAACAATGGTCTCTACTGTCAGACCTGCTTATACACGTTAATTGAGTTATAAGACAAAGTGTGTGCTGCCCATAGATACGATCAGCGGTTGGCGGATGGAATTGATCGTTATTTTGTATAAGGCAATTGTTCGTTCTTAATATTCTGATTGTTTCTCAGATATGTGATCACAATGTGTGAGCTGCCATTGGTAATGTACCTAATTGTATATAAAGCCAACGTTTGTTCTAAAGCCTGAAACATTGTTACGTCTATGGCTGCATTCACGCTGTGGACTCTCCTGCCCTCTAAGTTCTTGGTTTATGTTCTATTCCTTTCGTGGATAATGTATCGCAGATCCGCTCTTATTTCTAAATGCAGAGAAATGTGTTCTTCAAGTGCTAAACTGTGCCCTTGTTGGCTTGCTAATAAAATTGGAATAATTTCCTTTGACGATATTAAGTATCTACATTGTATTTATCACAGATTTATGCACCGCATGTGTAATAAACCAGCTGCACTTTGCTCTACGCTGTTCTGATACTCAAGTGCTAAACTTTGCATTATTAATCTATGGCGACATGGCCAAGCATTCACCCTGCTTCACCCAAGGCAGCAGATGAGAAATAAAATAAAAAAAAATCACATTTACAGGTATTTACGTCTTCTGTTGTTGCACAGTTTGAATACTTTTTTTTTTCCAGGGATCCAGAGAAGTTTTCAGCTTTGCAGTCTGTAGAGTTGTGAGATCGTAATAGTAATATATAAAATCAAGTCGTATGCTTTTTTTCTAAAGTAAATTCTATGGCATGACCATTCAGATTGATGAAATGATAGAAATCTTTTGAGATGTCAAACATTTAGGAAAATAAGGGTAGTGGATTGTTGTCATCCAGGTCTCTGAAGGACAGAGGGTTATGACAAGATACTGGCACGTTTGAGAATATTTGATTTTACAGAGGTCGTTGATGAATAGATTTGTGTTTTAGCTATGGAAGAATATAAGGCAGTGTGTGATAGAAAACCAGGCTTTCATTCAGACCTTTTAAGGCGAGTTTCATGTTGGTCAAATGGCTCATTAATATCACTTTACAGGAAGATAGGACTGACCGCATTGACCTGTGGGGGCAGATAAAGTACATTTAGGTGTGATCTGGAGGGAAAAGGCCGATTTCACTAACTATCCATTCTACTCCTGAGTAGACGAAGGGATTTCTGTCCAGTGTGTCGGAGCGACGTCCGAGCCGAGGGTGTCGGAGAGACGTCCGAGCCGAGGGTGTCGGAGCGACGTCCGAGCCGAGGGTGTCGGAGCGACGCCCGAGCCGAGGGTGTCGGAGCGACGCCCGAGCCGAGGGTGTCGGAGCGACGCCCGAGCCGAGGGTGTCGGAGCGACGCCCGAGCCGAGGGTGTCGGAGCGACGCCCGAGCCGAGGGTGTCGGAGCGACGTCCGAGCCGAGGGTGTCGGAGCGACGCCCGAGCCGAGGGTGTCGGAGCGACGCCCGAGCCGAGGGTGTCGGAGCGACGCCCGAGCCGAGGGTGCCGGAGCGACGCCCGAGCCGAGGGTGCCGGAGCGACGCCCGAGCCGAGGGTGCCGGAGCGACGCCCGAGCCGAGGGTGCCGGAGCGACGTCCGAGCCGAGGGTGCCGGAGCGACGTCCGAGCCGAGGGTGCCGGAGCGACGGACGAGCCGAGGGTGCCGGAGCGACGGACGAGCCGAGGGTGTCGGAGCCACAGGTGATCCTATGAGTTAAATCTCCACTGTCCTGATGTACACAGCAATCAGTAGAGCTTTAAAGCAGCGATTTATGTAATGTGATACAGCGTGTACAGATCTATACAAAGAAGATCAATACAGGAAAGAATAATCTTTGTCTGCCCCGGGGAACGTGCTGCACAGGATGTATTGGTCACACAGTGCAAGCTCATCAGAAGCTGCCTGTCAGAACCATTTATCCTGGAGAGGCTGGATGTCAGTCGCCCTTCTTCCCGGCCATCACCTAGCAATGGAAGATGAGCACAAAACCTTAGCTGGACCCCGCATCACAACAGGCAGGAAAACCTTATAGTCCTTTTATTCATAAAACCCAGGGTAGCTGGACAGTAACAACCATGTTCTACATGTTACACGTCTGAGCAGTCTCATCGGGTGTGTAGACCTTGTGGCTAATGATGCTGTCACAGTTCCACATTCAGAAGCTCTCATCTTTATCACAAATGATCTGACACTTTGTATTGAGTGTGTGAAACACTCGGAGTGACAGGATCTGCTCAGATATAATAGATTTCGTTTTGAGAGTGTTCTCCACTCTTCGGATACTTGTACCAAGCGCTGCTGTCAGCATTTCAGAAACCGCTCGTGTACAATGCTGGGGTCACATTCTCTCCTCACTACTCATATAAATTAATTATTTCGAATTGAGGCACCCGTGTGACACCACCCTCGGAGGTGTCGCACTAAGATCATATCATCAGAAGAGTTTATTTTTATATTTGTGGATATCTAGTTTATGTTTAAATGCACAAAATCTACATTTCTATTTTTGTGATAATTGTCCCCAGATTATAAAGCTGAACTTCTTATCTGTAGAAACAGTAGATGGCTGTGATACTACTAATTGGCCTATAGTCAGCAGCAGAACCACCACCGTCTGCTGTTGGTCTCCTGGACTACTCACTGCACAGTTTTTGGTCAGCTTGGGGTACAAGTACCGAGCTCTAGGATCCATTTGCACTTTGGGCAAATTGGATAGATCCTGTAGTCTAAACCACATTGTTGTTACACACACACACACACACACACACTGTGTTTACTGCATGTTATTTTCTCTTTTTATTAAAGACACATAACAGGGGTAACAATTCGGGTGGTCTGTCCTTTGTTAAGAGCAAATCAGAATAATACAATTAGCGTTCACTGTGTATATATCAGTAAGTCAGTCAAGGCTCAATTATTAAGTAACCAATCACAACGTATACACAGAACAGGAACTAGGTTAAAGGTGCATCACCATGGAAACCAATAACAAAAGTAATTGAGCCCATAATTCCAGGGGGCGGAGAACGTTCCATCAAACTTAGAACAAAAGCGAAAGTAACAAAAGGGAATTAGCAGTTGATGTAATCACAGTATCAGATACTGATCAGAATCCTTATTTACTCCCAAAGGTGACAGTGTTTGAAGTCTGTGAAGCCAAACAAAACCCTCAGTCTGAAGCTGGGTACACACTACACGGTTTTCGTCCAATAATCGGCTAAATCAGCCGACATACGACCGCTCGTTCAAAAGTCGGGTCAGTGTGTGTAGCGACACGATGGTCGAAAGTCTGCCCAAATGGACGATTGTCGCCTCATTTGGTTGGTCGCACCGTTTAATATTTTCGTTCCAATCTCGTTTCCGCTGTGTAGTGTGTATAAACTACCGACCGATCCACAACAGTAAATACGAAATTACAGTCATTGCTCACGACAACATGGCTGTAAAAAGTCGATAAAGGGACTTCCGCTCTTCCCTTTATCGTCCTAAACAAGGCTAGTGTGTATGCAGTCCATGGACCGAGCGATCGGACCATCGGTCGCATGTAAAACCGCTCGGCATAAAAAGTTGGTCGAAATTTCTGTAGTCTGTACCCAGCTTGAGTCTATATAAACGGTCATCTCCACATTTACCAATACTTTAAATGTGCGTGAGGCAAAATTGACCAACAGGATATGTGTCATTGTTACATATGTCCTTCTCTCTGTTGTACAGTACTATAGAATTATGTGGCACCAATATAAATATACAATAGCAATAATAGGCTGCACTCTCAGTGATGTCACTGGTTCCTAGTGACTGGATAGGCTGCATTCTCAGTGATGTCACTGGTTCCTAGTGAATGGATAGGCTGCACTCTCAGTGATGTCACTGGTTCCTAGTGACTGGATAGGCTGCACTCTCAGTGATGTCACTGGTTCCTAGTGACTGGATAGGCTGCACTCAGTGATGTCACTGGTTCCTAGTGACTGGATAGGCTGCACTCTCAGTGATGTCACTGGTTCCTAGTGACTGGATAGGCTGCACTCTCAGTGATGTCACTGGTTCCTAGTGAATGGATAGGCTGCATTCTCAGTGATGTCACTGGTTCCTAGTGAATGGATAGGCTGCATTCTCAGTGATGTCACTGGTTCCTAGTGAATGGATAGGCTGCATTCCACACCTTAATATGCCAACACAATATAGGATTGGCCAGTTGAGGTGGTCCTATTGATACTGTGTATGTCAGTGCTTCATGGCATGGTCTCCGTAGCTTTAGTATAGTGTATGCTGTACTGTTGCTGCAAACAATTTGAGGGGTGTCTAGAACTGAACATGTAGACTGGAGTGGGAGTGATAGACTATGTGGATCTGGTGATCCGGGAATCATGGTGTTTTAAGCAATGATGTGGTGAGTAAAGGGTTACCCACAAGGCAATCCAATGGGACCCCTAACTCAATTCAGCGTAGAGATTGCCAGCTGTGTCCCCCAGGGAGATGATGTGTGATGAGCAGGATATTGCTGTAGGTGATGCAAGGCTGGAGGGAAGGTGTGAGATCATTGTGTGGACAAGATAGAGCCTGATCATCATACGCAGGGTAAGAGATCATGTCTGTTCTTCAGAGCTTGCAATCATTGACTATGCTTTGTGGCTGCAATGAACACTGAGTAAGTAATATTGCCTGGTGTAATTTGCTGCAAGCCTGAGGGTTTGGAATGGATTACAAATTAGGTTAGATTATGACCCGGCAGAGTGGACATATCCTCTCAGGCCGTGTAACCTGCTCTTGCTGCTTTTACATGTTACCACCTTTAGGGTGGAATTACCAACTAAAACTCTCAGCTTAATCCAAAACCCTTCCTATTGTTTTCCCGTTTATATCTAGGTACATTGTTGCTACAAAATGTGATACATGTTTATATATCTGTTGCATTAGACATTTGCTGCATAAAGTGAAAATGTTGTCGGCACATTTCTGTCTTTTGTTGTTGCTTAAAAATGTGATCATTTTATTTACTGTTGATCATTAAGTGTTTCTGATTAAATGTTTAGAATTTCTATATGACAGACACTAGGTAGGAATTAGATTACAGCTTTAAGTATAAGGCATTTGTCTGGTTTATAGATGTCGTCCTCTTTGTCTAGTTTGATATTCGAGGCAAGCAGGGGGGCAGCTGAGCTGTGGCAGGTAAATGGAGTCAAACATTAAGGAAGGACCCCGCTGAGATGAGGGAGGCAGGAGACGGGCAGTCAATAGCGCGCAGTGGGCGGCCGGGTGGAATAATTGCTTTCTCTTCAGACATCGGCAGGTAGGAGAGATCAAAGGCAGAGACATCAGAAAGGGCTCAGTTCTGTATTACCGGAGAGCTGTTGACCTGTAGGTGGAGAGATCCCAATAACACTAAGCAGACAGACACGGCGCAGGTGAACGGGAGTGAGATTGGGAAGAGCGGGGAATTTTGGGAAGGATAGAGAGGTGTAAGGGTCAGAGGCCGTCAGAAATAACAAGCTAGATTTTACCTTCAATGCAGATAAATCAATCAAAATAACTGGCTCAACAGAGATAAGAAAGCAGAGAACTAAAGGGTAAAACATTATTCTCTGTATGTGTTAGTATAGAATGAACAGCTTTGTCTTGCTCACATGGTCACACACTGATTTTCTCACGAAGTTCGACCTTTACTGTTTGTGCAACAAACAGCTGGATACAATGCACCCACAATACATGTTACAATACACAATATATGCACACGGTCTGTAAGCTCGGTTGATTCAAATGGAAAAACAATCCTGTGTGTTTCGTTATAGTCGAACAAAAGACATAATCAAAATTGGTTTGCATCATCCTTTGTGGAATCAGTGACAGGTCCAAGCGGTTTATAATCAGAGAACAGGAAAATCAGTATGTTTGGCCTTCATGGGAGAGAGTATATGTGTGCGCTACAAACATGGCGTCCTCCGCCTAGTAAACCTTGAAAATTTGAAACATAGC
This sequence comes from Mixophyes fleayi, assembly GCF_038048845.1. Lineage (NCBI taxonomy): Eukaryota > Metazoa > Chordata > Amphibia > Anura > Limnodynastidae > Mixophyes > Mixophyes fleayi. Next base: position 101,664,498 of record NC_134411.1, read on the forward strand.
TGTAGTGAGAGGTAGCAGCTGAGCACAGCTTGAATGTTCTGGATAACTGTGATGTATATAAACTGATGTCCATAGGTGGCGGGTGAGGGAATGTCGCTGGATTAAGCAGGTGAATTATGTAGGCTGCTATGGTGAAAAAGAAGCGCATAGCGTGAGTGGTGGAAACAAGCAAAGTGTCCAATAGAGAAATTTAATAAATCTTTTGGGAAAATAGATAAACAAATAGAAGATAAATTGATGGGGCAAATTTGCACTATTATAGTTTTCTTGTAATTATGATCCAGATCTTGGAGCTGGTATCATGTAGCATGAATGAAGCTGAAATCAGAATGGAGGATGGCTCCAGATCTGCAGCTGGAATCAGAATGGAGCTACAGTTGGAATACTGGAGCCAGAATCGGAATTGAGCAGGGTCCCAGAATCAGCTGGAATCGGCACTGTGCAGGGCTCCGGATCTGGAATCAGAATGGATCAGGGTTCCAGAATCAGCTGGAATCAGCACTGTGCAGGGCTCCGGATCTGGAATCAGAATGGATCAGGGTTCCAGAATCAGCTGGAATCGGCACTGTGCAGGGCTCCGGATCTGGAATCAGACTGGACCAGGGTTCCAGAATCAGCTGGAATCGGCACTGTGCAGGGCTCCGGATCTGGAATCAGAATGGATCTGGGTTCCAGAATCAGCTGGAATCGGCACTGTGCAGGGCTCCGGATCTGGAATCAGAATGGGTCAGGGTTCCAGAATCAGCTGGAATCGGCACTGTGCAGGGCTCCGGATCTGGAATCAGAATGGATCAGGGTTCCAGAATCAGCTGGAATCGGCACTGTGCAGGGCTCCGGATCTGGAATCAGACTGGACCAGGGTTCCAGAATCAGCTGGAATCGGCACTGTGCAGGGCTCCGGATCTGGAATCAGAATGGATCAGGGTTCCAGAATCAGCTGGAATCGGCACTGTGCAGGGCTCCGGATCTGGAATCAGAATGGGTCAGGGTTCCAGAATCAGCTGGAATCGGCACTGTGCAGGGCTCCGGATCTGGAATCAGAATGGATCAGGGTTCCAGAATCAGCTGGAATCGGCACTGTGCAGGGCTCCGGATCTGGAATCAGAATGGATCAGGGTTCCAGAATCAGCTGGAATCAGCACTGTGCAGGGCTCCAGATCTGGAATCAGAATGGATCAGGGTTCCAGAATCAGCTGGAATCGGCACTGTGCAGGGCTCCGGATCTGGAATCAGAATGGATCAGGGTTCCAGAATCAGCTGGAATCGGCACTGTGCAGGGCTCCGGATCTGGAATCAGAATGGATCAGGGTTCCAGAATCGGCTGGAATCGGCACTGTGCAGGGCTCCGGATCTGGAATCAGAATGGATCAGGGTTCCAGAATCAGCTGGAATCGGCACTGTGCAGGGCTCCGGATCTGGAATCAGAATGGATCAGGGTTCCAGAATCAGCTGGAATCAGCACTGTGCAGGGCTCTGGAGCTGCTCATCACAAACGTAAAACCAGTAAGATATATTTGTGTCTGAAGGGGCGCAGGGAAGACTTAATGAGTGCGCTGCAGGTGTCTAAGGATTAGAGAGTGAGAACAGGGACAACAAAGGGTTGTATCTCATTGTGTCCTACAAACGAGATTGACAAAGGATGTAAATTAATGTCAGAAGGACTGGACCTCCTTGGAATAAATGAATGCTGAGTGACATGATGTTAATATGCAGTAGGCTCTGCCCTCTTGTGCGGCTCAGAGAAGCTGCGATAATGAAGCCAGTGTAATGACCCGTGCGTGACATGTTTGTTGTAAGCCCGTGACTGTAGTGTGTAATGTACGGTCCTCGGTTCCACCCTGGTGAGCTCAGATGCCGACGGGCACGAGGGCGCTGCTCAGGTGTGGCATCACTGAGGTGACACTGATGAAGATGGATAAGAATTTGTATGCAGGGCCTGGAAAAGGAGCCGCTGGCTTCTGTATTCCTGACCACAAGGTGCTATTACATCAATGTCTCTCTCAGAAAAACAAACAATCCATCATTTTAATAACGGGGGATATTAACACTCTTTCCCGGGGCCTCGGGTGACCTTGGGTGACTGTACCTGTTTCCCTGTAATGGAGAATGTCTCCACCGTCTCTACCCTGACAGAGAAAATGATAATTACTGTACTCACAGGGTCTATATCCTGTTTATGAGGTTTGCAGTCTGTGGTTGGACGGCTTACCAGCCACTGATTTTTAATAACATGGCTAATATCACAGCCAATGATTCGGGCTAAACTAAATACTTCCTCCCGGAGAAATACTGTGGACGCTCAGGCTGTTGGTGTGTGATCAGAGTGGTACAATGATCTGTTGTATACGCTGGTAAATGACATGTTGGGGGTCCATTGTGTGAAGGACACAGCCCTGTGCAATAACTGAGTGTGCAGGGCTGGCATATCATACGTGGATGGCATACGACTGCTGTAATGTATATAACTAATATAAATTTAAATGCAGGTCTTAATGCTGCTATGTTAGTATGATGTACTTTGTATAGCTGCAAACACTAATGTTGTAGCCCAACCTATAAATATTTTAATGTACGCAGAATTTTAGTTCACAAAATAGCTGACCCTTTTGCGGGAACTTGTACAGACCTGATATAGTGTATAAATGACATACCTGTCATGTCTGCCTGATGGCCTAAACATGGTATGTATTGTAAAGGGCAGTTGGAAAAGAGCAATGTTCTGCAGAGAGAGGTCAGTAATGTAATAATCTGCAGAATATATCACTGTGTATCTGTCAGGTGGTAGATGGAGCAGAGCAATGTTCTGCAGATCTCTAGAGAGGTCATTAATATAATAATATGCAGAATATATCACTATGTATCTGTCAGGGTGTAGCTGGAACAGAGCAATGTTCTGCAGATCTCTAGAGAGGTCAGTAATGTAATAATCTGCAGAATATATCACTGTGTATCTGTCAGGGGGTAGATGGAACAGAGCAATGTTCTGCAGATCTCTAGAGAGGTCAGTAATGTAATAATCTGCAGAATATATCACTATGTATCTGTCAGGGGGTAGATGGAACAGAGCAATGTTCTACAGATCTCTAGAGAGGTCAGTAATGTAATAATCTGCAGAATATATCACTATGTATCTGTCAGTGGGTGGATATAACAGAACAATGCTCTCTAGCTCTGCACCGAGGGCAATAAACAAGTAATCAGCAAAAAATATAGGCGCTATGAGATTCTCTATGGTAGAAGTTTAAAGGTTGATACATCTTGATCACATAAGGAAAATGTACTTTCCTCTCTGCTGCATAATCTATCCCCTGCAGAGGGCTCCAGAGGGTACGTGCACATCCCATATCTCTGCTAATATCTGGCGGCTCGCTGACGATTACAGGATACTGTTAGATGTGCGCTGATAGCAGGCGCAGTGACTGACAGCTGGCATGATGGGTCCCTCCCCGGAGACCCCCTCAGCCGCTCACGTCCCTCACATCCCACACACTTGTCACCATTCTTCAGGATTGTTCTGTATTTGAAAGGAAATGAGACAAATGTTCCACCGGGGATGGCAACTGACAAGCCAACATCTGCCGGGTAATCTGGCTGCCAGATGTGCCCTGACGCTCATGTGTTCTTACCGTACCTGCGCTAACTCTGCTACAGGTACGCGGCCATGGGGTTAACCCCTGTCTTGCAACACATACTGACTGTGCCAATATCGCCAACAATAAGCTGTTATCCTTGGGAACCAGTGGTAATACAGGTTTTTCAAGTGGTTCTGCCTGCTATCCACTGTGGTGGCAGCCGTAATGTGAGCTGAACCAATATTCCTAGTGAATACATAGGCTGCATTCTCAGTGATGTCACTGGTTCCTAGTGACTGGATAGGCTGCATTCTCAGTGATGTCACTGGTTCCTAGTGACTGGATAGGCTGCACTCTCAGTGATGTCACTGTTTCCTAGTGACTGGATAGGCTGCGCTCTCAGTGATGTCACTGGTTCCTAGTGACTGGATAGGCTGCACTCTCAGTGATGTCACTGGTTCCTAGTGACTGGATAGGCTGCATTCTCAGTGATGTCACTGGTTCCTAGTGACTGGATAGGCTGCACTCTCAGTGATGTCACTGGTTCCTAGTGACTGGATAGTCTGCCCTCTCAGTGATGTCACTGGTTCCTAGTGACTGGATAGGCTGCATTCTCAGTGATGTCACTGGTTCCTAGTGACTGGATAGGCTGCACTCTCAGTGATGTCACTGGTTCCTAGTGACTGGATAGTCTGCCCTCTCAGTGATGTCACTGGTTCCTAGTGACTGGATAGGCTGCACTCTCAGTGATGTCACTGGTTCCTAGTGACTGGATGGATAGGCTGCGCTCTCAGTGATGTCACTGGTTCCTAGTGACTGGATAGGCTGCGCTCTCAGTGATGTCACTGGTTCCTAGTGACTGGATAGGCTGCATTCTCAGTGATGTCACTGGTTCCTAATATATTGATACACCAGTGAATTGTTTAAACCATGTATGATTTTCAGTAGGATCATGCAGGGTTAGCAATCCATAGCTCGTTTACACAAAAGCTTATTAGACCTTGGAAATTAGGTTTAATGGGTAATTTGAAGGTGGATTACAGTTCCATGTCATGTTAGAAATTGCTACCTAGTGCAAACCATACAGTCATTTCTACAGAGGTATCGTGGTAGTTTTGATAGGTCTGATACTCTGTGACCATCACGTCTCCCCTCCCCCTCTATCATTGACAAGCCATAGATGCGAGCTGCTAGGACAAGTAACCAGCCGTCGCAGCGAAGCAGCAGGAATGTAAATATCCTCAGGCATTAGGATTAGAGGAGAGGTGGCTTCTGTGTGTTCTGTCCCCCGGGACCGTCATTAGCTCTGTGCTGGGAAGGTTTGTGAATGCAGCACAGTTAATAATAAATGAAGCTAACATCCTAACATATGCAGAACATGGTTAACCCTTCAATTCCCGAAGAGGGCCTGACCTTACAGTGTTTCCAATTAAGCTGAGCTCAGTCTAACATAAGCGGGTATTTTTTTTGGCGAGTATAGATCCAGCCCCGTCTATCAACCAAGAACAATGGATGTGTCTGCCGGACTTCAGCATCGTCCATTAAATCCGGGAATTATTCAGTCTTGGGGGATCCTTGAAAGGTCAAAAATGTGAAGAAAAATAAATAAACGCCTTTATTTTCTGTAACGTGAGCGCGTTCGCTGTCTCATCAGAGGGGATCATTAGCATAGTCACTATAAACACATTACAAAGACTCCCGGTCCAATATTCCTTGGCTACGGATTTGTTGGGTCTCCTGTGTGCTTCCATCCCCCTCGCCCCTAATATAGTATGAATCTTTGCCCTCTTTTTTTTTTTTTTACATTTTTATTACTATTTTTAAATACACCAGTGTATTTATAATTACTTGTCTACTTGCACATGAGCAGAAAACCATTGGTTGGCATTAGTTTGCCTCCTGTTCACTGTGTACTACTGGAATACCCGCTGAGTCTGTCTGCTGGCGCTCATCTGCATAGAGTGCCTCTGGCATTAGAGATGTAGCAGAGGACAGGAGGATTCAGTTGTGTTTAGCGGTACTATAGACTACTCATTACACCCTATCACATAAATGGTTTGCCTAAAGCCTTCAGACCAGTGATTGTAGTCGCTTTGCTGGTAGCGTACAGAAGGGGGCGCTGCGCATGTGTGGGGGGACCTGGTGGTTTTACTCTCTGTTCCTCTTCCTGTTATCTGGCTGAGACGTTTCTATCTAGGTCAGGAGATGTCACATAGGCACCGATAATAAGCCAGTAACACAGAAAATCAATGGTGATCAGAACCTGCCGGAGACAGAAGGACAGAGCTGGATTATAACTTTATTTCTGGGTGGGGGAGAAGGAAGGATCTTATGCTCTGTGTCGCTTTACATGGAGAGTTTTCTCTTTGTATTTGTATTTTTATGCATATTTTTGCAAAACGTCTGAATTCCAGACTCCAAAAGCGCAAAACCTTCCATGGACATTAGTACGATGTACACCAGCTGCAGGAACTGAGGTGTGCAGAGGAGAAAGGCTTCCTCCTTCTATCACAGACACCCAATTTGAAACCTTTTAATGTATGTGAATATTATTTGAGTGTAGTTATGTTTTTTTTTATCCTGTTGCATTTATATTACAGTTGCAAACATTTGATAGTTACTGTAAGAAAAACTGACCTCTTGAGAGATAATTTCACATTAATAGCAAGGGGAGAATATCCTGTTCTCGTAAGCCTTGTTTACTGTAAATGCATTTAGGTGCAAAATTTTCACTGAACCGAAGTAACCGGTTAGTCAGTTGCTTTCTCTGACAGATCAAAGCTGAGTGGTTGCTGGCATTTGGTGCACACTTTGCTTTTGAATGCAATGATAGTAAATATAACCCTCTAAAAATCTAATCATATTCATAAGCTATTCTGCCCATTAAGACCTCTGTTTAGCTGCCACAAAACAATGAACTAATACGTTTTAAATGATGGCTGTGTGCTGGGTGCTATGCATAAGCGTTCAATATGTGATGATCTGTATAATGTAGCAGGATGTGATAACTTCTGCTACGGAGATACTAGTGTATAGGCCAGAAGATCAGCTTGTCTGACCATTTGTATGGAGGTTGACTGTAGCGGTGTGGTAAGATTATTATACTAAGAGGGGGGTACATACTGTGGGACTGGTCTATTTAATTTAGGTGTCTTGTAAAGCCTACTCAATAAACATCTAATGGGATCATTATTAATGCAGAATTATTTGACCCTTTTTGACCACTTTGGTTGAAAACGAGCAGACCGGCCAACCAAGTCATGATGGTAAATGATTTCTTCAAGTGTACACTTAAGCTGGGTACAGTTTTTCACCTGATTATCGTGTCAATCACACGATAAATGATCGCTGGGTCCGGCATCGGATTAGAGTGTACGCTCCCACTATCATGTTTTATCGTACAAAAGCTCATTGTATCATTTGATTTTATAACCAGAATAAAATTCCCTTTTAAACCATGGAGCGATGTCAGGGCACATTCTGCAGTGTCCATAGATCTCTATGGAGTGTGCAGAGTCAGAGATGGTTGTGACAGATCTGATGGTAAATCTTGTAAAACGTGTATAGTGTGTTCACATGAATCGGCTGCTGATCCCGACTTAAGTCGTTGGTAAAATCGTTAACGATATTGTATCGGGAGAAATGTTCTGTAGTGTACTCAGCCTTACACAGAATACAAGGTGTGATTCTTATTTTCCTGCCATAAGGCAGATCTGCCAGCAGAGGGAGCAGTCATTTCATATATGGATATGATGAGTGTTAACCCCATTGCGACCACCTAATTTTAACCCCATGTTGGTTACAGGTAGACTGAGCTGGGCTTTCTCACGGATATCCTGAAGAGGAGCGTTGGCCTCATTGTGGCTGCGATTCAGTTGGAGCAGTGACGACGGCGTTCTGATTTGTCCTGTGGCGTTAGACGCTGGCCTGTAATGTTGTTAGAAGAAATTAAACCTGGTGCGACTGCTCTGTTTCATGTTCCTTCCATAGAACGACCCAATTAATCATTGTTAATTTAATCCAATGTGACACACAGCCTCACCGACAAAGATCAGGCTCAATTTATCCCCACTACTAAGGACCAATCTAATCAGCTGCATGAAAGACAAAATCAATCAATGACTTAAGCAGACGGATTAACCCCTTTCACTGCTGGAATCAAAACCAGTGACGTATAAATTGTAGGATTTGAAACCTATTTCAAGGACAAGTAAACTTGAATGTAACTTGTCTTTTTCAGCGCAAATTCATAACTAATATATGGAAAACTCACAGGCTTTTATCAGAACTGTAGAACTTTCTTTAGATATATTTCAGACCATCGGCATTTTGTATGTAGATCAGACATCATGTTCTGTTCTAAGCAGAATTGTATAACAAGCCACAGAGATAGTTGGTTTTCAGTATAAAGAACATGTATACGTTAAAGTTTTTTTCAGGTGTTAGAGGAATAATAAACTGTTTAACCTTCTTCTTGATCAAAGGCTTTTAATGCCAGCTTTTTATTTATGGAATAACGTTATTGCCTGTTCTATCCCGCTGAATTTATTAATAGCGTTATAAATGGCTGTATTCATTAGACAACAATAGGGTTGTTTTATGCACATTGAGGTGCAACGTTTGTAGTAGACCGTAGCCGCCAATCAGACACATACGTTCATTGTGTAACTTGCGCTTGATAGAAAAATGCTGATTGGTTGCTGGGGTCCACCTAAGTGCAATATTAATAACTGAGCCCTAATGATGGGAAAATAAAATAATTTTAGTGGTCTTGAAAATTACAGAGCGAGATCCTCAGCAGTCGGTTGTATGACTACTGACCTACGCTCCTTTGTGCATAAAAAAGTGATTGGAATTTGGTCACAGGATGACCGGTGATACAGATAAGATACAGAGAGCCATGGTCTATCACGCATGAACATTTGTCCATCCATAGACCTGTACAACCCCACAAAGCTGAGCTGGGGAAACACTAACAGGGAACTATTAGCTATAAATTCATTGTGTTATGTAAGCTGTGGTGTTATCTGGCCCTCAATATGTAGTATATCCGCATTATTTTCGCTCTGAGTTGTATTCCTAACATTTACGTAAACATAGGGGTTGATACAACGAGCCGCGCGGTGCCCTGGTAGCCTCATGTGTTGTGTTCATGCACCAAAAAATACAACTACAGAAATAACATTGATTATTTTTGCTCATTTGCACATGTTTACCTAAACATTGTGCAGAAACAGAAGGCGTGATGCTGCTACGGATCCTTGCACCTAAGTAGCTTTCTTACAACGGGCTCTTAACCAATATGTACGATATACAGACCAATTTTACAGACGCATCTATTGCACATAATCTCATTCACTCTCAGTGATAGGTGGCTGCTTTCCACCTTCTAGTCCAGATGTAACAAATGTGTGAAGAAAGAATGGTGCCCAAATAGTGAAATGATTATATATCGGCTGGGCTTGGACCATGCGCCCAGGGACCATGTGCCAGGTAGTGGGACTCTTATACTGACAGAGACACCTGGCTTTCTTCATTGAGCTTCTGGAGATCATTAAGCTAGATTTGGAGATGTTAAACACCTTTGACAGGAAACCTTTCTCCAGCAGAACTACTAATTGTGACCTTAAGCCCTCTGTACTGAGACTGCCAAGAGGGTCAGCTCCTGTTTCCCAGATTAGCTGTAATCTTTGTAACACTTGTTACATGTTCATTGTTGCATAGTCCAAGCACAACTATTATAGAGTGATACTTCACTATTTGTGCACCATCTTTCTCTATTCCTCACAGATATATAAACAAGATAACATTGACACATTAAGAGCACTGGGTAGATGTAGAGAATTTTCACAGTGGTGAATCCCGCCACTGTAAGACGTACAGTATCTCTGACTGTCGCCTTTGTGAGAACCACCTATTGAGGTAAAGTTCTCCACCATATCTACAATGTCCCGAGAGATGATAACACAGATGATGTGATGAGGGTCCGGCCCTGTGACTGGTAGGTTGGTCACATTACGAGCTGGTGGTCTGATTGTGCACCATACGATGGGGGGAGGACAGACAGCTGGTAGATGTGTCCAGATGACTGTGCGCCATTATCATTCTACTGTGTTACTGTAGTTCTGCCAGATCCAGACGTTCGGCTAAACCCAAGAGAGATCCAGCCGAGCGGCGGTATTGGATACTCTATGTTGAAGTTTAAGTCCCAGATAACCAAAATTCACCTTCTGACTATAATCCACACGCATCCTTCTTCATTGTTCCTAAAGCCTGACGTTCCCTGGGGATTAGAGTCTGTGTAATAGGAAATGAAGGACTTAATGACTTGTCACATTCTCCTCTTAGTGCTGTAACTAGAGCAGGTCTGAGACAAGGTTGCGGAATGAGGCGCTGATTCCAGGTCTGCGCTCAGTGCGGCTTTATTAATCTAAATGAAGTCACATGGGAAATATCACTGAAAGGGTCAGAGTTTATTTTTTGCATTTAGCATTTTTATAGATTGATTTTTACCAAAGCAATATAAGGTGAACGCTATACTTATAAATATGACATCCAGTAATTATCTTTAAGTTAAATATCTATAGTAATAGTGATAATGATGATGAATAATGGCTGCTCACAATACAGTATTAAGGGTTGTGAGACTGAACAACCGGACGCTGTTCTGCGTATTGTACCGGGGCCCTACCAGACGCTGTTCTGCGTATAGCACCGGGGCCCTACCAGACGCTGCTCTGCGTATAGCACCGGGGCCCTACCAGACGCTGCTCTGCGTATAGCACCGGGGCCCTACCAGACGCTGCTCTGCGTATAGCACCGGGGCCCTACCAGACGCTGTTCTGCGTATAGCACCGGGGCCCTACCAGACGCTGCTCTGCGTATAGCACCGGGGCCCTACCAGACGCTGCTCTGCGTATAGCACCGGGGCCCTACCAGACGCTGCTCTGCGTATAGCACCGGGGCCCTACCAGACGCTGCTCTGCGTATAGCACCGGGGCCCTACCAGACGCTGTTCTGCGTATTGTACCGGGGCCCTACCAGACGCTGCTCTGCGTATAGCACCGGGGCCCTACCAGACGCTGTTCTGCGTATTGCACCGGGGCCCTACCAGACGCTGCTCTGCGTATAGCACCGGGGCCCTACCAGACGCTGCTCTGCGTATAGCACCGGGGCCCTACCAGACGCTGCTCTGCGTATAGCACCGGGGCCCTACCAGACGCTGCTCTGCGTATAGCACCGGGGCCCTACCAGACGCTGTTCTGCGTATAGCACCGGGGCACTACCAGACGCTGTTCTGCGTATTGTACCGGGGCCCTACCAGACGCTGCTCTGCGTATTGTACCGGGGCCCTACCAGACGCTGCTCTGCGTATAGCACCGGGGCCCTACCAGACGCTGTTCTGCGCATTGTACCGGGGCCCTACCAGACGCTGTTCTGCGTATTGTACCGGGGCCCTACCAGACGCTGTTCTGCGCATTGTACCGGGGCCCTACCAGACGCTGTTCTGCGCATTGTACCGGGGCCCTACCAGACGCTGCTCTGCGTATTGTACCGGGGCCCTACCAGACGCTGCACTGCGTATAGCACCGGGGCCCTACCAGACGCTGTTCTGCGTATTGCACCGGGGCCCTACCAGACGCTGCTCTGCGTATAGCACCGGGGCCCTACCAGACGCTGCTCTGCGTATAGCACCGGGGCCCTACCAGACGCTGCTCTGCGTATAGCACCGGGGCCCTACCAGACGCTGCTCTGCGTATTGCAACGGGACCCTACCAGACGCTGCTCTGCGTATTGCACCGGGGCCCTACCAGACGCTGTTCTGCGTATTGTACCGGGGCCCTACCAGACGCTGTTCTGCGTATTGTACCGGGGCCCTACCAGACGCTGCACTGCGTATTGCACCGGGCTCTACCAGATGCTGCTCTGCGTATTGCACCGGGGCCCTACCAGACGCTGCTCTGCGTATTGTACCGGGGCCCTACCAGACGCTGCACTGCGTATTGCACCGGGCTCTACCAGATGCTGCTCTGCGTATTGTACCGGGGCCCTACCAGACGCTGCTCTGCGTATTGCACCGGGCTCTACCAGATGCTGCTCTGCGTATTGTACCGGGGCCCTACCAGACGCTGCTCTGCGTATTGTACCGGGGCCCTACCAGACGCTGCTCTGCGTATAGCACCGGGGCCCTACCAGACGCTGTTCTGCGTATAGCACCGGGGCCCTACCAGACGCTGCTCTGCGTATTGTACCGGGACCCTACCAGACGCTGCTCTGCGTATAGCACCGGGGCCCTACCAGACGCTGCTCTGCGTATTGTACCGGGGCCCTACCAGACGCTGCTCTGCGTATTGCACCGGGCTCTACCAGACGCTGCTCTGCGTATAGCACCGGGGCCCTACCAGACGCTGCTCTGCGTATTGTACCGGGGCCCTACCAGACGCTGCTCTGCGTATTGTACCGGGGCCCTACCAGACGCTGCTCTGCGTATTGCACCGGGCTCTACCAGACGCTGCTCTGCGTATAGCACCGGGGCCCTACCAGACGCTGGTCTGCGTATTGTACCGGGGCACTACCAGACGCTGCTCTGCGTATAGCACCGGGGCCCTACCAGACGCTGCTCTGCGTATTGCAACGGGACCCTACCAGACGCTGCTCTGCGTATTGTACCGGGGCCCTACCAGACGCTGCTCTGCGTATTGCACCGGGCTCTACCAGACGCTGCTCTGCGTATTGCAACGGGACCCTACCAGACGCTGCTCTGCGTATTGTACCGGGGCCCTACCAGACGCTGCTCTGCGTATTGCACTGGGCTCTACCAGACGCTGTTCTGCGTATTGTACCGGGGCCCTACCAGACGCTGTTCTGCGTATTGTATCGGGGCCCTACCAGACGCTGTTCTGCGTATTGTACCGGGGCCCTACCAGACGCTGCTCTGCGTATTGTACCGGGGCACTACCAGACGCTGCTCTGCGTATTGTATCGGGGCACTACCAGACGCTGTTCTGCGTATTGTATCGGGGCCCTACCAGACGCTGTTCTGCGTATTGCACCGGGGCCCTACCAGACGCTGCACTGCGTATTGCACCGGGGCCCTACCAGACGCTGCACTGCGTATTGCACCGGGGCCCTACCAGACGCTGCACTGCGTATTGCACCGGGGCCCTACCAGACGCTGCACTGCGTATTGCACCGGGGCCCTACCAGACGCTGCACTGCGTATTGCACCGGGGCCCTACCAGACGCTGCACTGCGTATTGCACCGGGGCCCTACCAGACGCTGCACTGCGTATAGCACCGGGGCCCTACCAGACGCTGCTCTGCGTATTGCAATGGGACCATACCAGATGCTGCTCTGCGTATTGCACCGGGGCCCTACCAGACGCTGCTTTGCGTATTGCACCGGGGCCCTACCAGACGCTGCTCTGCGTATTGCAATGGGACCCTACCAGACGCTGCTCTGCGTATTGTACCGGGGCCCTACCAGATGCTGCTCTGCGTATTGCACCGGGCCCTACCAGACGCTGTTCTGCGTATTGCACCGGGCCCTACCAGACGCTGTTCTGCGTATTGCACCGGGGCCCTACCAGATGCTGCTCTGCGTATTGTACCGGGGCCCTACCAGACGCTGCTCTGCGTATTGTACCGGGGCCCTACCAGACGCTGCTCTGCGTATTGCAACGGGACCCTACCAGACGCTGCTCTGCGTATTGCAACAGGACCCTACCAGACGCTGCTCTGCGTATTGTACCTGGGCCCTACCAGACGCTGCTCTGCGTATAGCACCGGGGCCCTACCAGACGCTGCTCTGCGTATAGCACCGGGGCCCTACCAGACGCTGCTCTGCGTATTGTACCGGGGCCCTACCAGACGCTGCTCTGCGTATTGCACCGGGGCCCTACGAGACGCTGCTCTGCGTATTGCATCGGGGCCCTACCAGACGCTGCTCTGCGTATTGCATCGGGCTCTACCAGACGCTGCTCTGCGTATTGTACCGGGGCCCTACCAGACGCTGCTGTGCGTATTGCACCGGGGCCCTACCAGACGCTGCTCTGCGTATTGCACCGGGCTCTACCAGACGCTGCTCTGCGTATTGCACCTGGTTCTTCTATGTATTTTAAATAACATTTGAATAATGTTTTGTGTGGAATGATAAAGTTGAGGATTTTTTAGGATGTTTCCCCTGTGAACCCGTTCTGGAGTCAGATCTGCTGTCTGTCTTTGTGACATCATAGAGTGGTTGTCTAAAGTCTGTTGTTTAAGCCACAGGCTGTGCCGCAATCCAAGTGTCTGCCCGCAGGACCGACCGCACGCTGCCACATCTAGCCGCAGCCGAAAGAAGACTCAGACCTCACACAGATGCATGTCTTGGCATTGTTGCTGAAGGCTGGTGGATAGTGCTTTGTACTGGGAGGATTTGGCACTCGCTCACAGCTTTTTTGGAATGGGCGGAGGAATGGCCACTTATCCCACTGACCTTTCATATATTTTGCTCTCCGAGGTTTTTTTTTTCGCCCATATAAAAAGTTTATACAAAATTTTAAAGGGATAGTGAACGTTAATTTCTGCAGAAAGATGAGAGAGCATGAGGGACATATTTTCTATAAGTGCTCCCAATTATTTTATATAGAATATCCCAGAGCCTTCCGCTTAAACCATGTGATCTATCTACCGCATGTGGACAATATCTTATATAGAGAGGGGAAGCGAGGGTGGGCGGGGATATTATGAGGCCACACCCACCTCTGTAATCTGTAACTCATTGAAAGTTGTACGTTTGATACATTCTTTTAAAGACCCACAAAATCTGAATTGCAAGGTGCCTATGTAAACATGTTACTAATATATATATATATATATATATATATATATATATATATATATATATATATATATATATATATATACACATACACATACACATACACACACACACACACAGTCACACACATGTAAATGCAATGTGAAATATCCCAAGTTCTGCCAATGTATGTAAATGTTTACATATACATCATATACACTGTATTTCTGAATATAATGTGGATGTCACCAGCAGCTGCAGACCGCCGTCTCCTTAATGATTTTCTCAATGTCTGCTCTGCAGGTGGGAGGGGGGTCTGACAACATGTCACACTTCTGGGCAGTTCTCCGGCTTACTTTTCTCGTCTGACCTCCTGTTGACCTCCGTGGCCCCCGGCATTAACTGGTGACCTCCAGGAGCTGCTGCCAATTGTGTGAGCTTTAGAGAGACAGCTCTTGTATCGAGATTGCATCATATGAGCTTCCTTAATCCTCATCACTGCCTGAGCCTGTTTACTCTGCACAAATAGATGTTGCATGTCCCCCCCCCCCCCCTCCATCTATCTCTTCCTTTATTTATCTAGTTACTCTCCCTTCCTCTTCCACATTCCTCGCACACAGCACATTCATTTTCTGTTGCCTGTGGCTGAGATACATGAAATAATTTAATGATGTAAGAGGCAGGCAGCGTATCCATCGCGGATGATTGATGACGTGTCAGGACCGCTACAGGTTGGGGCCTTTATGGGACCAAGTCCGCTCATCTGGTGTTAACAAGGAGGATAATGCAGATGACGCTCCCAGTCCCCTTTATATGTGGTCCCACCAGACCTGGTTTTGGTATATTTTTATCTTTATGGATTTTGCAGCATTTTTTTTATTTTTTATTATGAAACAATACGTAACTCATTGCAAAACAAAGCAACACAATCAAAGTAGGCCATTTCCGAAGTACAAAATCAGATGTGGTCCCACCGTTTGTGCTGCGAGGAGGGTGGAGGGTAGCATTTGCGGAGAAACTAAAGTTTGGCAGAGAGAGATTTTTTTTTATAAAGTTTTTTAAGAAAAAGAGCAGAGTTGAATTTCATGAAAGGGACGTAGGAAAGTGGAAGATGGATGGACCTTGATGTGAAGTGATAACATTTAAATCATGTCGATACCCCAGTAATTGTAGGCTCAGTACGTTTCCTCGATTTTGTAAATGACAATATGTGTTAGAAATGGCTGTAGCGCCTGTTGTAAATTAGCTTTGTACATTTAAATGTCCTTCTCTGCGATCCTACAGCATGATAGAGGCTTATTCAGAATAAAGGCAAAAGTGTTTCAGACAAGTCGGCGATATGATTACAGAAGTAGAAGAACTTTGTAAAGTCCTCGTACGTCCCTGAGGCTCAGTCCTTGGTGCAGAATCTGCAGCCGCAGATCAGGCTGAGTTGCAGGACAAGAAGGACACTGAGGAGAAGTTACTGTGGGGCTAGATGTGACATTCATGGAGCTACAGAAGTCATTGGATGCGATGGGAATTAATGTAACCGGGTCAGCGGTCTCCAGTTCTACAAAGACGGCATTTATGGCAAAGACACGATCTCCATGATGAAAAAACACTTCCTACCTGCACAATGTTAGTAAAACATCATCTAGAATAGGTAACAGGTGGTCCTCCGAGACCCCTGATCCTTTCTACTTTATGGTCAGATGTGTTTGTTGTGGCTTCTAACACTTGCAGTATAATAATCATATGTGTCATTACAGATAGGTGTCTCTTTCTTAGATTTAAGGTAGTATTTTCATTTATCACTAAGATTAAGGGTGAACCCTTTGGTCCCCTGTGCAGGTTTCCCGTCAGTAATGTAGAAGATACTGCAGAGATGAGGCAGGAAGTCCTGTGTTCTGACTATAGAGACGTGAGCCTTGTTGGCCTCAGTGTCGAACGCTGCCCCCCAGCCTGGTGACACCACCCCCACCATAACCTATAACGGTGGCAGCGTCACGTTATAGAGACGTTTGTCAGCGGCAAGGACTGATAATCTCATCAGGGAAGATGATTGGTCCATATTACAGACAAATGCTGGATAAAAACCTGTCGCCCTCTGATGAAAGGATCAAACTGGGGAGGACGTTTCTTTATATAGGACAACGATACAAAGCACAAAGCAGGAGCAGCAGCGGAGGGAATTCAGATAAAGAAATTTGATGTCTATGAGTGACATAACCAGAGTCCTCGCTGCTCATCGACCTCTCCATCAATTACCTGACCTGACCAATTACCTGTGTGTTGGTGTTTAAAGAGAATAGAAAATAGCCCCGTTAATTATCATCTGTGATCACAGCGCTGACTGAGGGAATCGAACGGGAAAATTCACTATGAAGTGCGGTGACCTCTGTAAAGTTAGATCTGGGTTCTGACCCGGAGTCTACACATACACAGAGGTCATTTATGTCAATTAACACAGGGGAAAGCAGGAGAGGGATCTGAAGATTGAACGGCTAACACCATCTTCAGATGGCATTAGCCTTTGGGGTCAAATTCTGAAAATCTAGGAATTTAGGTGCTTGATACATTTGCCAATTTTGTATTATGGGGACTGCGCTAATATCCCTAATAAAGGAGATATCTCCTGCGTTAGGCTTTTGTTTAATAATCAGTTTACTTAAAAATGCCTGAACCATGTGGAAAGTGCTGATATCTCTTGGTTCCGGGCTTGATGTATAGACCCCGTAGTAACCGCAGTCAGAGGTGGCTCAACCTTGTACCAAGGAGGATAAATACTTATTAAATGAGGATATTTCAGCTTATTCATTCTTATTACTCTATGGTCTGCTGTTAGATTCTTGTTTTTAGAGGGAGGATGAATTGTGCAACTTAAAATTCTAATCTCCTTTCACAAACATAAAACATCTCTGTAAAATGAGATGAGGGCTGAATAGGTTCATAAGGAACTGTAAATGTTTCCATCTCCAGCTTTTCTAATTAAGCTTTAAATGTCTGGTTGCTTCTTTGTGTGTTCCTCCATTGTCCTATTAACCCTTGTTTGTCCTGCTGGCTCCCTGCTCACAGATCAGCTCAGGCTGCGGGGAGCAGTGACAGGTCATGCCTGCTCTTTGCACATAAGCCGCCTTAGGAAGCCAGCCTGTCTCTGTTAATCCTGCCGCCTGTCAGTTCCGCGTCTCTCACCAGAGGCGCCAGATGCTTATTGCTCCCCTCACCTCGCGTTGCTCTCAGTGCTCGGCTGATTCATTTCTCGCACGTACTTACAGACGCACTGCTTAACTTCTAAGTCTTACAGATTGTCACCAATATAATGTCACCCGTCCCTTTGCAGATAAACACCCAGCTATTGCTTTGTTACATTAGCCTGACCGAGCAGCAGCAAGTCCTCATTTACCCCTGCTTACCTCACTAGACGGGGCAGAGGGGTCCAGATCTACATTACACGTTGTCCACACACGTCTTTTCCTCACAGAAAGATACTGCATTGAGGTCCATGTACTGTGTCAAGCATGATGTAAGACAGGTGGGCATCCTGTGGCCTGCGTGTAGTGTAACTACAAAGCCCATCTCAGTATAACTTCCCTTGTCAGATGTATATAGATATGTGTGACTGCGCTCACTCTGTGACATCACCATCCAATCACACACTAACCTGCTACATAGACTGTGTGACTGCGCTCACTCTGTGACATCACCATCCAATCACACACTAACCTGCTACATAGACTGTGTGACTGCGCTCACTCTGTGACATCACCATCCAATCACACACTAACCTGCTACATAGACTGTGTGACTGCGCTGTGACATCACCATCCAATCACACACTAACCTGCTACATAGACTGTGTGACTGCGCTCATTGTGTGACATCATCATCCAATCACACACTAACCTGCTACATAGACTGTGTGACTGCGCTGTGACATCACCATCCAATCACACACTAACCTGCTACATAGACTGTGTGACTGCGCTCACTCTGTGACATCACCATCCAATCACACACTAACCTGCTACATAGACTGTGTGACTGCGCTCACTCTGTGACATCACCATCCAATCACACACTAACCTGCTACATAGACTGTGTGACTGCGCTCACTGTGTGACATCATCATCCAATCACACACTAACCTGCTACACAGACTGTGTGACTGCGCTCACTGTGTGACATCATCCAATCACACACTAACCTGCTACATAGACTGTGTGACTGCGCTCACTCTGTGACATCACCATCCAATCACACACTAACCTGCTACATAGACTGTGTGACTGCGCTGTGACATCACCATCCAGTCACACACTAACCTGCTACATAGACTGTGTGACTGCGCTCACTGTGTGACATCACCATCCAATCACACACTAACCTGCTACATAGACTGTGTGACTGCGCTCATTGTGTGACATCATCATCCAATCACACACTAACCTGCTACACAGACTGTGTGACTGCGCTCACTGTGTGACATCATCCAATCACACACTAACCTGCTACATAGACTGTGTGACTGCACTGTGACATCACCATCCAATCACACACTAACCTGCTACATAGACAGTGTGACTGCGCTCACTGTGTGACATCATCATCCAATCACACACTAACCTGCTACATAGACTGTGTGACTGCACTGTGACATCACCATCCAATCACACACTAACCTGCTACATAGACTGTGTGACTGCACTGTGACATCACCATCCAATCACACACTAACCTGCTACATAGACTGTGTGACTGCACTGTGACATCACCATCCAATCACACACTAACCTGCTACATAGACTGTGTGACTGCACTGTGACATCACCATCCAATCACACACTAACCTGCTACATAGACTGTGTGACTGCGCTGTGACATCATCTTTCAATCACACACTAACCTGCTACATAGACTGTGTGACTGCGCTCACTGTGTGACATCACCATCCAATCACACACTAACCTGCTACATAGACTGTGTGACTGCGCTCACTGTGTGACATCACCATCCAATCACACACTAACCTGCTACATAGATTGTGTGACTGCGCTGTGACATCACCATCCAATCACACACTAACCTGCTACATAGACTGTGTGACTGCGCTGTGACATCACCATCCAATCACACACTAACCTGCTACATAGACTGTGTGACATCACCATCCAATCACACACTAACCTGCTACATAGACTGTGTGACTGCGCTGTGACATCACCATCCAATCACACACTAACCTGCTACATAGAGTGTGTGACTGCGCTGTGACATCACCATCCAATCACACACTAACCTGCTACATAGACTGTGTGACTGCGCTCACTGTGTGACATCACCATCCAATCACACACTAACCTGCTACATAGACTGTGTGACTGCGCTGTGACATCACCATCCAATCACACACTAACCTGCTACATAGACTGTGTGACTGCGCTCACTGTGTGACATCATCATCCAATCACACACTAACCTGCTACATAGACTGTGTGACTGCACTGTGACATCACCATCCAATCACACACTAACCTGCTACATAGACAGTGTGACTGCGCTCACTGTGTGACATCATCTTTCAATCACACACTAACCTGCTACATAGACTGTGTGACTGCGCTGTGACATCACCATCCAATCACACACTAACCTGCTACATAGACTGTGTGACTGCGCTGTGACATCATCATTCAATCACACACTAACCTGCTACATAGACTGTGTGACTGCGCTGTGACATCACCATCCAATCACACACTAACCTGCTACATAGACTGTGTGACATCATCATCCAATCACACACTAACCTGCTACATAGACTGTGTGACTGCGCTGTGACATCACCATCCAATCACACACTAACCTGCTACATAGACTGTGTGACTGCGCTCACTGTGTGACGACATCATCCAAACACACACTAACCTGCTACATAGACTGTGTGACTGCGCTGTGACATCACCATCCAATCACACACTAACCTGCTACATAGACTGTGTGACTGCGCTGTGACATCACCATCCAATCACACACTAACCTGCTACATAGACTGTGTGACTGCGCTGTGACATCACCATCCAATCGCACACTAACCTGCTACATAGACAGTGTGACTGCGCTGTGACATCACCATCCAATCACACACTAACCTGCTACATAGACTGTGTGACTGCGCTGTGACATCACCATCCAATCACACACTAACCTGCTACATAGACTGTGTGACATCACCATCCAATCACACACTAACCTGCTACATAGACTGTGTGACTGCGCTGTGACATCACCATCCAATCACACACTAACCCGCTACATAGAGTGTGTGACTGCGCTGTGACATCACCATCCAATCACACACTAACCTGCTACATAGACTGTGTGACTGCGCTCACTGTGTGACATCACCATCCAATCACACACTAACCTGCTACATAGACTGTGTGACTGCGCTGTGACATCACCATCCAATCACACACTAACCTGCTACATAGACTGTGTGACTGCGCTGTGACATCACCATCCAATCACACACTAACCTGCTACATAGACTGTGTGACATCACCATCCAATCACACACTAACCTGCTACATAGACTGTGTGACTGCGCTGTGACATCACCATCCAATCACACACTAACCTGCTACATAGAGTGTGTGACTGCGCTGTGACATCACCATCCAATCACACACTAACCTGCTACATAGACTGTGTGACTGCGCTCACTGTGTGACATCACCATCCAATCACACACTAACCTGCTACATAGACTGTGTGACTGCGCTGTGACATCACCATCCAATCACACACTAACCTGCTACATAGACTGTGTGACTGCGCTCACTGTGTGACATCATCATCCAATTACACACTAACCTGCTACATAGACTGTGTGACTGCACTGTGACATCACCATCCAATCACACACTAACCTGCTACATAGACAGTGTGACTGCGCTCACTGTGTGACATCTTTCAATCACACACTAACCTGCTACATAGACTGTGTGACTGCGCTGTGACATCACCATCCAATCACACACTAACCTGCTACATAGACTGTGTGACTGCGCTGTGACATCATCATTCAATCACACACTAACCTGCTACATAGACTGTGTGACTGCGCTGTGACATCACCATCCAATCACACACTAACCTGCTACATAGACTGTGTGACATCATCATCCAATCACACACTAACCTGCTACATAGACTGTGTGACTGTGCTGTGACATCACCATCCAATCACACACTAACCTGCTACATAGACAGTGTGACTGCGCTCACTGTGTGACATCATCATCCAAACACACACTAACCTGCTACATAGACAGTGTGACTGCGCTGTGACATCATCATCCAATCACACACTAACCTGCTACATAGACTGTGTAACTGCGCTGTGACATCATCATCCAATCACACACTAACCTGCTACATAGACTGTGTAACTGCGCTCACTGTGTGACATCATCATCCAATCACACTCTAACCAGCTACATAGATTGTGTGACTGCGCTCATTGTGTGACATCATCATCCAATCACACACTAACCTGCTACATAGACTGTGTGACAGCGCTCATTGTGTGACATCATCCAATCACACACTAACCTGCTACATAGACTGTGTGACTGCGCTCACTGTGTGACATCACCATCCAATCACACACTAACCTGCTACATAGACTGTGTGACTGCGCTGTGACATCACCATCCAATCACACACTAACCTGCTACATAGACTGTGTGACTGCACTCACTGTGTGACATCATCATCCAATCACACACTAACCTGCTACATAGACTGTGTGACTGCGCTCACTGTGTGACATCACCATCCAATCACACACTAACCTGCTACATAGACTGTGTGACTGCACTCACTGTGTGACATCATCCAATCACACACTAACCTGCTACATAGACTGTGTGACTGCGCTCACTGTGTGACATCACCATCCAATCACACACTAACCTGCTACATAGACTGTGTGACTGCACTCACTGTGTGACATCATCCAATCACACACTAACCTGCTACATAGACTGTGTGACTGCGCTCTGATATCATCATCCAATCACACACTAACCTGCTACATAGACTGTGTGACTGCGCTCACTGTGTGACATCACCATCCAATCACACACTAACCTGCTACATAGACTGTGTGACTGCGCTGTGACATCACCATCCAATCACACACTAACCTGCTACATAGACTGTGTGACTGCGCTCACTGTGTGACATCACCATCCAATCACACACTAACCTGCTACATAGACTGTGTGACTGCGCTCACTGTGTGACATCATCATCCAATCACACACTAACCTGCTACATAGACTGTGTGACTGCGCTCATTGTGTGACATCATCCAATCACACACTAACCTGCTACATAGACTGTGTGACTGCGCTCACTGTGTGACATCATCATCCAATCACACACTAACCTGCTACATAGACTGTGTGACTGCGCTCACTGTGTGACATTACCATCCAATCACACACTAACCTGCTACATAGACTGTGTGACTGCGCTGTGACATCATCATCCAATCACACACTAACCTGCTACATAGACTGTGTGACTGCGCTGTGACATCATCATCCAATCACACACTAACCTGCTACATAGACTGTGTGACTGCGCTGCGCTCTCTGTGTGATCCTTTTGACGTCCGTATACATTTCTATGGTCACCTGTTTGATAACTGCTTCTTCTTACTGCTCTCTACTTGTGGTGTAGAAGCAAAGGTTTTATTTGTGCAGAAGACCCATCTAAGATTTACAACCTGACTTCTAAGACTTGTTCCTTCCACTGATATGGATAACGCTAATACCTGTTGTAATGGTGTCTGTAGCAGAACCTGCCGGCTCTGTGTTGTCCGATACACAGAACGCAGCGTCCACCTGTTCACTGGTAAACTCTGATTGTGTTGGATTTAAGGAGCTGAGTTCCAGAGAGAGAAAAAATCTCATTAGTGCTGCGGATTATACAGGATGATAGTACAGGCTCTGAGAGAAGAGGTTTATGGGCATTATGTGTGCTGTTCGCAGAGTACTCCCAGTACTTACATAGGCCCCAGTCTGTGTCTAACTCGCCACAGTTCATACCTATCAAAGTCTAGTTAAATGGTGCTTATATTGGTTACTTTCATGTTCTGGGTGTGTGAGTCAGTGGTTCTCCTATTTTGTTCAAATGTTGTTACATCGTTGTGCTGTGTTCCATAAGTCCATAGCAGATATTTCAGTATTATCATAGCAGAGTAAACAACATGGCAGACAACACTCCTGTTAATAAACCTTGAAGGGACAGTGGAATAGATTAATACATTTTTGTTAAGGGTCATGCAATATTGTATTTATTTTCTCTTATCTTGGAGATTGGCATTATTAAGTAGCAAATAAAGCCATTATTTCATATTTCTATGTATGAAAGGCCGTGTTCTACTGAGCTGAATAATATTCAAGAAGTATACAAGAAATAACTGTATGTTTATACATAACTGAATAAGCCCAGCACGCGCTCTCTCTCGCCCACCTCTGCGGCAGGTGACCGTGTAGGGAGGGAGGTGTTTCTCTAACAGAGGAGATACAGAGTGACTGACTGCTCGAAAGCCTTGCTTTGCACTGTGTGAAATGTTTGATTCATACACGGGCAGGGCGTTATATATATTTTTAATTAGAGTAATCCTCCTGTCTTTCAGCAGTGGCAATGTCAGGGTCCTGGTGTTTGTGGTATCACCCATTTGCCTCTACCAAAACCGACTATCAGGATGAAGTTGTAATGCACAAACCATGTCAGGCCATGTGCTCCCCCCAGTCACCAGATCTCAATCCAGCATTACCGGGATGCAGTGGAACAAGCTTTTCAGAGGAGAGATCCATCAGCAGCTAATTTATAACAACGGTGGGATACATGGAAGCTGGCATGGGCCATACTTCATGTACCTTGCTGAGTCCAGGCTCTGATTAATTCAGGCCGTTCTGAGGGTAAATGGGGAGCACTTAGCTATGAAGAAGATGCATCTCTACTACACAAGATCCTTGGCACCTAATAGTAGAGTATTGTTCCCTGGTTCTTGGGATCGTAGACCTCAAGTCTTCAGAGCTCAGCTGGGATCCTTGTGGCGTCTGTGTTTTGGGCTGAGCGAGTGATGGCGCGGCTCAGCTTGGCAGTTAATGACAGGTTTCCGTTGGCTCGATCAGGCAGCTTCCTACGCAGTCCAGGCTCTCTGGAGCCAGCTGGAGTGAGTGACCTGAGCAGAGAGATGTTCACGGACTGGGTAGTACGGACTGTGGTCAGCAATAGCTAAACTGGGCAAGATGGAGACCACTTATCTCAGCCAAGCTGTGAAGACGTTAGTTCTTAGTTGTCATTGATATTTTGCCTGAGGGGAGGCAGGGGCTTTACTTGTGAAATGTAAAATATGTGACTTAAATAAACAAAGATATTATGTGATTTGCATTGTGTAGTTTTGCTCCCGCAGCTCCCAATAACATTCTGATTGTCCATCAGGACCAATTTCCACTAACATTTGCAGCGTCTCTTCTTAAACAAACCTGTGTCAGATGTACGGCATTGTGACGCCTTACAAATAAAAGATAATAAAATTGTGAAGATCTATGGCATTTGCTGGCGCTATATAAATAAATGTTGGTGATGATAATTTAGTAAATTACATGTTGGTTGTAAAACACGTGTTTTAAATCCCTCTGCCACTAGAGGGCGTGGTAAGCCAGGACTTGACAGGTGAAGGGGAGAGAGTAAGCATTAGAGGTTGTATATTGTCTTGTAGCCTGTGAGGGTGGGTGGGTTGGAGTGTAATCAGGGCAGTGAGGAGGTAATTAACCCTTGAAGTGGCCATATTATAGCAAATTAGGGCACTTTGGGGGGTAACTTGTTGCTAAGACTGGTGGATAGTGTTAATGCGTATTGAACTCTTTATTTACCAGGCAGATGTTCTACACTATGTTTTACAAATGTAAAACCTGCAGCTGCTGCAGAACGTCTTTATATTGAGAGGTTCCTGGCTCCTGTCCATATGTCAGTGATTGGACGTAATATCAGCCTCTCGGCTTCCTGTCAGGATTAAAGCTTTCTAATCAGATTAGTGCGGCGCGTTGGACAGGTTTTTGTTTTCCAGCTTTGAGTACTGAGCTTCGTTTAATGACCCAGACGCACCGTGTAGATAGATGCTGGCAGACTTCATTGTCAATGTGGCTTTCAGACCTCTTAAAGTGACAGTCATCAACTTTGTATCATTTACATTTATGTTTAAACATAACTTGTAGAAGTGTTCAGTTGATATCTTGTGCGTTTTATTGTTACGTAATTATTTTAGCTGCAGGATGTTTTTACTAGGATTCTCTCAGTCTCCATGGTTTGTCAGTTTCACGATGTTGCAGTTATGTTTAAATCCCCCACATAGGTGTTTATGGGGACTGCGATTATGTCCTATTTATCAAGGTTCAAAATTCAGAGCTTGACCACATCAGCTGCCGCCACCTCAGATTAGCCGTTCGGTCCTGTGAGGAGATGGGTCTTCAGCAGGCTTTGTGCTCCTCGCCCCAAATTGTGCAGGACTATAAGAACCTGTACTATAGATTATTCAGCTGAGCCGCTGTCCCGGCTAATCCATTTTAAGAAATTGTCACGTTAATTAATTTCTTATCCTTGCAATAAGAAATGATACGTAAACATGAACAATATGCGAGTGTAGGTAGAGATGAGATTGTAAATATGGGGAGGGGGGTGGATTGATTAAGAGCTATTAAGGTGAGTGTGAGGAGTTTAAGTTTAATTCTGTAGGCCATGGGGAGCCAATGTAGGGACTGGTGGGGAGGGACAGCAGAGATAGAGCAGCGGGAGAGAAAAATTAGTCGTTCAGCAGCATTGAGGATAGCCTTAAGAGGGGCATGGTGAGAGTTTGGTAGGCCAGAAAGAAGGAAGTTACAGTAGTCAAGGCGAGAAATTACAGTAGAGTGAATAAGAGTTTTGGTGGCTTCCGTATTGAGAGAGTGCTGCATCTTGGATATATTCTGAAGTTGGAAGTAGCAAGATTTTGAGAGAAAGAATGTGAGGTTTGAAGGAGAGAGAGGAGTCGAGGATGACCCCAAGGCATCGGACTTGAGGGATAGAAAGGAGGGCAGTGCTATTAACACAAATAGAGAGAGTGGAGGTGGGAGAGTCCTGGAAGGGGGGGGTGGGGAAATGGTTAGTTCAGTCTTTGTAATATTGAGTGTAAGAAAGACATCAAAGATGAGATGGCTGAGAGACAGCTGGAGACACGAGACATAAGGAAAGGGGAGAGGTCAGTGGATGAAAGATAGATTTGGGTATCATCAGCAATACAGGTGGTACTGGAGGCCGAATGAGTGGATTAGGGCACCAAGATAGGAGGTGTAGAGGGAGAAGAGCAGGGGGCCAAGAATGGATTCTTTGTGAACTCCGACAGGTAAGGGAAGAGGGGGGATGTGGAGTCATGTGTAGAGACTGAGAAGGAGCGCTTGGTGAGGCAAGAGGAAAACCAGGAGAGGACAGTGTTACAGAGGTCTATAGATTTGAGAGTTTGCAAAAGGAGGGAGGGGTCATTGGTATCGAAGGCAGCAGAGAGGTCAAGAAGGATGAGAAGTGAGAAGTGTCCTTTAGGTTCAGCGAAGAGAAGGTCATTATTGACCTTTAGTGAGGGTGGTTTCAGTGGAGTGGAGGGAGCGAAAACCAGATTGGAGTGGGTCCAGGAATGAGTGAGAACAGAGAAAGGAGGTGAGGCAGTTGTAGACAACCTGTTCAAGAAGTTTGGAGGCAAAAGGAAGGAGGGAGATAGGGTGGTAATTGGAGAAAGACGCAGGGTCGAGGGTTGGTTTCTTGAGTATGGGATAGATGAGAGCATGTTTAAAGGAGGGTGTAGGAGGATTCCAGAGGAGAGGAAAAGGTTGAGGAGGTGGGCAAGGTGGGAGCAGGCCTCAATCAAGATGGAGCAGGGGATAGCGTTAGGTGGGCAGGTTGAGTGGGGTGAGGAGGTGAGTAGGGTGCGGACTTCATCTGCAGACACCGGAGTGAAGGAAGAGGGTGGGCTAGCAAAGGGGGAGGAGGGGAAGGAGATATCGCCCACAGAGGAGGGGGAGACAAAGTGGGTAGGGAGAGGGTGGGGCTTGTAGATACATAGTGATTGCAGATCAAAAAGAGAGAAACATTAATTTTGCATGTGCTAGATTTAAAGCATAAATATATTTATTTATTTTCTTCATGCTAGTGTCCCTTAAAGTTTTGTCAAGATACAGAAACTTTAACATATATATCTGCATGTGACCACCTCCTGACCCGCTAACAAATCCCCAAATTAACAGAAAAGCCCTCTTCAGTTTAACGTACAACTGGGACTCTGGTCCTTTCTTCAGCGAGGGCCTGAATTCTACCTTCATTGTTCATTGTTATGATACTGACAGTTGTTCAGTTGTTCATCGTCCCCAAATGCCGAGATACCTGGTGTTATACATTCCCTGTGGGATCACTTAGTGTCTCATTTCAGATCCGTGTGTATGTATGTGTGTGTGTATGTATGTATGTATGTGTGTGTATATGTGTATATATATATATATAGAGAGAGAGATAGATAGATATATAGAGATATATTGATATATATAGATATTACAATGATGTGATATGTTCTCCTCAGAGAATAGTAGATGTAGGGAACATACAGAGATATTTGGGTAAAACAACAGAAAGGAGAAACTTTCGTCTTTTCTGAGAATCAACCATCATATAATGAACCAGACACACTGCTTTTAAAAAATTTTATGTATTTTTTTTACAATTTATATGAATATTTTCCTCTTAACGTTGATGTAGCTGCCGTGAGTTTTGTTTCTGGAAATTATGATGTTAAAAATGGAACATGTTAGACAACAAATCCTGTGTGTAGGGTTGCACTGAACAGCAGCTTCTCAATGCAGGCCATTAGGGCAGAACTTTCATTTGATTAAACTTTTTAAGCCCGTTTTTATTTCGGTATATGGCGGGTTATACAGACTGATGACGAAACAGGGACAGGATGGTGGGGGGCCCTGTCCGTGTCCTGACACCCGCCTCTGTAATACGCCCATGTGGCTTGTACTCTCCATCGCTGTCAGGAAACACAACTGAGGGGAGACAGAGATAATGTCCGTGTACTCATGGATGTACTGTTATAGTTGAGAGCACAGCCTAGAGGGACCAGGACAGGTCGGTGTGAGGCCAGGTTTTGGTTTAGAATCAGTAATTTGTCAGCATGATGTCCCTGCAGTCACCCCTGGTAAATCTCCTCTACCAGGTAGAATCTGTCATTCAGTCACCAGCACAGGTTGGAAATTGAATCAACACAAATGAAAGACCAGCTCACTTTTCCCCTGCAAGTGTTAAGCGTCTCCTTCAGCAAATCTCCAAGGCTTCCTTCGTTTTGACTTGAACTTGTATGCGAGCGGATTTAATCTCTTTGACGTTAGTGCTCAGGCGAGGAGGGGAGCGCGTGCGTTAACATGAGGGGGCTGGGGGTGGGTAGAGCTGTTAACGCAGCAAGTCTCCTCTTTTCCCCATTGTATGTCGCACCCTGGAGGTAAACGCTTGCTCAGAGCTTCTCGTCCTAACGAGCGGCTCCTGAACCTGCCTGCGCAGCGTTTAATTGCCAAGGAGTGAAAGACATAAAACCCAGTCCTGCCTCCCCAGTGTGAGGAGGGGGGAGAGGAGGCATCTGGAACAATACCGTGAGCGGGGGGGAGGACATCTCTTTCCCATTTCCACCATAAACACTTAGCAGAGCCTTGTTGTGTCTTTATGTTTTCCAATGTGTGCCTTCCGACCTGCTGGTGGGGATGACATTAAAGAAAACACAATCTGCTTTGCGGTATTAACACTTAAAGTGCCCCAAACAATAATCCAATGTAAATGCTCGTGGCGGGTAGATTTTGCAATAATCCGATTCTTTCTCTGACTCTTGCTCATACATAAGTAATGAGCCACCAGTTAGTACTAGGTGAGGTAGGCTGGCTCGCATCACTAGCCAAAATATATTCAGGAAAAAGGTGCATAAAACTGTCATTTATTTGGCTAGTGTCGTATTGAAACCATACAGTTTTTAGCTGCTGCAGAACCTCTTATAAGCTGAGTTTCTCCGTGCCGTCTATTAGGCTTAAGCTGGGTACACATCTATGCAATGATAGCACAGATCACACGATTCACGAACGGTCAGATATTGTAAGAGTGTGTAGATGGTAACGAGAGATGAAGATCACAGATCTGACAGTACATTGTGTAGGTGTGTATACAGGAATCGGCTGCTCATCAGGACTTTATGAAATCTCATCTGCAGTAAGATTACCTAGGCCTGTACCCAGCTTTAGTACATATCTAGAATATGCTGCTTTAGATTTATGGTGTATGATATGTTCTAATAAGGTCATTTAGGTCATTTAAGAAAAGGGTGACAGATTTAGTTGTTTGGTGGGGTGAATGCATCTCATTGTCACAATATATTCCTGTCGCTCAGTGTCTGCGCACTAATGCCCACTAATAACGTCCAGTGTCCAATCAGACTGGATTTTGATAGGCGAAAATTATCGTTTTAGGTGCTCACACATCGGAGCACGTGGCAGCTGCCGCAGGCATCAGGAGCAGAATTCTTATCTGTTCATCAGCTATAAAGACCTAGAAGGTTAATGGTGAAGCGTTGTGAGATGTTACAGTTCAGGGCTCTGTATCTCCCCATTGACTCATCCATTAAATGTATCTTGGTTCATTTCAAGGGCTTAAAGAAACCTGTCTGCTCTGTTATCCTCACGTAACTGGTTTACTGTTGGTGTAATCTTACAGGATATACAATGGCCGTTTGTAGAGGAGCCGCAGTTTGTGGCTCCTCCTGTTTGCGCAGAGGAGGCGTGCACCTGGATGTGCGCAGGGCTGACCCCCGAGGGCCATTGCTGTGCGCAGTGGGTGTGCTTTGGAAATCACCTCTTCAGTGTTAATTGCTGTGGTAGCCGCTCAATCCATATATAATATTATTATTGAGATTCTTTTCTCTTGTTTCCCACAGTCATTAGAATCTTCACTTGATGGTTTATTAATAGTATTGTTGTTTATATGGCCCCTCCGTATATTAATAAGCCAAGTACATCAGCGTCAGCAAGTGGCGCCCATTTAAGCTCGCTGTAGTACAAGATGGCAGAAGACCAGCAAAACGCTAATAAAAGTAGCTGATAATTGTGGGTATAACATTTCCATCTGCAAAGAGAGAGGAGTCTGTGATGAGGATGCTGAGATAGAGGTCAGTGTGTAGGGTGGGGGGGGGGGGGTCTCCATACACCTCTGAGAGTGACCTGTATCTCGGATTATATCTTTTACCTCAAATGTTTATTGCTCTGGAGTTGACCTCACGCCGTGTCTTCCTCAGTTCTTACTGACGATATTCTCTTACAGACTATGCAGCTAACAATCTAACGTCAGATGCAAGTTGCCAGCTCCTAGTCGGTCGTTACTCTTTATATCACCTTAGTTGTTGGGGTAAGGAAACTATTACTTCCAGAAGTAATAACATGTCAGGTATAAGTTTGGTTTCATTACTCTTAAAAATTGCTACTTTTTCATTCATTCTGATGGGCACATTTATAATCTGTATCCACTATTGTGGTCACTACATTAAGATGGTAGGAAGAGGCCAAAACTGAGGATCATAAATAAGGCTATTTATGAAACGCTGTATTGTCAGACAGGTGATGGACCGGTTGTTTTCATGTGTCCAGGTTATCCTACATACTTGTATCATGATAGCAGAAAAATCCCACAGGTCCATCTAGTATGTTCGTGTGTGTATGTATGTATATATATATATATATATAATGTGTGTGTGTGTGTTCCCAGTATTCTAGAAATCCTCTAAAAAATGTCCAGGTGAACGTTTATTCTTTTTAGCGTATAAGAAGCACTTTGATGTTGGCGTTAATGTGAGTTGGATAGTTCATATTTGCAGAGTTTTCCTATGTACTTCTTCCTTTCTTGCAGAGTCTCTTATAACCTGTATTCACTTATCACCTTCATCTGCCGTTTGATTCCTACAGATCAATGTGATAAAGTTTTGGTGACTGTGTTCTGATCTGATGTTTTCATATCAGCTACTGTCACATAGGAGCCTCTGCTTTATCTATAAATCCACCAATCCTCACTGTGCACACACACAAAACTGCAATTTTTGTAATTTCTACACATATGTTGGGGCTGCATTTGTAGGAATGATTGTCCACTGCACATTTAATGCTGCCTTTCCACCTAAAACAGCAAACCTTCTAAACTCACCACTGTGAAGTACCACAGATGGGTGTAAAGCTGGGTACACACTACACAGTTTTCATCCAATAATCAGCTAAATCAGCCGACATAGGACCTCTCGTTCAAAAGTCGGGTCAGTGTGTGTAGTGACACGATGGTCGAAAGTCTGCCCAAATGGACGATTGTCGCCTCATTTGGTTGGTCGTACCGTTTAATATTTTCGTTCCAATCTCGTTTCCGCTGTGTAGTGCGTATAAACTACCGACCGATCCACAACAGTAAATACGAAATTACAGTCATTGCTCACGACAACATGGCTGTAAAAAGTCGCTAACATGAGGTCCGCTCTTCCCTTTATCGTCCTAAACAAGGCTACTGTGTATGCAGTCCATGGACCGAGCGATCGGAACATCGATGGTCATAAAAAGTTGGTCGAAATTTCTGTAGTGTGTACCCAGCTTAACTGCGGGAGGAACATGCAGAAGCTGCAATCTCCATGACCGCGCTATATAAATAAATGGTAATAAATAAATAAGTTCTCTTTTCTGCTTTAAACTCCGATATAAACTCATGACTTGCACCTGGCTGTGTGAGTTCAGTAGCGCTGGCAGTCACAAAGCAGCGAGTTTAACGCCATTTATTTACAATGTATATCAATGGCCCTAATTGTATTTCACTTCTCCCCAGTCCCTCCAGATTGTACATCTCACCCATTTGCATTAATGACGATTCAGCTCTTTGTGCGTCGCTCAGGGTGTAATAAGGTTCCTTAGTGCTTAGGAGGACACAGGCTCATTGTTCTAGGACATTTGGCCGCTGCACCCACAGGTAACACAGGGGTTAATCTCCGGGAGAGAGCTCCCTGGCACCTAGCAGCCGTTTGCCTGGTTTCTGGAAGCCTGACCTGCTCCCCTGCCAAGTGACATCCAGCTTGTGCCGGGAGCGCTGCCAAAATCAAACAATACAACTTTTACACCGCGACGGTTACAGCAGTTTCCCTATTGGCTCTTCTGCTCTTGATTTTCCTCCATGAAGTAAATAAATGACTCGTTCTCCTAAACCGCAGCTCCCACCCCCTACTGGAAGGCTCCTCTTACCGGCGCTTATTGCCAACACTGAATCCGTAAATCCCTGCGAACCTGCCCAAAACTATCCAGCGTATGCGATAACTCTGCGCGCCTCTGCCAGACCACACGTGGCACTGCAGGAAGCGACTCTCTGTTCCCTGCTCGCCATCACGGCGGCAGCTCACGCAGAGGCCTGGTGAATGCACCTGGCAGGGATGGGGTTAACGCTGAGTTTCCTGTGTAAGATAGAACATGCCAAGACAGAGAGCTATGTCACAACACGGAGTCTGTTCCAGGCCCCCTTCCTTCCATGCAGGAGATAAAGTGAAAGACAGTAACATGCGTGTAATAGTGCCTGCAGCTACTCTCCTCCAACAGCCCATTATAATCAACCACTTCCCAAGCAACACACTGAGAAGATCTGGGGCTGCAGAGTGACAGCTTTTACTGGGGGTCGGACGAGACACACGTCTCTGTCTTCCATCAGGATTCCGGGGTTCCACTCATTACACATACCTCCCCCCAACCAACGCCTTGTACGACACGTAATCCCCCCTCTGCTCGGTGACCGGGATAATGTCGGAAACAGGGATAATGACAGCGTTATCTGGATAATCACTGATTATCCTGCCATCCTTGGATATTGTCAGAATAATAGACTGTGAAGGATGTTTCCAGCATACAGACAGTCTGCAGCGGGATGAGAGGGTTGTGTGAGTGAGGGGGGAACAATTTTACAATCAAATTTTCAGAATTAAAATGTTATTTTTTCGGTCACCAGTCCCCTGTAAATGTCTTGTTTGATAATAGCTCAATGTAAATATATACAGAAGATTGTATGGAGAGCACGCAGCCCGTAGGCCTGTGCCTATGGGCAGCAGAGGTGGGGTGGGCAGCTTTTACGCTGAGCGGGGGTGTGTATCAAACTTATTTTCTTATATCACCAGTGAAAAATAAACTAATGTAAGTTTTACTAAGGTGTGGATGAGTTGTATTGGAGACTTCTGAATTAGGGGAAGATCGTGGACTTATTACAGGTGCCACCCAAGAACCCTAGAGAGTTATGTGAATGTCTCCTATAAGGATGGATTCTTTAATGGGCTACAATAAATAGCTTGTTAGATTTATAGGTTCGCTACAGACCCACAGGGGCCTATTTTTCATTGAAATCCCCCCCCAAAATTGCTGTTTTCGGGGCATATTAAAGTATCCTCTTAATTTATGATTAGAGCATCAGAGATATCTGCTGCTTTCCCTGTCACTTCAAAAACAGTCTCCATATGTTTCGATGGGGACTGCTGTTTTGCACCATTTAACTTGTGCCCGATAGTGAATGAAGTCTATGATTAGAACATTACAGTAGAGGGATCTTGTGATCCCTCACCGCAGATTACTGCTCTCCCCTCCGGTCACTATAGGTGGCCACTTAGCAATAGTCACCATAGAGGAGATAGGAGAGGGGTCTTCGCAGGAACAGCAGTTTTTGGTGACTGCTGTTCCTAGTGAAGAATTGTAATAAATAGTCGCGATATTTTAATCCATATATTTGTGATAATGATTGAAATTAATCGTGTTTAAAATGCGGTTGATAATAAATATGCCTCACAATCTCTTCCCGTAACCAATACCAGGTCACAGGGCGATGAAACGCGACAGTCGTCTGATTGTATCACTTGATTTTTCTAGTTATGTATTGTTGAGATTTCTTATCTCGCTGCCCACTCAGCACCACTATAGATTTCCTTGCGGTTTCCCTGGCGACGGTCTCCCCCTGTAAGTGGCCCAATATGGCACACGGATAACAATTTGGTGCAATTTGCAGCAGCTCTTAAGTATAAATTTACTTCTCCCGACCCTTTGACCTTGACAGCTCCCTGGAGGTGGCTGGAAGCTGCGTCTTTACTCTTAATTTGAAGAGCCCATTGGCATCGGTTAACAAGTTAGTGCCACCATCATTCTTGCAGGCTCTAATTTGTTGTGATTCTTTGAGGACGTGTTCTGGGCACGAAATGTCCCTTACAGAGGGGCAGAGAGACGAGCTCTTATCGAGAGGGACAGATCCTTCTTAATTGAGCTGATGCTCCCTGTATATAAACAGATGGCTTCTTTAAATCAATTATTCCTTATTTGTGTAACTGGAAATGATTCCCTGACAGATCCAGAACCACAGGAGATGGGGGCGGCTGTACTCATCTGCCGCAATAATAACAGCCACCTGGGCGCATTTCAGGAGGGGTATTTGTGAAGGAGCGGTATAACTTAAATAATAAGAATAGTTAACACTTGTGGCAGAGAACATTCCGAGTACATTGGTGGAAGCTCAAATTATTTTGTCTCTCTAAACTTTATACCGGGATTTCATCATTATTATATTTATTCTATACTTATTAATTCTGTGGAGGAATTAGGGGAGTGTTTCAGCTCTGCAGTCATGTAATGAAGTACAGGAGCTGTTCCTCAGATGCTGAATAAGATCGGGAGGGATCAGGTTATTCAAATTCTAGAAAGGCCGGATAGATCTGACTGTACGGGGATTAGGTGTCTGAGGTCCAGTAGGTGACCTGTGAGGGGCTTTTTACCAAGTGCGTGTGGTTATGGTTTTATAAAGGGACCTCTGAATGAGGGAAGATATTGTTAGAGGTGTCATAGAGAGTAATAATGTATTTACTGCAGCAATGTGAAGTTTTATGGCACCTGACAGTGGGAATGAGACCAGGCCGGATGGTTATGTGCAAAGTGCAGTTGTCTGTGCGTTATATTATACATAGCTTAGCTGGTGTACACAGTGAGTAAATCTGTAAAGAACAAAGGTTACCAGCTGCTCCGTTTCCTCTTTCTCTATTAACTCTCTCCGTGCTGCAGCCGGTCCCCCGCGCCGTGCACTGAGGAGTTCACTTGGTTTTGCTGCCAGCAGCTTGCTGGTAATGTGCAATTTGGGTCAGATTTCACAGGGACATCAACAAACACTTTGCCAGACACGAGCCAGCTGTCTGCGCTGTAAAGATAAGTGCGGAGCGCAGCCTCTCTGCACCCCTTCACCGCTCTGTAGGGGTGAGCCGCGTTCAGTGAGGCGGACGCAGCCAGGATTCCGGGTGACGCAGGGGTACATCAGGGTGGAGGGGAGAGGATTATCCCCCCCCCCCCCACGTACAGGTGCTACTTAGCTGGCGGGGAATTGATGTTATGTCAGATACTTGCTCAGTTTACTGAGTGGATGTAAGGAAGGTTCAGCACCTTAAATTGCCTCTTCTGTTTCTGGTAATTGGAGCTTGGAAACAGAATCTGTGTTCGGTGGTAATAGTAAAAAGTAATGCCCTTTTATCAGTCTGTTGAACACTAGTGACTTAATTACAGATTGAACTCTGCCCCTCGGGCCACCTCCTAAATTTAGTGTCCTGTATGGGCTGATCCGGTAGCCATAAAAAAACCAAACAATTCTCTAGGAACCAGTGACGGACATTGATTGTGCCACATTGCTCGGTGCCGTCTCTGGTTCCTAATGAATGGAGAGGTTTGTTATTATATGATTATTGGTTCCACCAAAAGAATGTCTGCCTCCGACGCCTAGTCCACAGCTCCACTATATCTGCCAGTTACTATAAAGTATTATTACAAAGTAATCCTAGTTTTTCAACCATTATGGTAAATTAGAGATTTCTTTGTTATATATATTATCACACTGGAATTAGAAAGCAGCACCATCCATAACTAAGGAGAAAGCCATTTTTTGTTTTTCCCATTTAACTGAAACTCATCCTATTACCACCTATGTAGATAAGAATACAGTATCTGAGCCGCTGAATAGAAATACTGATAATTGTCATATTATAGGAAGATGCAGACAATTGATTATTGGTGAATACGTGGTCTCATATCCTGTCTGCTTTGGAGATTTTATATTACTATTTATGATTTAGTGCCCCGTGTGATCAGCAGCTGAGCACTGATATACTTTATGTCTATGAAGGTTAGCACATACTGACGACTTGCCGTTTTGTTTTCCCCGCAGTCTAGCACTACCTCCCGCGTCTCTGGACCCGGTCGCACCACACCCCAGCTGACCGAACTTGAACAAAACTTCAAGACCAGCAAAGACCCAACACCTTCCTGCTGGGAAAGCAGCTCTGATGTGGAACGTGCAGAACAAGGGACTGCAAGTAGGTGGCGCCGTGTGCATGATCCTTTGTATACAGATGTATGTACAGTTGTCATCCGATAAGTTGCGATACCCAGCGGGGGATTCCTGTTTCCTTCACATGTCACAATAGGAGGCTGTTATGTCTATCTGGCCGAGTATCCTGTGTTCAGTAGATCACATTGACATATAAGATACACCAGTTACAGGTTACACTTTATAGGCTGATATGTGTCTACATTTACATGGACAGTGAGCATCAAATATACAAATCACAAATGCCTCAGTCACTGTTTCCACAAATATTAGTAAAGCTTATATCTATTCTGTATAATGTGGATGTGGCGCTGTACTATGTACCTGTTGCTGTACGGTGCAAGCAGCGACTTTGTGGGAGAACCAGTATGAATGAGATTGCCTCCTGTCCTAATGATCATAGTATTATGAGTCCCGCAGTACAGACAGCCACCGAGCACTGAGTTACAGACATGGCAGCTTCCTGCTATGGCCTATGAGGACCCTGACAGCTCCTGGAGATCTGAGGAACATTGGGGGTCTTGTAAAGCTCCCAGTGGTAGAAAGTCCAGTGTGGGAAGGAACTAGTGTGAGATATCTGCAGAACATTGAGATTTCCCTCGTCTGAGGCAAAAACTCAGCAGCTAAGGTCCAGAAATATTGATTTTCCCCCATAATGCCTCTCTCTGTAATACATGGG
The DNA here is from genome assembly GCF_038048845.1 of Mixophyes fleayi. NCBI lineage: Eukaryota > Metazoa > Chordata > Amphibia > Anura > Limnodynastidae > Mixophyes > Mixophyes fleayi. The sequence goes on from NC_134411.1 coordinate 101,702,074, forward strand.
ACTAATAGAGATTGTCCCCACCACAAGGAGATCCTCATTAAAGGCATACAGACTCTTATTTTTTTATTTTTTTTCCCATTTTCCCTTTTATTTATATAATAAAATGTTTACAAATGAATGCAGAATAATAAGTACTTCCAATGCCCTAATGAGCCATTGTTTCTGACTCTGTACCATAACCCCCTTCTCCGCTCCCGTTCATGTGTATAAATCCTCCCACAATGCCGCAGCATCAGGACCCAGTTTCTCCAGTTACGCTGAATACGATTCTATGGTACAGTGCAGCTGTTTCTGGAAATCACTGGTTTATCACATTACGCGTCAGGACGTTTCTATAATCTGTCATCTGTTAGGTATCAGTATTTGTGTGAACATACTTCAGTCACAAAGGATTAAATACCAAGGAAATAAAATCCAGCGTATATAGGGTATCAGGCCAGGAATGTAAGGATCCACGTGCAAAGTCTACAAGAGACGAACCTTTCACTTGCAGTTCGTTGGCCTGTAGGGCAGGACAGGTGCTGCGTTAACTCCCCCTCCCTCCTCATCCCAGGGCAGGTGAGCTTGTTTGTCTGTTATTGGGAGGATTCCGCCCCCTGGCAGCCTGCCAGCTGCTGCTCCTATTCTTAGTGTGAATCTGAGAGATAATAAGGTGTGTCACCTGTCTGAGAGAGAGGTCAGCACTCCTGTACGGCAGCTGCGCCATTAACCGCTGACGTCACGGAGCTGGAGGATCGAGCGGTGACTCAACGGATTCTTAGAAACAATATGGACTTCAGTCTTATAAAACTCTTGATATATTTTAGATAATTGTTGAAATCACTTTAGAAATACAGACTTCAGCATCTCAGCTTCCCAGGATTTGTGCAGAATTGCCCTGAAATGAAGAAGAAGGTCTATTACTGTTGTGTATATTATGTAGCTATAACTATACAGTTTTTGGTGGGTCAATGAGCCAAAGATTATAACATTATGAAAAAACATCTTGTAACGGTCACAAATGTTTATGCCATCGAGGGTCTTAAAGGGGTCTTCTGCTTTAAATAGTATTGTACCCTAATCCCCCCCCCCGTCTCGTCTCCTCCAGAGTCCGCAGCGGAATTTGTGGCCTACTACATGCAACGAATGGTGGGAATCTAAGAGAAGACCATCTCCAAAGTCCTATACTAGTCAAATGAGGATTGGGCTCAGTATTATTTAAAGTGGACAATCCGTTGTCCTTTGTAGTTAACAGAATTGTAATCATTGACCTCTGTATTTAGTTATCTTACACTGGGAAAGGCTCCAAGCTTAGAAACGGAAAGTTTGATCTGCAAAGGAAAAAAGGCTTCTTCACACTCCCACCTGCTCCAGTTCTTGTACATTCCAGAAAGTCCTTATATATAACAGCCTCTACTCATGGTTCAGTGACCTGTAAAATAAATAAGATGAAGTGAGACATAGGGGGGGCTGGATCATCACAATACCATACACATAACATAGTTTGGGGGCTTAGATGCTGATACATGTACTGAGGGAGATAAGTTTAGTGAACCCCTTGTGATTCCCTATCTGGCTGCCTCTAACGCCATCACTAGAGGTTTGTATCATTCATGTTATGTAATAACACTTGCTGGCCTCCTGCCGTTTAAATAATAATAAGTGCTTTGTTGAAGCTGTCTTTCTGCTTAGCCAACTTATATCTTTACAGAGAAGCCATTAATGGTTACTCTGCCCACTCCTGGGCACAGCTATGGTAGTTGGAAGGGGGTCTACGTGGCAATATTTGTGTCCCATAATATTCACGCAGTCCAGTCACAATGTGATCAGCGTCCATTGGTTTTCTGCTTGCGCAGGACTAAAACCTGGTAGGTTGGCGGCCGAGAGCTGCTCGTGCTTGAGGTTATCAGCATAGCACATAGATTGGGCGTCTGGTCATCCATCCTAATCACATCTAAACTGCTGGTGTGTGGGCAGCATTATGCGGTGTAAGCATAGTTCACTTTAATGCTGCCACAGGCGCTAAATCAGCATTCACGTACAACGCCATTATATACGTGTGTATTAACACTACAGGGAATCTGTAAGAAAGTAGAAAAATGAATAACAATGTTTACAAATCATTATTATGAATACGGGAATATGCATTTTATTTTTGGGGGTTTTAATCCATTTACCAGTATACTTTGTTACACTTCCACAGCACTCTAATGCTTGTCAGGATATTGACACAAAATGGGCATGATACCCATGCAGCTGGATGGGCATGAATGTGGCCACTTAAGGATCAAGTGTCATGCAGTTTGGCAGAAGCTGGCACGCCAGAGGTTGGTCACTCCTTGCTTCAATCCTCTCCTGGCCTTATCAGATTGGCCAGTGCTAAGTACGGTGCATATAACTATTTGATGCTGATAAATATCATCTTTTTAATATCCGAGGTTGAACTTGTCAGAGAGGCGGCGTACGGCTGATGCTCCATCTGGCGTGGTACTGCCAGTGTAACTTACATGGGTAGCTGAGCCGGCTGCCTGCGTTCATTCCCTCCCCTCTTGGCTGAGAGAGCAAAAAAGGTCCTAATTTGCAGTCAATAAATTAGTCGTTGCTGTGAGTCAGGAGCAGCGCCAGGCAGACAGGCGGTCAGGAAGTGGCTCAGAGTGGGAATCCGGCCCTGGAAGAAGGGGGAGACCTAGGAGGGAGAAGGGAGCTGCTCGCTGTATGTGTCTGTGTGGGCGCAGCAAGAGCGAGGGATGTGTAGCTGAACTTAGTGTACCCTAAATATACTGTCAGACCCGGCCGCGTCTCCATGGAGGGACACAGCAGGAGATGGATACCTAACCAGCTAGGTGAGTTTGTCAGAAGGGAGAGGGGGTATGGGAGGTGGGATTGGCTTGTAAGATGAATGGAGCAACCAGCTATCACTTCCCCCATGTATGCGATAACCCAACACATTCCGGAATGAGGTAAATAAGGTTCTATTTGGTCAGATGCTGCATGTAGACATTGCTGGATACAGGGACTGTTTGTATTCCCACTCTCCAAGGTGTCAGTCCTATCCCAGGCCCCTGTTGCATCCCCATACTAACAGTGTCAGACCCCATCTCTAATCATGACCTACTGACTGGTGCATCCACCTGACCCTGCACCCCTCTGCCCTATAGCCCTGTCCTGCTTCAGGATGTGCCCCCCTTAGTGTCAGTCGCTCTGTCTAATCCTTTCCCATTTCCTAGTATACCCTGACTGGTGTCAGTCTCCTTCTCCTGGTACCCCCCCCCCCCCCCCCTAGTGTCAGCCCTCTCTGTCATATCCCCCCAACGTCAGCCCCTATTTGTGATCCCCACCCACACACACACTGTTGGTCCCTATCTGTGATCTCTCTCACGCTGCATCTGTAGTTCCCCATCATTACTCCCTGGCTGCTCCTGTGATCTGGCTGCCTCTGTGTCTCAGCTTCCTTTCATCTCTCTGCCTCTGTATAATTAGCTCCTCTTCACCTCTGCATCTGCTCAGTCTCCAGCTCCCTTCACACTTCTGTCACTGGCTCTTTCCATCTTATTAATGTGCCATTTAATGTCTTACTCTGTCTCCCTGCTCCATTAACTCCCCTATTTATCACAGTCTCTGTGTTCCAGGGCACTCTCCTGTCTCCTCTCTCCTGGAGTTCCCTCTGGATGTGATAGTAGCAGTGAACCTGCCCCCAATATCTCTCTTATTCCTCTGTCTGTCTCACATCCAGCGCTGATCTCTGCCCCTATCCCTCAGTTCCCATCTCTCGCTGTCACCCAGCGTATCTGTCACTCAGCACCTGCGGCTCTACCTCTATGCCTGATATTACACAGTATAACAGATTGCTCCAGGGGTTACAGCTGCCACACACACACATGCAGATCTGATTGCCAGTTTGCTCTTTTTCTGCAAGATTGTTCCAGAATTGCACAGTGTCTGATGAGCCAGATGATCGTTATGAACAGTCAATATCTGAGCAGAGGAAATATAATTGCACAGAATATGGTCTCTTTACTGTGATCCAAATGACTGCGTACAGTTTAATTCTACTTGTGTATTGTGCTGTGTCCCGGACTGATCTACCAGTCTAGGCCATAATAAGTGTTGTCACCGGACCAGAATGTTATGATAAGCGAATGTTATGTCGCCAGCGAACCTGACAACTGGACCCACTGTCCCTCTTTTCTTCCTCTTTATCCAATCTTTTGGGTCTGTTGTATCGATCTCTGTGGGTATACTCTTCTGTTGACATCTAGACCAAAAACTGTAAATGTATCACCAATAAATATTGTGTGATGTAAAATGTACCCATTACCGACACGAGTGCATCCATGTGGCAGACATTTTTTGGGCTAAACAAATATGCATGAAAATGCATTCACGGGGAGCCAGTGACATCACTGAGAGTGCAGCCTATCCAGTCACTAGGAACCAGTGACATCACTGAGAGTGCAGCCTATCCAGTCACTAGGAGCCAGTGACATCACTGAGAGTGCAGCCTATCCAGTCACTAGGAACCAGTGACATCACTGAGGGTGCAGCCTATCCAGTCACTAGGAGCCAGTGACATCACTGAGAGTGCAACCTATCCAGTCACTAGGAGCCAGTGACATCACTGAGAGTGCAACCTATCCAGTCACTAGGAACCAGTGACATCACTGAGAGTGCAGCCTATCCAGTCACTAGGAGCCAGTGACATCACTGAGAGTGCAGCCTATCCAGTCACTAGGAGCCAGTGACATCACTGAGAGTGCAGCCTATCCAGTCACTAGGAGCCAGTGACATCACTGAGAGTGCAGCCTATCCAGTCACTAGGAGCCAGTGACATCACTGAGAGTGCAACCTATCCAGTCACTAGGAGCCAGTGACATCACTGAGAGTGCAACCTATCCAGTCACTAGGAACCAGTGACATCACTGAGAGTGCAGCCTATCCACTCACTAGGAGCCAGTGACATCACTGAGAGTGCAGCCTATCCACTCACTAGGAGCCAGTGACATCACTGAGAGTGCAGCCTATCCAGTCACTAGGAGCCAGTGACATCACTGAGAGTGCAGCCTATCCAGTCACTAGGGACCAGTGACATCACTGAGAGTGCAGCCTATCCAGTCACTAGGAGCCAGTGACATCACTGAGAGTGCAGCCTATCCAGTCACTAGGGACCAGTGACATCACTGAGAATATAGCCTATCCATTCACTAGGAACCAGTGACATCACTGAGAGTGCAGCCTATCCAGTCACTAGGAGCCAGTGACATCACTGAGTGCAGCCTATCCATTCACTAGGAACCAGTGACATCACTGAGAGTGCAGCCTATCCAGTCACTAGGAGCCAGTGACCTCACTGAGAGTGCAGCCCATCCAGTCACTAGGGGCCAGTGACCTCACTGAGAGTGCAGCCTATCCAGTCACTAGGAGCCAGTGACATCACTGAGAGTGCAGCCTATCCAGTCACAAGGGACCAGTGACATCACTGAGAATATAGCCTATCCATTCACTAGGAACCAGTGACATCACTGAGAGTGCAGCCTATCCAGTCACTAGGGACCAGTGACATCACTGAGAGTGCAGCCTATCCAGTCACTAGGGACCAGTGACATCACTGAGAGTGCAGCCTATCCAGTCACTAGGAGCCAGTGACATCACTGAGAGTGCAGCCTATCCAGTCACTAGGGACCAGTGACATCACTGAGAGTGCAGCCTATCCAGTCACTAGGAGCCAGTGACATCACTGAGAGTGCAGCCTATCCAGTCACAAGGGACCAGTGACATCACTGAGAATATAGCCTATCCATTCACTAGGAACCAGTGACATCACTGAGAGTGCAGCCTATCCAGTCACTAGGAGCCAGTGACATCACTGAGTGCAGCCTATCCATTCACTAGGAACCAGTGACATCACTGAGAGTGCAGCCTATCCAGTCACTAGGAGCCAGTGACATCACTGAGAGTGCAGCCTATCCAGTCACTAGGGACCAGTGACCTCACTGAGAGTGCAGCCTATCCAGTCACTAGGAGCCAGTGACATCACTGAGAGTGCAGCCTATCCAGTCACTAGGAGCCAGTGACATCACTGAGAGTGCAGCCTATCCAGTCACTAGGAGCCAGTGACATCACTGAGAGTGCAGCCTATCCAGTCACTAGGAGCCAGTGACATCACTGAGAGTGCAGCCCATCCAGTCACTAGGGGCCAGTGACCTCACTGAGAGTGCAGCCTATCCAGTCACTAGGAACCAGTGACATCACTGAGAGTGCAGCCTATCCAGTCACTAGGAGCCAGTGACATCACTGAGTGCAGCCTATCCATTCACTAGGAACCAGTGACCTCACTGAGAGTGCAGCCCATCCAGTCACTAGGAGCCAGTGACATCACTGAGAGTGCAGCCTATCCAGTCACAAGGGACCAGTGACATCACTGAGAATATAGCCTATCCATTCACTAGGAACCAGTGACATCACTGAGAGTGCAGCCTATCCAGTCACTAGGAGCCAGTGACATCACTGAGAGTGCAGCCCATCCAGTCACTAGGGGCCAGTGACCTCACTGAGAGTGCAGCCCATCCAGTCACTAGGAGCCAGTGACATCACTGAGAGTGCAGCCTATCCAGTCACTAGGAACCAGTGACATCACTGAGAGTGCAGCCTATCCAGTCACTAGGGACCAGTGACCTCACTGAGAGTGCAGCCTATCCAGTCACTAGGAGCCAGTGACATCACTGAGAGTGCAGCCTATCCAGTCACTAGGAGCCAGTGACATCACTGAGAGTGCAGCCTATCCAGTCACTAGGAGCCAGTGACATCACTGAGAGTGCAGCCTATCCAGTCACTAGGAGCCAGTGACATCACTGAGAGTGCAGCCCATCCAGTCACTAGGGGCCAGTGACCTCACTGAGAGTGCAGCCTATCCAGTCACTAGGAGCCAGTGACATCACTGAGAGTGCAGCCTATCCAGTCACTAGGAGCCAGTGACATCACTGAGAGTGCAGCCTATCCAGTCACTAGGAGCCTAGCCTGAGAATCAACCGGTCATTAGAAAGATATTTTTGTTGGAAAAAAAAAAAGATCTTTCTTATGACCTTCTTTTGTGACTTCCTACGTCCTGTGTTTGAGACTGTAAGGGGAAATCTAGCGGCCAGGTCCTGACATAGTCTGAGGCTGTAGTGTTATACTGACGTTATTGTAACTGATCATCATCAGAATAGCAGAATTCTGAGATAAGAGCCTTGTTACTCCAGCGGTCTTAATTGACTAGAACCACTTAGAGAATCATAGGGATTGTAGGTCAGTGACAGCCGAGGTCTTTAATTTGTTGTCCCTGCCAACAATTCGTACATAGGGGACTTCAGGTTATAAAAGGATTTAGAGGCGAAAAATCATCTTATAGACAGGATAAGCTAGGACAATGAGAGGTGCAGCCATTTGTAAAGGCTTCTAACCCTTTTAATCCACTCTGTGAATCTTGTGAAGGAGACGAACCTGTCATGCAGAGAATTGAATTCCTGGCCCCAGAGACGGCAGCACTCACCTGTCATCAGCTGAGTGAAATTTCATGTCCTCAGTTTCCTGGGGAATATTCCTCTCTGTATAATACAAATAGAACCACAAGTGTCTGGAGCAAAACACTTTCATCTCTGTTCTCACACAGAGACTATCTAGGTCGCCGCTTGATACAATACTATTAGCAAAGCTAATTCTTGTGATAATAATGTGTGTGTGTATGTGTGTTTGTGTGTGTGGCACTGTCGCCTTTGTGTTTCAGCCCCTTATCTCCTTTAGATGTTAAGCTCTGGTGCTCAGGGCATTTTCGTCCTGTGTGTTCCTGTAGTATAATTGTGCAGAGTTGCACTGAACATCTATTTCTCAGTTTCAACCTTCAGATCGGAGTTCTCATTAATTCATCTCAATTCATTTTTTTTTACTTCATTTTGACATTGCTCAGATTAGAAGGAGTCACAGCTGTCTCTTAATGCCACACTAAAGCTAAGTGCTGTATTTCAACCATAAGGCAATCAAAACAACTAGAGATCTGGAAATCTGTTGTCAGTTGGGAACATTATTCAATGTGTGGATGGTGATTCCTTTAATTCTGTTCTATCCCTCTAAGTTTCCAAGTGAGTGTTTAGTAGGATTGGAGCTCAATTTAGAAAATCATATAAACAGATACGGCAACATTACCAAATTAGCAAAATTACCTCGAAGGGAACTGTCCATGTGGTTCAATTTACACAACTGGCGTTTACTGTGCATCTTCCACACTGCTCAGTTTATACTTTAATTTATCATGGAGATAAGACGTCACCTCGGGTGTCTGTGAGATGTATAAAATGTATTAATATGATCTTAGAACTCCGCAGTGACTTCTAATATCCTTATAATTTAAAGATGACCTGAGCTCAAAAGGCTACAGTAATACCAGCTGGTGATACCGGGTACATCTTGGCATTATTTGAGATGTGATAGTTTCATGTTTATGTTTAGGAGCCATTGTATCTTTCTAAGAGTGTGTTCCCATTAGCTGTATGAGCCTGGGTGTCAGTGTGTTCATCTGAGTGTATGTATCTGTCTGTGTGTTGTGCAGTCGGATGTATATATGTCAGTGTGTGTGTGAGTGCATCCGGGTGTATATGGCTCAGTGTGTGTGTGAGTGCATCCGGGTGTATATGTCAGTGTGTGTGTGTGTGTGTGCGTGCGCACCCGGTTGTATATGTGTCAGTGTGTGTGTGTGAGCGCAGCTGGGTGTATATGTCAGAGTGTGTGTGTGTGTGTGTGTGAGCGCATCCGGGTGTATATGTGTCAGTGTGTGTGTGTGAGCGCACCCGGTTGTATATGTGTCAGTGTGTGTGTGTGAGCGCACCCGGTTGTATATGTGTCAGTGTGTGTGAGCGCACCCGGTTGTATATGTGTCAGTGTGTGTGTGAGCGCACCCGGTTGTATATGTGTCAGTGTGTGTGTGAGCGCACCCGGTTGTATATGTGTCAGTGTGTGTGTGTGAGCGCACCCGGTTGTATATGTGTCAGTGTGTGTGAGCGCACCCGGTTGTATATGTGTCAGTGTGTGTGTGAGCGCACCCGGTTGTATATGTGTCAGTGTGTGTGAGCGCACCCGGTTGTATATGTGTCAGTGTGCGAGCGCAGCTGGGTGTATATGTCAGTGTGTGTGTGTGTGTGAGCGCATCCGGGTGTATATGTGTCAGTGTGCGAGCGCAGCTGGGTGTATATGTCAGTGTGTGTGTGTGTGTGTGAGCGCATCCGGGTGTATATGTGTCAGTGTGCGAGCGCAGCTGGGTGTATATGTCAGTGTGTGTGTGTGTGTGTGAGCGCATCCGGGTGTATATGTGTCAGTGTGTGTGTGAGCGCATCCGGGTGTATATGTCTGTGTGTGTGTATGTGTGAGAGCGCATCCGGGTGTATATGTCAGTGTGTGTGTGTGTGCGCGCACCCGGTTGTATATGTGTCAGTGTGTGTGTGAGCGCACCCGGTTGTATATATGTCAGTGTGTGTGAGCGCACCCGGTTGTATATGTGTCAGTGTGTGTGTGAGCGCACCCGGTTGTATATGTGTCAGTGTGTGTGAGCGCACCCGGTTGTATATGTGTCAGTGTGCGAGCGCAGCTGGGTGTATATGTCAGTGTGTGTGTGTGTGTGTGTGAGCGCATCCGGGTGTATATGTGTCAGTGTGCGAGCGCAGCTGGGTGTATATGTCAGTGTGTGTGTGTGTGTGAGCGCATCCGGGTGTATATGTGTCAGTGTGCGAGCGCAGCTGGGTGTATATGTCAGTGTGTGTGTGTGTGTGTGAGCGCATCCGGGTGTATATGTGTCAGTGTGTGTGTGAGCGCATCCGGGTGTATATGTCTGTGTGTGTGTATGTGTGAGAGCGCATCCGGGTGTATATGTCAGTGTGTGTGTGTGTGCGCGCACCCGGTTGTATATGTGTCAGTGTGTGTGTGAGCGCACCCGGTTGTATATGTGTCAGTGTGTGTGTGTGTGTGAGCGCATCCGGGTGTATATGTGTCAGTGTGTGAGCGCAGCTGGGTGTATATGTCAGTGTGTGTGTGAGCGCACCCGGTTGTATATGTGTCAGTGTGTGTGTGAGCACATAGCATCCTCAGTGAGAGTGATGGCCGCAGGGCAGAGTAAATTACTTTGGAGACAGTGGCTTTGGCAGCAGGCCCGTGTTCCCGCTGAGACTGGTGGGGAGGGGGGACGGTGAGAGGTGAGGATGTGACAGCCATCTCAGGAGGCCAGTTTTATTGCTTTCCGACATGTTAGGGCACAAACAGCACTCAGCATGTGTTCCACTTTCCCTGGGCACAGGGGCGAGGAAGGGCGGTGAGGGGAGAATTTACTACAGAAGAAACCTCACATCCCAGATCCAATACCACAGACTCAAATCTGGGATTCCTTACCATGTAAATACCATTTCTAACCCTGGGATAATTAATAGGCTGTAACCAATGTCCTCTGCACAGGCTAACCCCTTCACTATGTGCAGTACGCAGCCAGTCATATAAGCCTAATACAAAACAAATGTTTATGATGGTGAGAAGCTGAGCCTGCATTTATCATGGCATTCTGTGCTGCTATGGAGGCTGCGATGCTCTGTTGCCCAGGAGGGGGCTGTGGAGAAAGGCCCGTCCTGCAGTTACCCCGCACCTTTCCTCCATATGGCATCAGTTGTGTCTCTTATCAGGGAGATAAGGGCCCGCAGAGAAGCTTGTTTTACTGCCGCAATAAAGTGAGAGTTTATTTTACACATAAAAAAAATGCACTTAAAACCCGGTGAGCGGATCTGGCCCGGTGCCAGCGTGTGTGAGCAGACGGCGTGCCGTAGAGTTTATTCTGCAGGAATTTATATGTGCGCCTGTCTGCGTTTACTTAGAGCTTGTATAACAGCAATGTTTCCGGCCGTGTCCGAATGTAAAGCTGGATATGTCTATATTTTTATGTTATTTTGTTATACTTGAATTAGTCTCTGACCCCGCTGTAGTGCGTGCTCTGCTGGTCCCTCTAATGGGCCTATTTAACATTCCTTGCATATTTGCCCCATTAAGTATCTTAACGGAGCAATTTACCATTAAAGTCATGTCGGGACAGATCGTCCGATAGGAGGCTGTCCCAACGACTCCGTTCTAATGACATCTCCGGGTTCTGACCTGGAGTCTGTACTGCACATGCGCGACTGAGGGTCAGTTTCGTTAATCAACGCAGGGGAGAGCAGGAAGGCTGCGGAAGAGGGACCCAAAGACCCCTCTCCTGCGATGCTCTCTCTAATACCATCTTCAGATGGTGGTGGCCATCAAGGTCAAGCTCTGAAAAGCTAAGCTTGAAAGTTATGGGGACTGCGGTATTATGCGATAGTCTGCAGTGCAACGGGATAAATGCTTCGCGGATTGGTGGTCAAGGAGTGAGGCCTATGTAGTGCGCCGCGTGGAGGGTTGGGGAGCATTTGCTATTTAACCCTTCCTCCACCAAAGCATAACTGCCTATTCATCGATTGTTGCTCCCGAACAGATCTGGACGTTGTGTACGAACCTTAACACAGATCTGTCATCGCATATTTAATTGATGGCCTCTGGTGCTCTGTCCACTGAGTGTAGAAATTGAGCTCTTACTTTTGGATGATATCCTCTTGTCCAGACATCATGGTTTGACATGAGGTTAAAGGTCGTTGCCTTTGTGGGGAATTCACTTGTCATATGGGAACATGAAGTCATTGTGATAGATTACTGGTTGTACCATTAACAATTGGAATGGATCAATCTGGCTTTTTTGTTGTTGTTGTTTTCAACTTCATTGTTGTATATTTTATGATTTTTTTTCCCCAGGATTGTTTCTTTGTTTTTCATTACTCTGTTTATATCAGAACTCCAGTGTTTATATGAATTTTTATATCTTGTATTTCCCCTATTTTATATGTCCATGAACCTCCCAGTATTTGTTCTAGAGAGAGTGAGAAGTGTCACTGCTCCCCAGGACACAGCATCCTGCGCTTATTTCACCGCTGTGTTGTCTGTTTACCCTGTGACCTTTGTCTGCCTCACCGCAACCTCTATCTTGACACTTGTCACGTGGGACCTTTCTGATCTCACCATTGTCAGTGCAACTCGAGCCTTGTCACTCTAAGCCTTTCACTTACACTTTGTCGCTGTAATTTGCTGTGACTTTGGTACAATTGCAGGACAAGAGGCCAGTGGCCATCATTTCATTGGAAAGTCCTTTATATATTCTGCAGAGTGCAGCGGTGCTGTTAGAGGTCGCTGTGTGACTGACAGTCCTCACACCGGTCACACAGGTGCTAATGAGCTTTGTTATTAAGCCTCTGAGGGAGCTAGAATCAGCCCCATTAACTGGGAGCAGAAGGCAGAATTCTAACACCATCCATAGAGCTCACAGGAACAAATCATAGACCTGACAGGACAGAATAACTGTCTGACGCAGGAATTTCACCTCTGCAGAATCCATCTTTCAGCGACTGTTTTGCAGCAGAGGTAGTACGACTGAATGCTAAACATGGGCATTGTGGTGTAAAAAGCCTTGAAATTCAGAATGCAAAAAATGTTGTCATTCGTTGTGTAAATTAAATAATTGTATAGTGCTATTAATTACATCAGATTAAACTCTACGATGGTCATATCTATAGAATGACTCCTTATATGAGCTTTTAGTCACAGACTACACCTGTAGGTTAGAAAAAGACCAAAATACAAAGGAAGAGATTTATAGCAACACATTAAAGTTAATTTTATATTGAATTGTACACAACATATTAGAGTACGCATTTTGATTGGAGTATTCCTCCATTTTTATTTTTTTAAATGACCTCTTGGCCACTAGAGGCGCTGTTTCCATGGGACATATGCCATGTTATAGCGTGCTCCTCTCATCTACACTCAGTGGAGGTCATTTAGGAAGGACAAATTGACAACTCTGCAATGCAAGTAAAGCTTTGTGTCCACGATGTTCCTTAGTTTATTGTAGCGTGTATTGGGCGCACATCGTAAGTGAGGGTGAGGGTGAGGGAAGGCGACCGACTTGTGGGCTTAACTAATAATGCTGAGACCGCAGCCTCTCTATTCACTAAGAAACAGTGACTGCCTCTGTCCGTCTGACTCCTAGTGAAAGGAGCATATCTTCAAATATTAGCCTCACCCACAATATGGCTGCCTCCGCTGGGTGCAAGCTACAGGTGTTCAGAGTCCTTGGAGCGCTGCATAGTTTAGTTATCAGGCTTGATGTCTCTATTTCAGGGTTCGTGCTGAAAATACGTCTCCACGTCGCCACAGTAAATGAGATAATAACTGAAGCTGGATAATTATGGGGGGGAACAAACATGTGCGTGTTTCCTGTCTCTCTCTCTCTCTACGCACCTGACTCGATGACAGCGCAGGCCTCTCTGACAACTGAAGGGGTTAACCTGAGATCGGCCATAAACCCAGAGCAAGGCCGCTCCGCCTCTCACCTGCTCCCATCTGGATGTCAGCAGGCAGGCACATTCTTGCTTGCGGAAGCCTTTGTTTGTCCCCCTACCGCAGCCCAGCGAGTTTGAATGGTCGGCCCCTTGGCAGGGTGAACTTAGCAGGTGTTTCTGAGAGGATACGCTGAACCTGTATCCACTTGCCAGTGCTATAGAAAGGGAGGGGGATGGGGGGTGTTACTGCTAGGACTGAGGAACGTTGCAAGCCCAACGCTGAGTGGGATTTGTACAAGATTTGCCATATAAGAACCGGTTATCCTGGCGTGTCATCACTTCCGCGGGTTAATTGGTAACCTCATCCGTGGCCTTCTCATACATTCAGAAAAGCCTTGTACCGGCGTCCTTATCAATCCACTACCTGTGTTTTATGTATGTTACTCCACTTCTAAACGTGACCGCTCAGCCATGTAATTCCTTATCTATGTCTGTATATCACTGAGTCTCATAACCAGAAGTGACGCAGGCTGCTGGTAATTACACGGTCACATGTTCTACAGCTCGTTATGGTACATTTTATTCTGTGGTGTATTGTTTAAGCTTTGTACCTGTCCACACTGGCCACAAATCTGGTCATTTGGTGAGCAGACCACAAAACCAAGAGACTCCCCCATAGTCTCTGGCTGCCCAGTAACACTCCTCCATCACACACTGCTGTGACCCATTGTAAAATAGTATTTCTAGAGTGTGTGTATGTATGTATGTATGTGTGTGTGTGTGTGTGTGTGTGTGTGTGTGTGTATGTATATATATATATATATATGTATATATACATGCAATAACCATTCCTAGCGCAGGGTGACCGTGCCCTCTTTTGTTGGTGCTCTTTGTAGACCTGAAGGGTCCATCACCCCCTTCTCCAGATCTGTGCCCATTTATTTGCTGATTAGACCTAATTGACCCTTAATATCCTCCAACACTGATCAACGACTGATTAGGATCTTTTTCATGTTACTGGGACGGTAACAATTCCCTCCCACTATGTGTGAATTGTGTCATGGAAATGTGTCGGATACTTTCCTCTTCTTTTCTGTTAGCCCCTCCCTAATGCCGGATACATTCTATACAAATGAGAGGGATGAGGCCAGTTTAGTAGACATGATAGTTGTGTAATAACTGTGGCCACTATAGATGTGGGGAGATTAATCAAAGGTATTTAGAATTGGTAAATATCAGATGAGGACACGTCAGACACATGTGTTGTCTGATGCTGGGATGACTCCGGACTTGTATTACACAACCAGGAGCTATTTGCACATCATGACCCACTTCATGTTCAGAGCTCTGGTCTATTCTAAGATCTAAATGTTTCCAACAGTAGCGTGAATATTCCTGATCCTGTGGCTCCGACAGTCAGTCTGTGGGAACCTCTTGTGTGGAACTACAAGTCCTGGCATGCTGGTTAACTCTACAACAGCTGGGAGAGACATAGGTGCGGGATAACGGTGGTAGCCTGGCATCCTTCTGTGGCATAGTCCGGAGTAGTCCAATTGTGGCCTTCGTCTGTTAAATAATATTTTCTATAAAATGTTGCATACTGTGTTCAGTTTAATAGTGTTCAGAAGACTTGTTACAGGTTCCTCCTCTTAAGAAGTTTTTCTCTCTTCCTTTTATTTTGTCATGGATCCGTGTAATTACAAACTGCTAATGATGACTCCCTTTTGCGATGTCCCTCTGTACAGTCACATCCAGAGTGTTGTTACGGTAGAGTCAGGGGTTTGAAAGTGTTAACATCTGCTTGCAGACATGTATTTTCGTGTTTCCAATCTGTTTGTTGTGGGATTCCTAACTCTGCCCTCTCCTGGAGGGAGCCACTCCTTGCCCTTCTGAGATCCATTTTGCAAAATCTACATTCTACATTTCAAGTGAGAAACTCTTTTTCTAAGTTCCTTCCTGAATTCTGCCCCAACCAACCCCCACCCCCCCCCCCCCCCCCTTCCTCTTCTTGAATGTACGAACCAGTGGAGAACATTGAAGTAAAGCTCAGCCTATCTCATGAGCTGGATGATGTACCCAGTGGGCGACTGATGCAGAGGAAGACAGAGCCCATTAATCCTGGAGGTGAGGAACCCTTTGTAGGAACCAGTGATGAAGGTTCGTCTAGCCTGATGTGATCAGGAATTGGCTGTGTTATGTGCCGTGCCATGTAAGTGGTCTGTATAGGGTGAGGGTATCTTCTAATCCAATATGAGTTTATAAACTCCGGCAAAGCAATGAACAGTTCGGAGCCTTGCCTGGGAGAGCTTCATTACTCATCCTTTCCATTCTAACCCTAGAACCAGGACACCCCAACATCAGGGAAGGGGTTACAGCAATAAGCTGGCAGAGTATAATAGCACTGCCACATCACCTGGTCTTAATGATCATTGTGGCTCTACCAGCCAAACAAAAGCAGAGCTGGAAAGACCAGTGTGAGGATTATTACAGACATGGGGGAGGGGGTGGGGGGTTCAGCTGATGGATGGCCGAGGTTGTTCCCATGTGGGAGGAATGTGATAAGACCGGGCTGTATTTATGGGTGCTGGGAGAGAAGGAGAGGAGGGGATCTGATGGATGAATGCATCCCTGTGATTTAATATATAACTCTGAGATACCAGGAGGTGTGAGTGGCAGTAGAAACCCTGGTTGGGGGGGAAGGAGCGAGAGAGAAGACCCCAGCGTGTTATAAAAGCAGCTGTGTGATAATGCAATAGGCTGATGTCAAGCTGCAAAGACATAACTCACGGGGCAGACGTAGCAGATCACTAAAGGTGTCCCACTTTTATATTTGCCCATAAATCAGGCTGTGCAGCCCTGCAGAACATTAGTGTTTGCTGAGCACATATATCAGAGGTCGGCTGAGCCTTGTGAAACTGACTCCTTTACTGTCTTGTATTACAAAGGTCATCACGCAGGCGGCGGCGTTGGTTTATCGCCTTGGCCGGGACCTGGCAGCGCCGAGTGCCGGCGTGATTCCTTTTCATTAGGCCCTGCTTAAGGGAACCCTTCACCAACGCAGTGGAAACAGCCAATACTCAACCTATCACTTCACCTGTGATATCATTGAGGCATGAGCCACCAAGCCTCCCCTTCAGCAGTGTGGGTGAGGCTGCATATTTTATAGCCACGCAGCTGAATGAAACAGGTGCCTTATTTAGCAAACGTGGACATGGAGTCTACGACATAGGGGCCCTGGGTGTCTAATCGCCCTTGTGGGGAATATTCGGTTTGAGCTTTGTCTGCGCTCTCTTAGATTCTTGGACATGGTGTAAACTTACACGGTGACCATCCGTCAATAATCCACTCATGTAAGTGCCTCCAGATCACTGCATTGTATCCACTAAATGAGAGGTCACCTCTTAACATGTCGTTAGTTAATTAGCTGTGCTGAATCCACACTGTGTTGAGGAATTCAGTGACCTATTACTTGTTCTCTGATTTCCACTGGTCCCGAGTTCTCTGTCCAGGCGGTTTTACTGTAGAACACTGTAATCATCCTTAGCATCAAAGTAGTTAATTATATAGATATGGTGACATAAGGCTTTACCATAAGTGCTGATTGTTTATGAACGGTCATCTGGTCGTATTCAAGAATTAAAATGTCTAAAACATTGAAGGTAATTTATGACCCAGATAAAAACGTATTTTGTCTGCGTGCGGTGTACAGAGTGTAGAGTGTCGCCATTCCGTTATTTAGATTTGTATCTGACAGTCTGCATGATATTCTGCAAATATTTGGTCTTTGATCTGTGCAAATCTGAAAAAGTTAAGTTTCGCCTCTAAATAAAACAATAAAACATAGAACTTCCTTAATTAAAGTTTATTCTTTCTTGATAAGGAACTGCTCTTTTGACCTGCAGTTATTGATGTTTATTTACATTGGTATCTGTTCATCTTAATAAGCTTCCCCTATAGAATTTGAATACAGAGTAAAGACTTCCGTCAAAACTAGAGTCTGATTATCTCCTGGCTACACGTGATCTGTAGCCTCCAGACAGACAACTCTTCATTCAGTCTATGCACCTTAAAACAGATTATAATCATTTTTGCTCTGTCTGGTGCATTATCCTGAATTTCATGTATACATCCTCCTGTATCCAATCATCTATGCAAATCACAGTACACATAAATGCACTCTTCCGGTAACATGCAGCCATATTGCTGCGCTAATCAGGGCACGCTTCTATTAACACAGGCGCAAGAACAGCCGAGTGACATTGTAGAGCAGGAAAAACATTTACTTCTTCTGCCAGTTGGGTGTTGGAAAGGCCCCCAGCAATGTCATTCAGTTGTCCTACAGACAGGAGTTCTGCTCTGCATAGGAAAACCCATTTTCCCACACTAATTTACTTCTGATATGTTCTTGAACCCTTTGCATGTATAATTGCAATCAGTATCTATTGTAGTGCAAAGTTATTTTTATGTCTAAGGAAGACCACACAGAACATATCCATTGTCATTTCATATGTCATTCTCCCTTATATTCCATTCCGGTTGGCGTATGGCGTTGGCTAATTCATCGTGTGTATTCTGCATCCTCTGATATTTTATAGGTGCTGGGGAGACGTCATGTATCAAACCTGGCATTAATCGGAGAGTACAGGCGACTTGTGAGCCCCGAACTTACTTTCCATCTCCCTCTTTTCTAGCTAGTGTTTTGTGTAGGTCATACCAGGATAAGGGAAGCCATGCTTGGACTTGTAGTTCCACAGGAGCTGGAGGATTTGAAAACAGCAGGCAGAGGAGAGATATGGGGCTGCCATTGCATATAACTAGTTTCTAAACATCTAGTCTGAGAGAGTTCCGTTGCTATGGAAACGGCTTTACTCTACAGTGTTACCCAACATCTCAACATGAGGCATTACTCGTCGTCTGATTATGTAAATGTTTCTTCCTCTATCAAAGCATAACTACTTACCTCTAACGTTGCTTATGTATAAACTCATTCTCACGTAATCATTACTATAGGTAACAATTTGTGTAGTTACAAAGTTGCTGATTTAAGGAAACAATATTAGTAAGATTTAGCTTCTAATGTATTTCTCAATTATATATAACTGCCCTCGCTGGGACTGTAGATGTTTTACCTCCTTGTCAAGGGCTGTTTTGCTTTACCTACGGTTTTCGTCATTTGGGAGAGGTTCTGTCCTTGGCAGATTACAGCATAGTTTCTGATTTAAAACCCTTTTACCTCCTCTCCAAGGTACTCCACTAATTACCACTAGAGGGCAGCAATATCTAATCACCCAGATCTTATACTGAAATGAATGTGAACGTTTGATATGGTATAAATACGAGAGCAGCATCTCTCATACATGGGAGTACCTCCAGTTAACGCAGCAGCATTAGTGTGCACTGTGTTCTTGTGAAGCAGTCATAGACCTTGTCCTCCAGGAAAGAGGTAATTTAGTTCTGTTTACTGATTCTCTTCCAATAAACTTAGTCTGTTAATTGCTCTGAACTCAGGATTTCCGTCTCAAGTCTCAGTAAAGCAGCTTCAGGATCCTCTTTCATTTACCTCCCAAGAGTCTCTATTCTAGATGCAAATGCCCCTATTGGGTCTATAGGATCTGCCTAGATCAACTCTTCTATTGGGTATCTGCTATATTTCATTCACCCTGTGTTGTATGTATTGTGTCAGTGTGTAGTGTGACCTGAGTTCTCATCAGTTGTCGGTCTGTACAGAAGCCTCTGTGTCTATTAACACAATCTGGATTGTCAGTCTTTGGCCCTTGGAGACCTGCAATGAACCTTGTTCATGTATAGAGAATGAGGGACAGTAATGTGCTGCTGGCCAGTTACACCACAATATGACTCTCTCCATTATCTGCACACGACCCTTTAAAACTGATTTCATATTTGCCAACATCTTTAAATAATATGGTTCAGAGCAGGTGACGTGTGGGACGGTCTAGACCAGGCCTGGCCAACCTGTGGCTCTGCACGTCTTGTGCAACTAATAGCCCTAGCAGGCCTTGCCAGTTGATATTCAGCCGATAGCTGACAGGGCATGCTGGGACTTGTAGTTTCATAGCACCTGGAGAGCCACAGGTTGGCCAGGCCTGGTCTGGGTAGACATTGAGGACTACAATCCCCAGCATGCAATGTATACAGAACTTTGTTATAGTGTCATTTATTTGTACTTCAATAAATACTATTTAACCCAGAGAACATGAGTGGAAGCTTCCAGCATAGAAAGTGACAGGAACTGGACTGTACAGTCGGTCCAGGGAGAGGTCATTAATAGTTGGGCATTGGGCAGAGTTGGCAGCTGTGAGATACGAGTTTCCCTCTATATCATTCACATTCAGGGCCAGGATCCTAGAAGTCATTGGTTCTAGGAGAGCATCACGTTTATTGTCTGACTGTTGGGATGGAAATGTAATTGCTGCTTTTATCTACCTGTTATCTATCGCTTGTTCAGAAGCACCAATAACTTGTTTCAGACCCTGGTAATACACATTGGGGCCGATTTATAGTTGGGCGTACGTTAATTGTTGTGGCATATATATACGCAAATCCATAGTGGGCCGGCGTTTCTTAGACTTGTGGCCCCTTACTCCAGGCAAAGCAGAGCAGGGGCGGGCAATTGTAAGTTGAGTACAGTAAGAACATGTGCATGTAAGTGTCTCATACCACCAGGAAGTGCAAAATAATTAGACTTTGTACACCAGACCTCTGCCCCTAAGAAGTGTATCTGATATTGCATCAAAGATATGATGATGATGATGACTAAGCCACTTCTGGTTGGCGTAGTGACCCCTCCAGTACTAAATTCATTAGCGTCAACACCCGCTATTCACATTACGTTTTCGTCATTATCTAATACAGGAAAAAGGATTCTCGTTAGACTTCTAAAGGGTACACGACAGATGTAGCAGTGCAGGTATTAGATTCATTTGGAAAAAGCACCTTTCTCTTCTGTATATATGACATTGTATTGTGTACTATTAGGGTAATATGACTTTCACATTTACTCCTAACACTTCCAAGCCGCATATGTGCGCTATTGTTAGGCACAAGTATACACATTTACATGCCTGAGTTGCGTTATCTTGAGATACGACATGTAAGTACACTTGTTTTGCCTCAGAATACTTAGACGTCCATTTGGAGCATAACAATGCGTCAAACTCTAAATTAAGCACATTGTGTTCAGTTTTTAAACCAGTGCAACAGGTTGAGAGCAAAAATGTTCTATGTTAAACCTAATACTTGTTCAGAGTAGAGGAACTAGTTACAAATATGTAACAAATACACCAGATATAAAGAGTGTAATCTGACACTCCGTACAATAACCGTCTTATCAGTCACATCTGCTGGGAACAGACAAATCTGACCTGACGCTTTTATGTCATTGCTACTGATGGTAATTAATTCAATTGCCACATAAATTAGACTTTCTTACTGCTATAGAATCGTCCCCGGTGTCTGCTGATAGAATCTGCATCGGGTGGGTAAATGCAGGAGGTGGGTCTGGGCAATGTCACCCCGATTGAATGTGGCAGCCTTTGGTCTTGGGCTGTTCCGGAGACGTTAATGGGAGACAGATGAGGGGAGTGCTCCATCCGCTGTGATGTGGGAAAGAGCACAGATAACGCGCAGATAATCAGAGACATGTTGCTTATTAAACTTTGCTGTAGCACGTACAGCATTAGATGTGTCCATTAATCTTTGGCCAGGGAGAAACTTGCATCTAATACAGAATAGGACCATACTATTTCCTCTTGGTGCCGTCGCTGTACGTTTGGTGGCAGAGAGAGAATTAATTAGTGATCAGTTCAGTTCTTGTTTGGAGTTCTGTTAGTGTGTGAAAATTTGACTTATTTATTTTTTTAAATCTCCAAAAGTTGCCCTTTGTGCGAATCTGCCCTTTTCCCAGAATCCCCCATAGCGTGGCCTCTGGGGAACAGTCTCCGCATCCCAGTAATGAGAGATGGAGGTAGCGGAAGAGAGCTGCTCTCGTATATAATGTGTGAGTATCGTTAGCTGTCACACAGGCTGCACCCAGATATGTCCTTAAAGCACATTTTATAGCTGAAAAGCAGCTTTGGGCCTCAGACATTGAAAGGGTTAATGCCAAAACTATCAAAAGGTTTAAAAATTTCACGTGCAGTAATATTCCCCTCATCATGTATCTTCCTGTCACTGTTAATGTTTTACGTCTGGGGGAAATATCTCTACACAGAGAGCTGCAGTTGTTATCATTGTAGCTTTTTCCCCTCAGACTCCATGTTAGGGCAATGAGTACCTTAGAGATACTCTGTTGGCGGACCCCTCACCTCTCTGCTCGTTGTAGAATAACATACAAAGACCCCTTGTCCGCAGACTGTTACATTTCTACTCTCATTCTGAGGATGTTGGGTTATAAAACAATTCGGATACTTAGAAACAATATGGCACAAAGTGGAGGAATGAGCAGAAGAATCTTCCATTAGTGGGCGACCTGCGATTCCCTTTCATACTAACGACCTTGATGGCAGCATTGAAAGACAACGCTCTGTAATTGCATTTTATATATCTTCTATTAAGCCGATAATCTGGAAGCAGAATGTTCTTTCTCTGACAAAAGATCCACAGAACACATTGATTTAAACAAGAAAGTGTCAGATGAGGTTCAGAATCAGATATATTAGTGGAAGTGTTTACAGTGTATCATATTACACACAGGAATGAATCAATAATCATATTCAATAGGCTGCATCCTCATGGATATAGCTGTCTTCACTGTAAGCAGCTGGCGGGTGAGATTTAAGGAGAAGTATTTGGGACTGTTTGTATTAAACAGCCCTATTTTCCTGAAGCAAGTGAAATATAAAATACCTGCGTTTTCTCAGCTCTTTTATAATGGTTTTAGTTGATCTAGAAAAACGGTTATTACAAAGGGGAACAAGAGAACATTTCAAGGGGTGCAGTCGGCATGCTGGATTTTTAGCACAAAATACATTTTATCATCTGCTGATTTACAAGTAATTAATTAGTGAAACCTAAGTCCATAAAGATTGGTTTGAGATGGCAGTGACTCCACTGAGCTATGATAAATGTAAAGATGATATTATTTTTGCAATAAACTTTAGCATATTTATCAAAGGGGAGTGAGAAGCTTTTTCTGTGGATCAGTGAGGTGTAGAATATTACACCTGCCAACATCTCTCCCACTCTCCGGCTTCTGTGGTTTGTCTGTGATGTCACATAAAGAGGAGGGGCTATGCACTTGATTGACAAGTGTGTACTGATTGGCTGCAGTGATTTATTGATTTTTCTTTTTTCCATTTCTCCAGGACTTCTGTCCAAACCTTTAAAGACCACAGTGAGAAACAAAACCCTACATTAGTAACTCTTAAGACTCCTCTTTCATCTGAAATTTGTTCAGTCCATATGAGCAGTAAGGAATCCACAATAATTCTTTTTATCCCGGTTTAGGAAGAGTTTAGGCTCACATGAGATCTATCACTGATTGACTGTTACAGACCAACAACTGACTTAAGGATTCACAAAGAGAACTATCAGGAACCAAACGTTCATAAAGCAGTCTCCCCGATCCCCTGTCTGTGGTCTGTGCCTTACAATATCTATTTAATGTCAACTACAGCAGCAGCAATGGGGGGGGGGGTCTCAGAAGATTTTATTTCAAGCCAACGGTTAAAAGGACAGCGAGGCTGCAAAGGGCAGATCACAGCCTGCTGAATTAAATGTCCATAAACTAACATCTAGGTGCTGTAAAATCTAGGCTGCATCCATTAAACCTCATTAATGGTGAACACTTAACAGCGCCAATTCTGGCAGGCCCTGGACACCAGTTTAATTTGATGGGTGTTAAGGGAGAATTAGCTATTAATTGTGATGGCCACGGCCCTGCATTATCCCCGACTTACAGAGAGCTGCAACAGCCTCATCCACATTAACACACAAAAGCTGATTGTTGTGAGGACCGCAGATCTCCTCGCCTGACTGAGCCCATCCTTCCCCTACAGCGCTCAGAAGAGACAGTCAGCGGTCTCACCAGCTGAGTGCACTGCAGTCCTTTGTTGTTGACAGGGGATGTTATCGGAAATTATACAGAGAAATAGGTATTTAAGAATCCCTATGTTTATAAAGGGTTCTGTATTCAGAGCTGGCTTTCCCTTAGTCGGAGCTGACTCTGGTTCACACTGATTGCCCCGTGCCTGTACTGAGCGAAGGGCCCCAAACACTTGGCTGCTATCGATCGGTTTTAGCCAGCGCCCGGCAGAGCTGAGTTACAGAGATCCAATGGTGTTTTGGGGCAGAGGTCGCACAGCAGCATCAAAGATGGCCAGTCCAACAGGAAGGCTGGTTCTATGCCCGGGCAGCTACTGATCGTAATGAGTTAATTCTGCTGCCCAAGTGCATGTAATGAAGTAGCTGAGAAGCTGGATGTGGAGCCTGGTCCTCAGGGAGATTGCACATCTGGTGCCATTTTGTCTAAGCAAACATAGCCCTCTTGTAAATAAAGTTCATGTGACCCCCGCATGGAGATCGCCCCTCTACCCCCCTCCTCTCATGTTCAGGAGGGACGTGTCCTGACCTTTCATCATGTCAGCAGTTCCTGTGTTGGGTAATTTCTCCTCAGACGCGTGTGCCAAGATTTATATTGGGACTCTCTGACACAGACGTGAACGCTCTGTGTGTTAGCATGTCCCCGCGTCATCAACATGTATTTGACGTGTGTTTCATATGTTAAACGAATAAATGCATCATAGTTTTGAAGGGAACACATATGTTTGATGACTTTTGAGGTTGATAGAGTCCAACTAACTAATCTGATACATAACTCGGGGCTTCCTACTGGCTGCAGCATGTAGCCAATCCGATAAGCGAATCCCCAGGCGTCGGCTACTCCTAAACAGTGATTCTCTGAGAACTGTAATGTGAGGGTCCAGGTCTGGTATTTGTGGGGGATTTAAATCTACTAAGTACTTGTTTTAATCAATTTATACTGCAGCACAGATCTGATCATTTCTAAAGCTAGGTGCACACTACACAGTTTTCATCCAATAATCGGCTAAATCAGCTGACATACGACCTCTCGTTCAAAAGTCGGGTCAGTGTGTGCAGTGACACGATGGTCGCAAGTCTGCCCAAATGGACGATTGCCGTCTCATTTGGTTGGTCGCACCGTTTAATATTTTTGGTACAATCTCGTTTCCGCTGTGTAGTGCGTATAAACTTCCGACCGATCCACAACAGTGAGTAAGAAATTACAGTCATTGCTCACGACAACATGGCTGTAAAAAGTCGCTAAAGGGACGTCCGCTCTTCCCTTTATCGTCCTAAACAAGGCTAGTGTGTATGCAGTCCATGGACCGAGCGATCGGAACATCGATCGCATGTAAAATCGCTCTGCATAAAAAGTTGGTCAAAATTTCTGTAGTGTGTACCCAGCTTAAGCAGCAAAAAGAACACAAGATATTAATAATGCCTCGTCAGGTCAGTGGGACTTTATTACCGCAAAATGGTTCTTCTCCTTCATCTGTAGTGCACCAACATATTCAGTAGCGCTGTACAGTCATTATTCAGACACATCAGTCCCTGACCCAGTGGACCTTACAATTTAGTTTCCCTAGCGTGCACATGAAAATTTATTGTACACAAGATACATATTTTGACGATATGCTGTGTGATGAGGTTTCTTTTTTGTTTTGTTTTCAGTTTACGATTAGGACAGGACTGAGTGCTTACCCTGGTTAGACTAATGTTCGTTATCTAGGGCTCAGTCTTGGGGTAGGATTAGGTTTTGCGTTGGGTTTAAGGGTTAAGTTCATTTAATTTGGCCAATTTTACATTACTATTTTCTGCATTTTACATCTCAAGATTGCCCAGATACAATATTTAGTACTTTCCTATTGCTGTACAACAGTATTTTATTGTGTAATTGATGATGTAGTCACTCACACGGTGCACAATACTATGAGTTAAGTGTAGGACTGGATATGTTTTCTCAGATAACAATTTTGTTTGTTTTTCTCAATTTAACATTTCATGTTACTGTGCAGAAGTGATTTCCTATATAATACGTAGACCGTTTATATGCTGGAATGACCTGTTTAACAAAATAATTCAGTGCGGTTAATTTCAAAGTAATTTATGTGCTGTTTTCTTATTGATCCTGAAGTTTGAGGTATTTAAACATTTAACGCCTTTTTGGGATAGGGTGTGTCCTGTGCAGAGCAGGGGCGTGGCCTACTTTGTCCAGATTATCATTTAGAACAACCGTGGAAGAGACTCCCATTAGATGTGAGATTAATGATGGGCCCTTGATAAATGCCACATTTGCCCATTTAATCAAATGGTCCCGCTAAGGATCACTTCATGTGAATAACTAGTTTATGAAGCAGTTTATTATTTAAAATTCCAATTTCAATTGTTTCTTTCATTTTTCTTTGGCATTTCCGCACCACAAATACATCTGTCTCTTATCCTTTTTTCGCTCTCTCTGTTCCCCTGTCTCTGTTCATCTCTCATCCTTTATCCCACACCTGTTCCTTGTGAAATGAATGCTACCCTGAGCCCGGGAGCAGCTTGCGAAGAGGAGGAGGAGAGATACCCATACAATACAGAGCTGAAAGCTTCAATTACCTTAATTCCTCAGAGGAGAGCGGATCCCCAAACGGCGTCAGAAGTAAATGTTTGTAATAGTCTGCAGCATCTCTGCAGTAGGTGCAGGAATGTGAGTAACGGAGCAGCTTAATGTCGCACTGGTTCGGAGACGAGATTATAATGACCTCCAATTCAGAGCTGCTTTTTCTGTTGATTTATGGGTTTTATGAAATGGGTCAACAGGCTACAGAAATACAGGGAGGTTGTGCAGTCAGCTGGGAATACGCAGAGGGGAGATGGACGGGGCGACTAACAAACAAATGATGTGTAAATAAATGCCTTCATATCTACCTAATAACCAGTTAGACGTAGACGGGTGGTTAGTACCTGGGTACACTGAATATTGCAGCCCCCAACGGAAATGTGGGCAAATGGGGCTTATTTCTCATGAACGCCTTTACCCAGGTTTTACGTCATTGTACATAAATCTTTTTAGGAAGAAAAGATAGTTTACTTTGATGCACAGGTAGCACAATTATACGCTGGTTTGTCACAAAGACGCTCACGATATATTAATAGGGCGATTCGGGAAACGTCAGAGCTTGGTCTCTGCAAAGGACCAAATTTTAACCCCTTTGGAGGTGGCGCTAACTGCTACCCTCACTGAGACCCCATTTACTTAGTTTAAAGGCAAAATATAAAGTAAGAGCACTATTTGTAAACCAATGTATTTAAAATCAGAACATGTGTTATGACGACGGTTCCCTGTCTTCCCTCACTAGCAGGATTGCTGTATAATACCTAAACGCTGGTCTAAGGAGCTGTACATTAATGAGGGGAAGACGGCAGCGGTATGTCTGGATCATTTCACCTTTTTGCTCCATGTTCGGCTGTAACGCAGCAAATGAGACGTAATGATTGTGGAAAGTGTCTGAGCGGATGGACAGTTTCATTGCGGTTTGGGGGGGGATGAGCCGTGCTAAAAAGCAGACGCGGTGCTGCAACAATAACTCATACTCACTCTTGTATAGTCTGAGCTGCCATAGGACAGTCGGAACGTATAACATGAGCCAGAACGTTATTCCCGGTATTATAAGGTGTTACCCTGTTAGGACAGAAGACACCGAGCCAGGAAGGAGTCGAGCCTATCATGCATTATTTATCATCCCTGATTTCTACTCAGTACTGCTACAACCTGTCAGTAAATAAGGGCTCTGCATTATTTATAGGACGGGAGCTGTGTGTCTTCGGAGAAGGCACTTGTGCTATTATTGGGGATACGAGTGTTTTCATGGTAAAAATAGACAGGATGGGTGAGTGAACAGGGCAGCTCAGCTGAATGCGGCGCCATTAACTCTCCCACGTTTCCCGACACAACCCGGAGGAGCCGTCAGCGGAGCTTTTAGTACAATTCATACCGCTCCTCTTCCTACCGGTGTAATAATGTGACATTAACCCATTGTGACCTGTTCATAACAGCCAATGACTTCAATTTTAAGGGCTTTACATCTATTGTTTTCTGAGAGGACTTATATTGTGTAGCAGAATCTAAATGAGTAAGTGAATAATAACGATTAATTTGTAGTTTGCGTTCTCATCCACAGAGCAGCTAGCTCAGTGTCGTGTCCAAGGGCATACAATCTTAGCAGCTTTGTCTGCATAGTACCAAGCCAGAGATAGAAATAAAGGGCTGATGCAAAGTTCACCGCGATTGCACCTCAAATGACAGCCACAAATTCTGATCACTGAAAATACCTCAATGGCTGCTAGATGGGTGCAGGTCTGATCCAGCAACAGATGCCTCCAGTTTATGCCAGGCCTACGTTTATAACCATCTGTTTTGTTTGCAAAATACATATTCAGGGTTGGGCATCAATAGAACTTAAAGAAACCTCTAATACAGGAAAACATCTCGCGCATATGTAAGAAAAATGAGCTTAAACATGTACATAAAATAATATAATAATAATATATTCACATGCAACGAAGCCAGAACCAATCGTCCTCAGAGGAGCATTTACAAACAGCCTATCACAAGCAGTTTACTATCGCTGGTCACTTATCATATTTGCACCGGCCCTTGACCTCCTGCATATAATATGGCCTATGTGTGTCCATGTCGCTGTCTGCATATTTTCACCATTGTGCGAAGACCTCTTTACTGTACTCCGCGTATGTTAGAATGACCCCTCTGTCTCTCCGGGCATAAGTGTCAGAATCACGCAAATCTGCATATACATGTGCCTACGTAATCTGACGTAGTACTCACTCTGCATCCGGACCCGTGTTTAGTGAAAGTCACAGGAGGCCATGTGCACGCCAGTGATTATAGTTGTCTGCAATTGGAGAACCCCTTTAATGCAACCTGAGTGTGTTTGTTTGACTACTGGTTCATACCAAGAAGTCTGCGAGCTTCCGTTCGCTTGCGTTTCAACCATCGTGACACGATTACCATATTAATGTGTTTTATGTTTCCAGCAGTGAAGGTCTTAATTAAAATCTTAGTTCTCACTGAATTAAAATTAACTTACAGCTTCTAAACAGACATCTAAAAACAACAAAATTAATTAAAATTTAGTAAAAGTAATAATTACTAACGCAAGTTCGCTGAACACCTTTGTGTAATCGCTTGGAAAAAGTGTTCCCAGGCGCTATGAATTTACTAGTTCATAATCAGAATGGCGGTTACTCAGGAGCTGCAGTCCATGGTGAGGGCTATGGGGGCGCAATCCTACTTCAGCTGGTTGGAGGTGTTACTCTAAAGTGTGCCCTGTGATGGAAAAATAGGATGTGCAGCCACATCTCCTGCATGTGTTGGAACCAGCAGTCATTTTAGAGCTTGTAATTGTAACACTATGGGGATAGTTTTGGAATCATGAATGCCCCTATTCTCTCAAGCGGTGGATTATCTCTTGGACCACAGGTCAATGGTCAGGCTTTATAGGAGTCAAAATAAAAGATGCACCTCTCCGGGCAGACTGTTGCCATTTACGATAGACCGTCTCCTCCCTATAAGGGACCATTAATCTCCAGTCCAACCAAAGCTCCACCTAAGAAGTGCCCCAAAGGGAAAGATACGTGTCCTAATGGGGCCACAGGCACCAGTATATAAAGCTCCGGGTGTAGGATACAGTGATACACTGACCTAAGCTGTGCAGGCTGGGATGTCGGAGCACTGGGCCGTGATGTGTGTGCTGGATGAAGTCTCTACTTTGACGACTGCCTGCCCTTTAATACTGTCAATGTCACTGTATGCAAATGAGCAGGAGATTCTGCAGACAATCTGGTAGTGTAGAAAGATGACTTCTGCCCTTGTAGCTTCATGGAAAGGTCATCTTTCATATGTTTTTACTCCTGAGGATGATAAATGATATAATGAGCCTGTAATGACCATTGTACTTGTTAGCGGCTCAACCCCATATCTGCTCTGGTTCTGATAATAAGCTAATTGCTATGAATGTACAGAAACTCCCTAGAGCGGGTGCTTGGACCATGTATTCTTCTTGCGGACTATAGCTCGTGAGTGTGGGGCTCCTTCTTTTACTGCTCTTCTCCAGAAAATACAACCCAATGATTCTTTAACGTACCTATTATGAGTAATGGGCATGGAACGAGCACCTTGTTAAAGGGCCGCTGTGTAATCACCATTTGATCTGGGGTTGGGAAGGCCGAGCTTTTCTAACCTTATGGATTTTTTCCACGGTCTGCTGGTTTCATTCTGTACTGAAGAAGACAATTGATTTCCCTCCGCTCCAAGGCTCTCGTTGTTCACTGCAGCTGAGCGAACCCACAATTTCTGCAATGCAAACTGGAGGCCAGATAGGGCCACAGAATTATCCTGGGTATTAACTGTAGTCCGCTGACCCCGGTGACTGGGAAGAAAACTAAGCGCATAAATAATAGGACGGCATTGGAGTGGGTTAACCTTTATATTCCTGGTGCGGGGGAGCGTTTGCTCTCATGTACTATTTGCAAGTGCCATGTCCTTTTAAATCTCCACGGCACAGCCGCCCCTTCCTTCTCCTGCCCTTGCTCCATTCCCATCTCTGGTGACAGTTTTATTGGCAGGCGAGCGGCGCTAGAAGGATAGTAGGCTATTTACCGTGCTGAGGCCATGACTTTGCGAGGAGACAGTTAGCATAAATTCACTTGATGGATATGGGATCAGTCCCTTCAACCTGTGGCGAATACATTGAGATCTGTGCAATAACATTCAGTTTCCTGGCGCTGGCTTACATTAAGTACTGATTATTTATAGCACGGCGGCGCTGAGCTGTGGGGAAGAGAATGCAGCTCTTGTCTCCATCATCTCATTTTATGGAGAGCATTAAAGCCAGTCTTGTAATTTGCACCTTTTTATTCATTAGACTCTGGTGCAGCCATAAGTCAGAGATGCAGTGGGATTCAGATACAGCTCTAGAAGATAAAGTATTGACAAGCCAGATGTATTTTTACATTAGTCGGCCTTTACAATAGTTTATGTTGAGAGAGTGGAATATAAATTGCATTATTAAATATGAAGCACTGTAGGAGGGATGCCCTGCCTGCTGATTTGGAGAGGAGATGGTAATCAGGCAGGAGGGAGGAATGTTCTGTCCTAATTTCTCCGGGGTCAGCGTGTAAATCGCCTGATATTTATTAAGTTCTGCTGCCGTAATTGCTTGTTTAGATCTGAGATCAGCCTAGCAATAAGGCTTCATTACAGCCATTATATGTAATTCCCGGGCTGCTGGCATCCGTTTAACCGCTTCATCGAATTATACGTAGCCCCCCCCCCCCCCCCAAATAAATATATATATATATATAAATAAATGTGAGCGTAATTCAGAGATTAAAAGGTAAAAAGAAACAGGTTTTAAATCTGATACAGATTTAAAGAACTGTTGATTGACACACGATGGTGCCTCCTTGGCAATATGACTAATTATCTGTATTGTCAGCACTGTAAAGATTAATTATACAGCACATTATTTGTAACCTTGAACAATACAACTGTTATGAATGACAGCACTTCTGACGCATTTATTACGTTTAGGGTGTGAGTCCCAGTGATGTTTTTAGTTCCTGGGGAACCGAATACAATGGCTGCCACTGCTGTGTATCGTGATTGGGTGCGCCCATATGAACACCTCGTTAGGAGGAGACTGGACGATACTGTCCCCCAACATTTGGAACATAAATAATGGGCGTAGGGCGTACCAAGCTGGAGCGCGCACAGCAGTGTCCGATTCAAACTTTAGTCATCTCAAAGATACGTATTTATCATTCGTATCACTTGCACCAGCTACAGGTCAGGTGTAAGTGCTGATTACTAGTGATGACGTATGTGTATACAGCTAGGATGTACAGTAGACATAACATCCTAATAAATGTATTTTAATGTTAAAAAAACAAAACAAAACCCTTTGTCATTAATGACTATATTATTTACAGGTGACATTATTATTTTTTTTCTGTGACTTTATATTCCACATATGTAGTGGACGTATACTGCAGTGTATTGTCTGTTCGGGTCGACCCGTATTCATCAGCAGTCCTATCTTCTGTTCTGCTCCTTGCTGAACATGGACGTGCGTATACCCAATTTATGTATGTGGTTGTTTTTTGTTTGTTTTTTGTTTTTTTAAACTCACAATACATTTGCTTTGCGAGCCTTAATGAATCAGGCCCACAATGTCAGAAACCATAATTTGCCCATTAAAAAGTGTTTTCAAATGAAGACAAAATTATTTTGATCATTTCTCTCTCCCTAGATAATAAGATAATTTGCCAGTTATTGTTTGGAAAAAAATAAAATAAGCATAATTAACATGGTTTCTGCCTATCTAGTAGTGAACACTATATTTCACCTTTAGTTTTTTTCCCTCTTTGTTGCAACAATGTCACTGAGCTCTTTAAAACACATTTAAGACTTCAGAGAAGCTGATAATATATAACGTTGTTTTCTGCCATAAGAGCAGATATAGGGATAGCTGTAATAAAATATGGATGTAAATAGCAGAATGATCTTCTAGAACGATGATGTCCGGAATGTGGGGATTCTGGTGGTTTGTGTGATATCATTTGCAACATGGATTCTATAAATGTCTCTCAGTACCGACCCATTTTCTCCGATGTAATCACCGCTAATCATACATAGCTCCCGTCAGACCGCCAAACGTCCTCCATCTTTTCCTGTGCAGGAGATTTATCTTGATTGCAGTGTGAATATTGACTGCGCTGTGAGGTTAGAAGCTGTAATTTACTTCCTCGTGGGGCCTCAATGCTGCCCTTAATTGTGTTATAATGCCCCTACCTGAGAGCTCAGACAATTAAGCTGTCTTGTTGGATCAATCCTGTAGATGTGAGGAGTTTATTGGTTCATCCCCCTTCCCTCCCCCAAACCCCTCCCCCTCATGGACTGCTGCCTACATATAGTATGAACCAGTATCCGGCAACAAGTCACTTTCCAGATTTTGTGGTACTACAAGTCTCAGCATGTCCTGTTAGCTTCTGACAGCCACCACAATATTCATGAAACACACAGTTGCCTCTTTTGCATGCATGTGTGGTAATTCCCAGCTGCATGATTGCTGTATATATGCATGTATGTGCGTGTGTGTGTGTGTGTATATATATATATATATATATATATATATATATATATATATATGTATAATGTGTGTGTGCGTATATAATATATTCATGTATTTGATACTTTTCTTTACAGTTAATGTAAAGCTCCCAGTGCTGTTCCTGTATGGGCCACTGATCATCTGTGGTCATCCTGCCTTAATCTCAGTCACCCACTTTTGAGGCCAGTACAGTACAGGAATCCCCAGCACCATGTCAGAGGCGCACAGCCGGATGGCATAACCTCTGCAGGGCATCTGAAGAGACATTAAATAACTTTTACCATTGTGCTGTCTGTAGATCTTGGCTGTTAGCGATCTAGTGCGAGGTGATTCATTCCTCTGTCCTACAAATGCAGAATTCAATGTGCGAGCTTAGTGTAGCTAGGCTGGGAAGCCTGACTGAAGTTACCCTTCCTTTATATTAATTATAGATGTAAGGTGGAACTAACCTGCAAAAAAACTGTTTTGATTTAGACTGTAGTTAAGGGTGTTTATTTAATGTCAGAATAACTGTTTACTCGCATAATTCATAAGTTCTTTGGTGCATACTGCCATATCTCTTTGAAAATCTGTCCCATCATTAAGTATTAAAATTTTACGCTATATTACGATAATGCGAGTGTGTCCTGCTTTTTAAAGTGGACACACTGTCTAATCTAAAATCATTTAGGATTTTTACTCATTAACCTGAGTACGAACCGCCACACTTGTGGATATAAAACAGCACCTGTAGCTGGCAGTGCATGCTGAGACTTGTAGTTCTCCAACAACTGAAGAGCCACGGATCGTGTGGGTCAGGATCACCCTCTGCCATCCAGTTAGAGATCCCTGTACGATGCTGTAGAGCTGTACTCGTCACACACAGCAGATCAGATGGGTCATTATATCTGGGGGAGGAATGTAAGAGGCGTATTGTGGGGGCAGGTTGAGACCACTAATGATTGAAGTTCAGTCCTGTATAATAATCCCATCACAAGAGCCTGTTAGTGCTTTATTGCCTCATCCTCCTAATTAATGCAGAAATCTCTGGATAACGATACTCCCTGAGTGTCATATATTCTCGGTGGACACCTGCTGATCTCTGGCTCAGTCTGTCTGTGTTGCTGCAGCTCCTCTGGGGGTTATAAAGCCGGTTACTGGTAGATGTGGCATTTTAACATGTGGCATTTTGACTTCTCTGTGTCTCTTTAATTGCCCAGTGTGGAGTGGGTGAAAAGGGCAAAGCGGAGGGAAGTCAGCGCCCTCTCCCGATAACACATTGTGTGCTGGAGAGAAGCTGCAGACAGTATGATCTCTGGAGATGTTATCTGCTAATGGCTGTTGTTGTAAATGGAGAAATATTGTCCTCCCGGCTTGTAGTTAAGCTGGGTACACACTACAGAAATTTCGACCAACTTTTTATGCCGATCGATTTTACATGTGATCGATGTTCCGATCGCTCGGTCCATGGACTGCATACACACTAGCCATGTTTAGGATGATAAAGGGAAGAGCGGACGTCCCTTTAGCGACTTTTTACAGCCATGTTGTCGTGAGCAATGACTGTAATTTCGTACTCACTGTTGTGGATCGGTTGGAAGTTTATACACACTACACAGCGGAAACGATATTGTACCAAAAATATTAAACGGTACGACCAACCAAATGAGGCGATAATCGTCCATTTGGGCAGACTTTCGACCATCGTGTAACTGCACACACTGACCTGACTTTTGAACGAGCGGTCGTATGTCTGCTGTTTGAGCCGATTATTGGATGAAAACAGTGTAGTGTGTACCCAGCTTTAGTATCACAGATTACACAGGGACAGACCTTGGTGGGGGGGGGAGGGCCTTATTAGTCTCTCCAAAATATTTATAAAATCCACAATATTTGGAATTTTTTAAATTTTATGCAAGGAAAATTATCTTAGTTTTTTGGGGGAGATTTATTTTCCCCACTTGTAGTCTACAGGTCGCCCATTATTGAGAGGTGGGGAAACCTTAGGCCCCTCTTTCTCTTGTATTTGGCAGTTTGCAGTCAGCTACACCTCAGTGGAGCCCCAGTAATTATCGAGTCTTAATTGCCAGCTCTCAGGTGTGGTACATCCTGCTTCTTACAACACGTCTTCAATCTGTGGTTCTCCAGCTAGTTCTAATGTAAACAATTAGATATTCTGCATGCGCAGCCCGGTGCACAATATCTTGAATCGAGAGCTCACATCACTCATTTCCTAACACCTGTCCAGTTGCAGCATCTCTGAGGAGAGGAAATGTAATCTATTTACCCAACCTGTGCACAGGGTAGAGACCTGCCAGTGTACGTCTGTCCCCCTCTC
Organism: Mixophyes fleayi; assembly: GCF_038048845.1. Taxonomy (NCBI): domain Eukaryota; kingdom Metazoa; phylum Chordata; class Amphibia; order Anura; family Limnodynastidae; genus Mixophyes; species Mixophyes fleayi. The sequence continues at coordinate 101,736,993 of NC_134411.1, forward strand.
TGCAATTACCCAGATATTAGATCAAGGAAACCCTAACTAGATCTGACCGCTGGTAATTACCGCTGCGCAAAGACTTCCCCACTGAGAGCCCCTAATGACCAATATTCCGGCTGCTGTTCTATGCAAATATATCACTGATACATTCCAGGCACACACGGGGGTGCGAGCAGCTCTGGGGGGCCTCCACCTCCAAAATATATATATTATATATATGTATATGTGTGTGTGTGTGTATGTATGTATGTATGTGTGTGTGTGTGTGTGTGTATGTATGTATGTATGTGTGTGTGTGTGTGTATGTATGTATGTATGTATGTGTATATATATAATCAAACCTCTAATTTCTGCTGTAATTCACTCACTATTAAATTCTATAATAATCTTGGTCTAGATAGAGCGCTGGTGGGTATGAGGACTTACGCTGCCAGTCTCCTATATACATCTTCACCAACCTTATACAGGTCCTGAAGTATAAACATCTTCCTGCTGTCCTGCTGAGTCCAATCTATCTGAATAAATCCATATGACGCCAGGCGTCAGAGCTCCCATCCACGAGCACACTTGTAAACATAGCGTTTTTATTTATATCACCCATTGGAAAACCTTCAGTGTAACTGAGGCTATGGGAATATGTCAGTTTGCATTAATTGTGGCTGCAGAGTCCCCATGTGATTTACATTTAGGGGTTAATCTCACTCTGCAGGCAGTAACACCAAGATTATTGGCATGAATAAAAGATGAAGGCTGCTGTCAGCAATTCCTGTGCGGACGCAGTAACGGGCTGAATGCAAAGGATTGCACGTGAGGAGAGGCCAAGTACATTTTGCTGACAGGGCCTCCTCTCTTTGTTTCCGCTACAGGTAGGATGCTGGCTGACAAGACGTGCTGGAACTTGTAGTTCCACAAAAAGTAGATAGACATATATTGCCTAGGCTTACTGTTGGCAGATCATTACTACTTACCCTTGAGTCTGCCTAACACCATTTATAAAATTGAGAACAAAAGCAATTATAATCATATTTTTAAAATGTTTGGTAAAATTAAACATAATTGAATATAACAGGTTATTACATTAATGACACCTGTAGATTATAAATCAAGTTGCATCAATTTCTTTTCATACAGATGTTCATTTGACACCACAAACTTCAGTGTGACTGGAGCTTAACTACTCTGTGCTGCTGGGGACCCTGCTCCTTCCACTGTATACCTCTGTCTGTGGCTTCCTGCTGCCTCCATTCCCCTCCTCACATCATGTCACTGCCCCTGTCACATGCAGCCCCGTCCTCACTAACACATGACTCATCTCCTGATATACTCTGTGCTGCTGGGGACCCTGCTCCTTCCACTATATAACTCTCAGTCTGTGGCTTCCTGCTGCCTCCATTCCCCTCCTCACATCATGTCACTGCCCCTGTCACATGCAGCCCTGTCCTCACTAACACATCACTCATCTCCTGATATACTCTGTGCTGCTGGGGACCCTGCTCCTTCCACTATATACCTCTGTCTGTGGCTTCCTGCTCCCTCCATTCCCCTCCTCACATCATGTCACTGCCCCTGTCACATGCAGCCCTGTCCTCACTAACACATCACTCATCTCCTGATATACTCTGTGCTGCTGGGGACCCTGCTCCTTCCACTATATACCTCTGTCTGTGGCTTCCTGCTGCCTCCATTCCCCTCCTCACATCATGTCACTGCCCCTGTCACATGCAGCCCTGTCCTCACTAACACATCACTCATCTCCTGATATACTCTGTGGTGCTGGGGACCCTGCTCCTTCCACTGTATACCTCTGTCTGTGGCTTCCTGCTGCCTCCATTCCTCTCCTCACATCATGTCACTGCCCCTGTCACATGCAGCCCCGTCCTCACTAACACATCACTAATCTCCTGATATACTCTGTGCTGCTGGGGACCCTGCTCCTTCCACTATATAACTCTCAGTCTGTGGCTTCCTGCTGCCTCCATTCCTCTCCTCACATCATGTCACTGCCCCTGTCACATGCAGCCCTGTCCTCACTAACACATCACTCATCTCCTGATATACTCTGTGCTGCTGAGGACCCTGCTCCTTCCTCTATATAACTCTGTCTGTGGCTTCCTGCTGCCTCCATTCCCCTCCTCACATCATGTCACTGCCCCTGTCACATGCAGCCCTGTCCTCACTAACACATCACTCATCTCCTGATATACTCTGTGCTGCTGAGGACCCTGCTCCTTCCTCTATATAACTCTGTCTGTGGCTTCCTGCTGCCTCCATTCCCCTCCTCACATCATGTCACTGCCCCTGTCACATGCAGCCCTGTCCTCACTAAGATGTCACTCATCTCCTGATATACTCTGTGCTGCTGGGGACCCTGCTCCTTCCACTATATAACTGCCAGTCTGTGGCTTCCTGCTGCCTCCATTCCCCTCCTCACATCATGTCACTGCCCCTGTCACATGCAGCCCCGTCCTCACTAACACATCACTAATCTCCTGATATACTCTGTGCTGCTGGGCATTGTTTGTATAATGCTTGGAGAACACCCCTACTCTACCACTCTACCCTACACTGATGAGCCCCAGACCAGGGTTTAACAGTCTAGGTAGGATTCTGCTCTTGTGAGGCTTAGAAACCCCAGTGGACGTTGAGCTGATTCAGAGGGCAGCCATGTACATAATGTTCCTAGAAGCGACTACTCCATCAATGTTATTTGCTGATTGCTTCTAAAACCTTCATTGTGTGACGGGTTCTTCATTAGAGGCTCTGTCTCTTCTGCAGAGGTCTGATAGCACAACCTCCTCTGCCTTATACAAAGGACCCTTTCATGAATTGTTAGCATCCATCCTGCTACATGCCCCCTGGAGGTGTAAACTGACTGATCTCTTGTACAGCCGAGCGCAGTGTCACACAGCCAGGCCCCGAATCCTGGGAGGGCTGCCAGATGCACATTTAAGCCAATACGTCAAAATCAGATGCAGACATTGGGCGAGGAGAGTGTTTCTGTCTGGAGGAGAGATCTGTGTTTGTTGATGCGTTTTGTCTTCGTGGGAACAACCCTAGAGATCTTGGAATGAACCACAGGCTAAATTTGTTCCCCTCTGCAGCGTTATTCGCTACTTAACCCTCATCAGCCAGCACGCTCTGCGACAGACAGGTGCCCGCTGCCTGCGCTCTGCAGTATGGTAGCTACAAAGCGTTAAAGTAGACGTCTCCCGGCCTCTGTTAGGGCACATGGTGGACCTGAGAGTGTGTGAGAGCTTCTTAATGACACATAAGTGGTAAATAAAACTTTAAAGCAGTTTGTTGAAAACAATGTGTTTCATTGTATGTGTAAATATTTCATCAGCAAGAGCCATCTGTAGACACACTGAGGTACACAGCAATTATTAATGGGGTGATCTTTGGTGTGCAGAGTGTGTGTGTCTACTCTGCATATTTAAATAGACATTAATGGACCAATCAAACTATTTTGGGCCCCAGCCATAGAGTCCCCGTAACACACAGGTTTTTGCATGGCAGATAATGTTGTTTTCTACTCAGGGTTATTCTCAATATAAATGTCTCTGATGGAATCCAACAGAGGTGCCCAGCAAACCCCGGACCGTGGCAGGTTATAGTACATGGTGGTTACTGACGGGGCAGCTGAGTATACACTGTGCCCTATCCATCCATATAACACACTACTGGCTGTATTGTCCTTGTCACAGATGGACACTCCCAGATGATGGTAGTACCAGCATTCCTGTGACAGTATGAAGGGGAAATAGAGCACTGTACGGGCTGCTTGGTGAACATTCAGTGATATCTATAAAGCAAACACTGGACAAACAGTACTAATATATATACATATAATTGTGTATAGATATAGAAGTGGTGCAGCCTGCACGTGTATTAGAGTTTCTTGGGTCAGAGTGATTTGTGAACCGTGCTCCACATTTATCAGAGTGCACGCTCGGCTCTCTTGATGCCTTGCAGCCCTGACATATGGAGCCTGCTCGAAATACCACCAAACCGTCTACATAATTATTATGAGCAGGCTGTTCCTGCGCACCTGCTTCATTAGCTCTGCAAATGTGTAACGCTGCTCTTGCACATTAATAAGCACTCTGCTTCCAAATGCGCCCTTTACCCAGCAGATGCTGCCATCCCATGTCACGCCATCACTCCACGAGCTGAAGAGAACGCGTGCGGTGCCTTCCCCGAGCCTGGGCTCTCTAGTGTTGCGCATACACAGCTGTCACTTCCAGTGAGCAGCAGACAAATCATCGCCCTCCCCCCCCCCCCCCTAACCCTCTCAGTGATACATATGGAGCATCGGATCGGCTCGGTATTTATTTGCTTGTCTGGGCGACGAGGGAGTTCGGAGTTTTATATCCCCTGTTGTTGTGAGCGGCGGAGCGCCCTGGAGAAGAGATCCGGATCTGTGTGTCTTTTTAATGAGCTAGATATTGTTGTGAGGGACAGAACTCAGGATGATCTAACATAAGAGGCAGATGATTCTCTGTGTTGTAGCTGGTGATGCCAGGCAAATGATATAGTAATGTGTATTACAAAGGAGAGGAGACCGTGCAGTCTGACTCATTGCGGATCATGATCGTGCCATCACAGTGTCTGCGTAACTGATCTTTAACACTGCTGTCAGGGTAAATGGCCTCCTGTCAGGGGAAGGGTTAATGGCACATTAAGTATGGCCACAATTCACTGTCTAATCTCTCCCCACTCTTCACCCATGTGGCACAACCAACAAACAACCAGATCTGGTGCCAATTTGGCCACATACATCAGTGCATTGAATAAAGCAAGGGCATAATGTTTCCTGAAGCCTGATAGTCACATACAGGCCCTCGCTGTCATCAGATTAGAAGGATTTACCACCGCGCTCCAAGAAATGCACATCGACTACAATCCTGATCAGGAAGTGCCACTGTTTTGGGCTGACGTAACGGACATTGATATGAACCATCTACCTCAGTCTTTTTCTGTACCATTACTTATTACGTATTTTGTCCCTCAGTCTTTGTTGGTTTTGTAAAATTGGAAAGCAAATTCTGTGTGTTCCACATTCACATCACACAGGGGACATCGTAGGCGTTAAATGCACAAGAAAATAATAATAGGGGTTATATTGGACCGTTCGAGTCTGCTTTGCACATATAACCCCTAAAAATAAATGTAGACACAGGCGATCCTTTCCTTTAAGGCTGCACAGTGTCAGGGGTGGTCATTTTAATGTAGGGATGACCTATTATGGAAAGTGTACTTGTGCATCTTAGGTCCACCAACAGCTCCCGGGGTTGGTAGATAAAAGCGTGTGTGATGAAGGCCCTCTCTGCCCCTCCCTTGTTGGCAGGTTTTATCAAAGCGAACAGACAAAGCCGTATAATATTGTAATAAAATATTTATATCATACACAAGGCAAGCAAGCTCGACAATGCCGTCAGGGAAGTAATCAAGTGTGTGCCAGGGAACAAAGACGAGAGAGGAGCGGAGAGCAGGAGGGAGACATCTGTAGAGTATGATCCTCATTTCTCTCTAACTCGGCCACTGTAGGTAGTGGAGCCACATCAGGTACCAGACACAGCAAGAGATAGGAGAGGTAGAAGGTCTTGCTGCTCCAGATATTATCTCGCACAGTAAATAGCTGAGCTGTTTTGGTGTGAAGAAGGATTTATTAGCATAAGCCCCCATAGTGCAGCTGAGACCTGCTTATCACCAGTCCTACTGACAGCTCTATCTTACAGGACACATTTCTGGTCACTATAGACAAAGTTTTACTGTTCAAAGCCGTTCCCAGCAGAGGTGGCAGAACTTGTAATAGGTCTGGTACAGAGGAGAAGTTAACTCTTATCAATGGCTCATGATATGAAGGGAGTGTGTGGAGATAATTATCAGCCAAGAGCTGAAATTGTTCCCACATTATCAACCGAATAAAGACGCCCCCCCATCTGCACGCCATGAATATTTCAGGGCCTGTTGTGACTGAGTTCAAATGTTCAGTAGCTTTCGGGAAAGCCGTCCAAAGAAAGCAGATCTCTTCCTAGGGAAGCGCTTTGTGAGGCTGAATGTTCCCCGTTTGGCTGGTTGTGGCATTTGTCATCTCCAACACTGAATATTTCATCCCAAGTGTACAAATGGCGCCGGTCACATAACTTGTTGTCCCTAAATAAAAATGTTTCACCAACGTCACGTCACAAATGATTTAGAATTCCATATTGAGTAATGGAAACAACATCTAAAGCAATCGCTAGATACTAATTTAAACAGATGATCATTGATAACTAGAACAGGAAATTCACAGGCAAACTAATTACCTGGAGAATTATGTATTATTTCAACAATTATTTTTTTATTTTAAATTGTATTTAGCAATATTTCATTGTTAAGTCTTTTCAAAATATTCAGAAAAATTGTCCCTTTAGTTTTGGTCCTAGTGTAGCCCCGTCGCCCTGTGTAAAGTGTGCCTGTGTTGGTATTCATGTCATTACCGCCACTTGGGGTACAGTTGTGATAAATGTCTAAACCTTGTAATGATGTAAGTCCATCTCTGTGCTCCTCCTATGATTAACTTAAATAGACATTTCAGTTGCATATAAAAGGTCTGTTACTCCAGCCAAGACCCACCATGCCTCCTTGCCGTGGGCTCTCTGTCTGTCTCTGGGAGCTCACTCTTTTTCTCTGGGCACCCAGGTCAGCTGGATTCTTCCCATGGGATAGAGAACTTCACAGCTGCTATTAAATTACATCAAAGCTGCAATCAAAACAGTGTGCAGACCGCTGCCTCTCTTGATATTGGAAACCCCATTATGTCCACTAATGACTCTTTTATCTATCAATGAAATATAACGGACATGTGACCGTTGTATTTCATTGAAAAACATTGCACGGCTTACAGTAAAATAGGACGAGCAGCTGTAAACAATTGTTTATTCTTGGGTAACGAAGGTCTTGTTTCTGCTCAGAGGATTTTCAGGCTGTGACTTTTAATCCAATGAGCACAGATGCACTTGTCTCCCTGAAGACTTTTAATCATGGACTACTTTTTAAATGACTGGCTTCCATGTAGATAATCTACAGGCTGTGTATGCTGGGGCACTAGAGAGCCAACCCTCCGCATCATGATGTCTGGGAGATGAAAGGATAAAGAGCTTATATTGATGCTGCCACCACAGTAGGTGGCAGACTCAGCCCTTTAACAAGCTCAGGGATCTCTGTAGGATTGTCTCACAACAACACCCGGCAGACGCCCCACAGAGCAAGGAATGTGAGCGCAACGTGATAGATACAATTTAATTGGCCAAGTCCACAGATTTGTATCTGATCAATTCATTTATTTCTTACTAGTTCTTCAACTACTTGGATAAAATCCATGTACCTTGTCATCTTAGGGAAGAAAGGTCTATGTCGTCTGGTTAATCGGAGTGGGTGAAAGTCTCATTCCTTTGGATTCAGTACATAAACCTTTCTAAAGAAATCCTCACTATTCCATGATACATTGTATGTAACAATAACGTTCTTGTAACCCATTTATTAAATTTAGTGCTCTATTTAAACATCAGTGTTTATGATGTTCCACTTGTGAGTTATTTAAGACAAGAATGTTAATGTTTTATTATCAATGTTCTCTTGTGATTTTCCTGCTAACAGAAACATAGTAACTTCCATCTGCAGATACATTGTTACTATACGGTAAAATCTAGCCAGTGTTTACATGATGATTTGCCTATTAGGGGGCATTGTTCAATTGTGGTCCAATATTCCATTTTAAATCATTAAAAAAAATATGTTGCAGAACTACTGTACTTATAGATATAGTATATGTTTTACTAGAGGTTTATACAAAGTTTAAAATTATAAGCCCTTTTCATAAAAAAGTTGTATCGTTTAGTTTCCTCTCCTGGATTTAGCATTACATGTATACAGAAACATAAATAGATATTTCCTATAATACTATACAGGGCTGCGGCTGAGAATCTTGATTATTATATACATTGTAATATATATGGATGATACTCTGGTTAGTGATCCACAATACCATGTGTATATTTTAGACATTAGATAATATTTTTCCCTTTCTCTTAGTACATGAAACTATATAAGATTAAGTTAATGATATAAATACAATGCTCTCGATCCTGTCATTAGCGCCTGCAGCCCCCGGTACCTACATATGTAATCAGCTGGTAGTTTCGGGGGCTGACCAGGAAACTCATCGTGTGATAGAGATGTTTGTGCGGCTTCATCCTATAGTTTCAATGACTGAGCAAATGAAACTGAAAGTTGGTTTCAGGATTTTGCAGTCACCTGATATCAGCTAGGAGACTAGTAATTACCATTAATGAACACTGTGTGATTGACAGACCTGTGAATGGACTTGTCAGGGAGAGCAGCATTCAGATTGATGACATTGATCTTTGCAATTTGGCAACTGGTTTTATAGTCGGTGTTAATTACTCTGGGAGGGGCAACATACCAAGACAAAAAAGGGATGGAATTGGTGCGTCTCAATCCTAGGGCCCCAGAACTGGTTTCTATATTAGATGCTCAGCATACAGATAACTCTAGTTGTCTGTTACTGATGTGCGTCTCATCATCACTCAGTGTTTTTGATGCAGTATTTCTGATTTGATGCAGTATGTCTTTTTCTCTTTTGGCTCCTAATTGGTGAAGGTGCAGAGTTTATAGTCCCATTAGATTACATCGTTGTGGTCTGGTACTTGCGTATATGCAGAGTGTTTCTTCTTCATCTCATTTAGTTATATGGTTATTTAATCATTACAGAGTTTAATTAACAGGTAATTAATCTGCTGGTCTGCAAAGCCTGAACTAGCACGTGTATATATGGTTCATAATGTTTCATGTTTGTTACATTAATTCTGTGTCAAATGTTTACCCTTTCCAATTCCAGTATGTGGCTGACTTGCCCAATTCCAGTATGTGGCTGACTTGCCCAATTCCAGTATGTGGCTGACTTGCCCAATTCCATTATGTGGCTGACTTGCCCAATTCCAGTGTCTGGCTGGCTTGCCCAATTCCTGGCTGACTTGCCCAATTCCAGTGTCTGGCTGGCTTGCCCATTTCAATTGACCTGGTTTTATTAAACAAAAGGAAGTAGTATAGTATATCATATCACTGCTGGATGTTTTACTTGCCTCAATAAAAGAGAAAAATGTTTGAGGGGAACAAACTAAAGGAAGTATATAAAACTCTTTAAAATGTTTGTTTTTAATTTTTCAGAATACCATATCTTGATGGTAAGTCAATATTTCTTATGGTATTTTCTCTTCTTCATTTAAATGGATCTGACCTCCATCAGCAACACCACCAAATATTAACTATAAACTAGATTGGGGGTTGAATGACATCATTTTGTCTTTACATGATTGTGAAAACAGCTGTGCTGCGCGCCGCCATTTTTTGGTCAAAGGTCATGGCACATTCCTACCGTCCGAGCACCAATGAATGTTACAGTACATTTTATTGTTTGCTTTGTCTTTTTGATATTTCCATTGTGCAATGTCTCGTGCTTCGCAGATATACAGCACTGTGAGATAGATCATCATCAGCAAATCCTGAGATTATAGCATGGACGTCGGTATAGAACATCCAATGATCGCTGTCACGTGTACAATAGGTGACTCCTACTTGGAATTTAATAGATGTGTTTTTCTTTTTGTTTTATAGTTTTCATTCAGCATTAAAGTTACAGTGAATTTTATGGGTATTGTGTCCTTGGTGTTTATAGAGCATAAAATTCTTATACTCTCCATACCGTGCAAATCACCCACTGCGCGGGCATCTCGTTCACAGTAATTTTACAAATAATTAACTACTGGTTAGGGTTTATCAAATTCATTAAACCATCGCTGAATAGTGGCGCGATGTAACCATTGTCATCTATAGAAGGATTGTATATCTGCTGTCTGGACGATTCTCCGCAGTTCTCACAGTGCCGTTCAGGGCTCAGCAGATGCTTTCACAGTCAGGAGAGGGGTTAAACGACCCAGAAAACAGAACAGGGGGAGTGTTAATATGGCTCCTCTTTGGCCCCGAAGCCCTTGATGACGACTTTATCAGACATCCTTAACTTCACGTTCCATTGTGTGGGACATTGGTTTGGTGCAGTGATTAATTGCAATTAGTGAGAAGCCTGAAAGCCTGTGTGAGAATATTCAGCAGAAATCTCATGAAGATTAATGAGTGAAGGTGTCTGGGACCCGCCAGCTCCTTGCTCATGTAAGGTGTAGAGATAAAGCAGCTGTGCCCCAAGGTCCATAGAGAGTCACACACACTGATAGTTATAGGGACACTAACCACAAATGTTCTCCTTCTTTATTTTTGTAGTGTGCAGAAAACTAAATGGGAAATATTGTCCGTATTCATGTCCTATCTATAGATAAACATCTTTCTGATTACACACAACTAGCAGCCATTAGTGGACCTTCCTTCTCCCTCCTTGTTCATTCTTCTCCTTATTTTTTGGACCAAAATACAGGTGTGGGTGGAAGGGTGCTAACATCACGTCATCTCGCAGTGAGGACGGTGCTACGATGACACATCTAGATCATGACTGTATGATCCGGGGTGGCCTCCTTTGCAATGAGACCATGGACCACACAGCATACATGAAGGGATGGTCATCACCAGAACATCTCTAAGTTACAGGAGTCTGTCCTTGGTTTGTCTTACTGGAACAGCCTTACACGCAGCGGAGGAAGCCATATTATGGGCTGAACCAATATTCATTCAAATAAAAGTAGACCAGTCGCCCATTCCTATGATTTTATTGTTGCTCTGTAGAGCGCTCACTGCTGGGCTCCTTGGTGCCTCATAGGCCTTCTACTGTACAGACTAGAGGAAACTGGAGCACAGAGCGCACACACGGAGCGCTCCCAGAATGCTCTCTGCCCCGGCACGGCACTATGCTGTAAGGCCACAGAAATAGGTGTTGTATTTTGCTGACTGATCCCATATGAAAGTTATTTAAACATACAAGGCATTTATTCAGAAGATTTATAATGTGGCTGCAGAGGGCTACATACAAGCAGGCCCTAGGAAGACTCATAAGAGGGGTATAATTAAGGGGGCATTTCATTCAGTGAGGCTACTACAACTCCTAGCGTATTGGACTTTGTCAGTTGTAGTTGAACAACATCTGGATCTCCCAGTGTCCAGATATTGAAACCTGTGATTTTGTCTCAGTGTTGGTGATATGTAGCTTCTCCCTCCATAAACCGGTTGTCATCAGTGTTGGTGTAGATGGGATAAGGGATGAATCGTGGATAATCATGTTAGTACGTCCATAAAAAGTGAACGTAAAATCAGTGTTTGACCTAAGTGGCTCTGTGGTGCCCTCTGCAGGGGGGGGGTGATAGCCTCGCACCTGCTCCCAGAGCGGGGCCCATCTGAGCTGTGTCACCAGAACAAACAGTTCCTGAAAGGCGACTCTTGCTGTTTGTGCAGGAACAGCCCCTGCCGCTGTCTGCAAGCACAATGCCTCTGTGTTCAGACGAGGAACAAAAACGTGACACTGTCTCCCAGACCCTGCGGCTCATCCTGCGTGTGAGTCACTGTCATTAAATCATCATTAGCTGGTACTGCTCCTTTGCTTGACACCACGGCAAGAGACGCTGGATGCCAGAGGGAGAATATGAGGTCACAAGCTGTACCCCGTGCAGGATACTCATTGCAGTCTCCCTCGCACAACGACTGCAGCAGTGACACAGCTGGGGGACTATTACACTCCGCAGTGTTGTAATTGTATCTTGGATGCAGATGCATCAAATAGCGAAAGTAACATTCTCTGGTATTAACCTATTTTCTGCCTCATGTCTGAAATACAACAATACAATGCAGCCCAATTATTACTGTAGTCAGCTAGAGCCACATCCTGCAGGAACAACCTGACTTAGGAGACATCCGCGGTCAGGCTTTCCGTCTCCTACAGTATTCAGACTTTCAGTTCAAACTCATAGAATGTCTGCCAAATTTGCCCCTGCCCCCTCATTTGCATATACTGCCATTGGCACTAGTGTGGTGCTGACAGGTACAGACTGGGATGAAAGAAAGATTTGTCGCTGCAACAAAGGGAATCTTTTGTTAAACTACACACTGGGGATTGTCTAATTGTATCATTTTATTCATTACTTTAGTGAAATCATACAAAACGTTCAAAAGAATATTATTAGATTGCCATCCTTTCACTAATTCTCTTTCTGTCGTGTTAATGTTGGTATCACAAGACTTATCAGGATCACCAAAAGATGGATCACTGATGGAACCCTCTGATATACCTCTACAGACCAATCAAAGCCCCTGACACCTATATAAATTTCATTCTTTTTTTTTTTTTTTTTTATAAAGACAAATGAGGGAAAATTATTACCTAATAAAGCATTCAACTTGGTTCTGCTAAGTGTGATCATTCAGCGTTAGTTGGTATCATCTTTCTTATCGGAGAGCCCCTATGACAGATAAGATGTTTACCTGGTAATGACACATGTGGATAGATGGCTGTGTATCCCAGCATCTACTCCTATTACCTTTCCTAAAACACTCAGGACATGGAATCCTGTAAGAGGGGATGGTACAGTGAGAGTTCTAAAGCCCGAACTGTGGGAGAATTTTATGGAAACATAGGTTGCGTTTTTATTAAGATTTAGTGAAGGCGTTTACACCCTCTCCTGTTTTGCTTTAAATATTATTTGGCCAGGATAAGTTTACAAGGTAGAGGGGGAGGAGGAATGAATCTTCCCACAACTAATTATATGACACCCTCTAAATGCCCCCTCACCTTTCTCAGACTTGCTTTGGCAGATTGATTGCATAGTGGCATATTCAATAGGCCACGTTACTGTCAAAAGTAACGTGTCTTGTACACTGATACTGTTATTACGGTAATAGAGAGCATAATTACCGTTATGATGGTACCTTTAACACCGGCTTTCTTCTCGCAGCGCTGAAATCCGGGTTAGAATTACCCTAATAACGGTAATACTTTTAACGCAGCGTTACTTTTGCGAGTGACGTGGCTAATTGAATATGCCCCATAGTATTTAAACACAACAGTATTTAAATCTTTGGTGGTTTGGTTGCAAACACTTTAACGGGAATAAATGTTCACTTTCTTTCAGACCAACCTTTTTCCACCTAAAAAATCAGTATGTCAGCCACTAGCCCACTCTCTACATGTTTATGGTCAACTGTGTTGAAACTTATGTTCCTGTAAATATAAGTGACCCTGATACCCCTGGGGTCTTGCGGCTTTACCTCTCCTCAGACGTGCTCTAGATTGTTGCCATACTCTGTATGCTGAGCATCGTTGTGTTTGGAATGGACAATTGTGATCAGTCTCTAGAGAGAAGATTATGGGACTGTCCATAAAGCCATACCTCTCAACTATCCCGACTTAAGCTGGGTACACACTACACGGTTTTTGTCCAATAATCGGCTAAATCAGCCGACATACGACCGCTCGTTCAAAAGTCGGGTCAGTGTGTGCAGTGACACGATGGTCGAAAGTCTGCCCAAATGGACGATTATCGCCTCATTTGGTTGGTCGTACCGTTTAATATTTTCGTTCCAATCTCGTTTCCGCTGTGTAGTGCGTATAAACTTCCAACCGATCCATAACAGTGAGTACGAAAGTACAGTCATTGCTCACGACAACATGGCTGTAAAAAGTCGCTAAAGGGACGTCCGCTCTTCCCTTTATCGTCCTAAACAAGGCTAGTGTGTATGCAGTCCATGGACCGAGCGATCGGAACATCGATCGCATGTAAAATCGCTCGGCATAAAAAGTTGGTGGAAATTTTTGTAGTGTGTACCCAGCTTTAGGCTGGACAGTTCCGGTTTGAGGGGACTATCCCATGAATCATGAGTCTTGTCCTGATTCTAGGACGGTTTGGAGGTGTGCCCCCTCAGTGACGCCGGCAGGTGCTCGCAGCATTAGGTGGGTGTTTTTGGAGGAGGGTCCTCTGTGTTCCCCCTCATTCTCATGCAGAGAGATTGTCCTGATTTCAGAAAACTAAAAGTTGGGAGGTATAATACAACCTCACATACAGTTATGAGCCCTGTGTTGTAAATCAGAATTTTACCTATTGGTTTTCCAGGATAAGATCCATGTGGACCTGAATAACCCCAAGACTCTGATTTGAAGGGCAGGACATAAAGGCTTTGGCTTACACTGGCTTAATGCCCAGAAAATGCTCATGCCTTCCCAGATAGGTGATGGATGTCGTTACATTGGCCCAGACACCACCCTCTCCACACAGCATCGATAAAACAATAGTTATCTGAAGGATGGCGTCGCACCTGAGCGTTGGGAGCAGCGTTATGTGTCAGTAAAAGCAGCAGATATTTGCTGGTCATTCATATCAGTACAGTCTATGGATCCTGCTGTTTCATGTACATGCTGCATTTAGCCTTTTCACATAGGCCGCAGCGTTTTACATACAATCAGCTATCACACACATGCTATGAATGGCTATTGAAGCTTAGATAAAAAATGCTCATGAAATCACACCTAGAACTTTCCTCAGTGTTTGTAAACATCAGAAAGACTCTGCCTCTAAAGCGCTGGTGTGACACCAGCCTAAGTTGTGTGAAGGACCCAATACCAAAATTTCATGCATAGGAATCGGGCAGACCATGACATGCCCCCAATCTTCCAGCCTTTTACTATCTAAATCTCACTCCAGAGCAAAGTAATGTATTTCCCAGCAGGGGTCCGGCTTCAGTTTGTGTCTGAAACTGCAGCTTAGACTCCAGGGTCTAACAAGACCTCGAGCTGCCATATTGTTTTCAGAGCAGACAGAAGCTAAAACATTACCCATAGCCTCTGAAGGACAGTGCCTCCCAGTGGGCACATTACCAGGAAAACAGCAAAATACGCCCCTGTCTTTTTCGGGTGATACTTTTTTTTGGCACAGTTTGCCACTTAGGAAAGTTTTTTTATAAAACATATATTGTTAATATATTATACCATATTATAACTACACATTTTAGGACTGCAAGATTGTCTGTCTGTTAATTCTTGTATTATTACACTGCTTGTTCAAAATTGTAAAGTGCTGCAGAATATTCTGCCTCTGTATATATGTGTTAATAATATTTACAATAAAATTGGTAGCATTTCATATGGAAGTGGCCTTCATCGGCATCTATTCAGAGAAAAACATTCTATATTACACTATGAATATATCTGGCTTTTTTCTCCCTTTGTTAAGTGTTAATAATGAGGCGTTAGTGACCTAACAATGCAGAATAGGGTGTTAAGTAATTGTGGTGCTAAGCTGCGAAGTGCCCTTTGGCAATCTTGGAACAGACTGCAGGGCTCAGATCCTTCTCTGTGCACAGGGGAGGCTGGGCTGGGTGGTATAGGGGAGGCAGAACAAGGCTCGGTGGTAGAGGGGTAGCTAAAGGTCTGGGCTGGTTCTGCCAGTCTGTGGCAGATGGCACAGGGTGAAAACTAGGTGACACAGTGTTAATTTCATTTTCCTTATGGAGCTTTTAAACACACTGTGTGCCACAACATTAAAACCACCTGCCTAATATTGTGTAGGTCCCCTTAGTGTCACCAAATCAGCTCTGACCCATGGAGACATGGACTCCACAAGACCTCTGAAGGTGTCCTGTGGTATCTTACACCAAGACGTTAGCAGATCCTCTAAGTCCTGTAAGTTGTGAGGTGGGGCCTCCGTGGCTCGGACTTGTTTTTCCAGCACATCCCACAGATGCTCCATTATATTGATATCTGGGACATTTGGAGGCCAAGTCAATACCTTGATCTTTGTCATGTTCCTCAAACTATTCCTGAACAATTGTTGCAGTGTTGCAGGGCGCATTATCCTGCTGAAAGAGGCCACTGCCATCAGGGAATACCGCTGCCATGAAGGGGTGTACTTGGTCTGCAACAATGTTTAGGTAGATGGTACGTGTCATAGTAACATCCACATGAATGCCAGGACCCCAGGTTTCTCAGCACAACATTGCCCAGAGCATCACACTGCCTCCGCCGGCTGCCTTCTTCCCATAGTGCATCCTGGTGCCATCTCTTACCCAGGTAAACTTTGCACACGCACCCGGCCGTCCACATGATGTAAAAAAAAAACGTGATTCATCAGACCAGGCCACCTTCTTCCATTGCTCCATGGTCCAGTTCTGGAACTCATGTGCCCATTGTACGGGCTTTCGGCAGTGGATATGAGCTCTCTGACCGGTCTGCGGCTGCACAGCCTCATACGCAGCAAGCTGAGATGCTCTGTGTGATCTGACGCCTTTCTATCACAGTATTAACTTTATCAGCAATTTGTGCTACAGTAGCTCTTCTGTGGGATTGGACCAGACGGGTTACCCTTGGCTCCCCACAGATGTCAGTGAGCCTTTGGCGCCCATGGCCCTGTCACCGCTTCACCCGTTGTCCTTCCTTGGACCACTTTTACTAGGTACTGACCACTGCATACCAGGAACACCCCACAAGACCTGGAGATGCTCTGACCCTGTTGTCTACCCATCACAATTTGGCCCTTGTCAGTAGCTCAGATCCTTACGTTGCCCATCTTTCCTGCTATCAAAATATCAACTTCAAGAACTGACTGTCCACTTGCTACATAATATATCTTACGTAACAAGATAATCAATTATTATGAGTTATTCACCTCACTTGTCAGTGGTTTTAATGTTGTGTCTGATCGGTGTATATATAAGATATAGCCAACATCACAGTTGTTTGTCTGTATGGGTTTCACAATAAGATGTACATTAACACATCACATATGCCACAATGGTGGAATCCCATGTACCATGCTGTGAGATGGATCCTGACAACATATGGGTTTGGTTCCCCTCCCATCTGTCTACACAGTTTTAATCAATGTAGAATAAAGCCAAGTTCTTGCAGGTCCATCCCCCTGGAGGACGTAGGCCAGGCTGTTGGCATATGGAGCTACCTATACTGAGGACACTGTGATGGGTTATAGGAGCTTCTACTACATCTACTGTGATACAAAGAACTTCACTTCAAATCCAAATATAATATTATATAGCAATATGAATTTCTATTGTGCCTGCACTGCAGGGGTTAAATGCCTGCCTTGACGCTGTGTTTCGATCACAAGGTGGCCGCCATCTGCACGGTGATTAAAAGCCCAGAGGATGATAAACAGACAAGCAGCACTTTTATTGAATTGCAGCTTCGGAGCAGCCAGGATGGGTTTTGGCAGGGTGCTAATGACAGGCATCTGTTCCAACCCAGTGATGCCGGCTGCGGTCAGCCGCACCCGCCCAGAAATCTATCCCCCTTAGTGGCGTATGGTCTGGAAGGCACCACAGGAGTAGAGTCGCCATCTGATGAGGAATCTTACCTGACTCAATCTGAAGCATGGAAATTACCTTAGGGGTACAAGCTCACTATACTAGTGTGATGACGTCACTTTACTCCTGTGTGCTCGTGCACCATGGAGGTGCGGAAAGCAGCGCGACAGCCGCCATCTTGGACTGTGCGCATTAATGTGTGGCAAACGTGCAAATAAGTCCTTGGTCGATTTAATAAATGATCTGATACAAACAGAGAAACCGCGTGTTCGGGAGGTAATTGGAGGTTTCCTGCGCTTCCCGAAATACATTCTCTTGTAGTTAATAGACGTGAATGGTAAAGACAACACATGTTCCAATGTAGTGCTCCTGAACGCAAGTAACATTATGAGTGGGTATGGGGTCATTGGAAATAATGGTTTTCATTAGCAGACCTGTTTTCAGGCGCAGTTCTAGAAATAAAATATTAACCTTAATCAATTTGAGGCTTTTTTGAGTAATATTTGTATATAGAACTACATATAGAGACGTTGTATTGTCTTTATACAGACAACTACATTAGTGGTGTTTTAATGCTCATTTAGGAGACAATAACCCCCCATGCACTTATATAGCACACAATCCCACTGTTCCTCTTCATTCCATCCATATGAAGCTCAAATGAATATTCAAACGATGTTGAGGTTGGGGAGGGGGAGGGGGGTTAAGACAACAAATGTCTAATCTAGAGCATTGTGGCCACTACAAATAGCTGTATGGAAATTGGCTGCTGCTGTTCAGGCCTTATTTCCATACAGGAGGAATGCTGTCAAAAGCCACAGTGTTTAACCTGTTCCTTGCTGGAAATAGCAACAGACAGCAGTTAACCGCATTGCTGCCGTAGGGTAGAGAGACGGAGCTAGTTATTAGGGGTGAGGCAGCGTTCGTGCATGGTGCCACTCAGTCTATTAGCCTCATTTCCCATCTGGAAGACATAAGATTCATTAACACAGAGCAAGGAAGAGCTGCTGGTCGGCGGTGCAGTACACACAGGGCCCAGAAGAGGGCGCATGTTGTCCTTGACCAGATTCAGCTCAGCAGTAGTAGTAGTTTGCAGATCTGTATATATTATTTAATGGATGTAGACGGGGCTTTCAAAAACTTTTTCTGCAAAGGAAGCAAATCAGTGATTTCCTAAAATGCTAATTTACAGAAAGATAATATTCTGTAAAATAAATTTGTACATAGACTCAAAGTAATCCCACAACCATAAAGGAATCACTGGATTATTAAACAATGGCTGACTTCCAAAGCCAAATAAAGCCGTAGCCTGTACAAATCATTGTGCAGTGCTGCTGTCTATGGTGTAGCTATATGCATAAAATAAGAATTAAATGAAGCTTGCTGCTATATTTGTAATGACTGATGTAGAGAAACAGAACATTGTTCGTTCTGGTTTTACCCTCAGCTTCCCGTTTGGTTCTGGTTTGTATCCATTTGTACCCTACGCCATCCTTTCATGTCCTTGTTGTACAGGTCTTCTGCTCCCATGCTATAGAAGGAGAACTCTTACAGAAATATGACCTGAGCTGCGGTTTTAAAGCAAAGGATGCCGGGATTATATATAAGATAATAGTGAATACTGACCCTTTTCTAGTTCAGTATGGACAAACGCCCCATTGGCAGCACTAATGAGTGTGTTGTGAACACAAGTTATAGAGCTTCTGTTTACAATCTTTAGTGTCCTCCTTTGCCATTGGAATTGATGAAATGCAAATTGTCTTACCACTTGTCCAGACAGATGTAACTGTAGGTGTGATAATGTGGATTGCAGTCACAGGGAGGTGACAGGAAGAGTAAGTGTGTCACACCAGCTGACTGGCTGAATTTCAGGAATGTTGATTTCTCCCGCTGACCTTTGGCTTCGGAGGATGATACAAGACATCTTCTGTTTCTTTTCAAGTTAGGCGGAGGCTCCTCTTACCACCATAAAACATGTCTGACAGTGTAGCCTCACAATCAGAGTGTGGAAATGAAATGTGATTTGGCTTCCAGTTATATGTGTTTATCCTCTTCATCGTGGACCATGGACACTGTGAGACATTACCAGTAGAATATGTTAATGGTTTTTGCTTGCGTTGGTCAGCAGTTGATGACACAATTCAGACAGAAATGATCTGGCGGAGGTATAACAGGAGGTAGTTGGATGCTCCTCTGGTACAATTACTCTTTTTGGGAATGCTTGAGCAGTCCTCGTCTGCGATTGTTATTCTAGTCTGAAGATACCAATGACAGCAGTGTAACCTCTCTCTTTCTCTGGTGAGAAATTTGGGGAAGCACAAAATTAAAGAGTAGTAATGTCAGCTGATCAGTCTGTAAATGTGCTGTAGAGAATATAAAGTGCGGCCTCTTTCCTACAGCGTCTGGCAAAGCATTGGGTCCTAACCTGTGTCTAGTGGCCAGAATATGCCCTCTGCAAGTAGTGAATTTATAATTAATTACCTTTTTTTTCGAGTACCTAATTACTTAGATGAAGTGCTTCATTCAGACCCGCAGCTGTACCCAGATTTAACCTAAGGCGAGATTCAGAACTCTTGGTTAAAAACACGTCGGTTATGGGAATGTAAGATACAATTAAACCAGTGTTTTTAACCAGTTCTTAACAGAACTGTTCATCTCCTTCTATTATTGTATACTGGGCATATATAACGATCCAGTCGTACAGACCAAGCGCCAGAAGACACTTCCAGTTTCGCAGCACTCCGGTGGGCAAACTAATTTGGGACCTGTTAGTGCAGACATCAGTTCTGATTGTGTCTTTCTTGGGCATGCTGATCGGTATACTAGTACAATATTACTGGTGTGTGGGTCCGACATGATCCAAACATTATTCATCAGTGTCTGTCCATTGTGTGTTTTCATCAACTGATTTCCAACCCGCAACGCTTTTCACATGAAGAGCAAGATGAGAAATTTAATATGCTCAGTGCATCACGGTTGTCATTAAAATAGCATCAGCTTGTGAGCTGGTGGAGAGAGCCTACTGCACGCAGGCAGCATGGGGGGTGTTTACCTGCAGTGAGGCTAATTTAGCACCAGTGCAATGTGCTTCTTAGCTGACCTTAGCAGTAACTAGCAGCGCTGGGTAAGAGGTTGGCCACAGTTCAGCAGAACTGACAAGACAAGTAGAGGAGAGTGAGGAAGCCTGGGTGGGGGCAGTGGAAGAGGGTGGGGGGATGCTTATCTCAATTGGAGAATTGACTTTCTATAGGACAGGAGGCCTTGCAGGGGATAAACACCCTTGGTGGGAATGGCTTGCTGAGATTAGTGGTCCCACAAGAGCTGGAGAACCTGTGATTTGCAGGACTTGCTAGGATTTGTAGTTCCACAGAGCGGATTTGCATTAGAGGCTACATGACCTGAACCAGCCTAGTGTATTAAATATATAACGACCCCCCATTATTTTATTGCTACCGTGTCATCCTGATGGCATGTTTTGTGACATTCAGTATTTCCAACTCCCCAAAATTCTGCACACTGCCGCTACAGTGTGTGACATAATTGATTGTAGTCTATTACTACTGAGACAACAGAGCTTTAAATCATTAGGGCTATTGAGTGTGGTGCCTGTATAGAGAGGATACAGGGGACCAGGAGAAAAGATCTAATGATCAATAATAAAAATCACTAATGTCTCCTTGATCGCTGCTGTTTTAAATGAAATAACTGTGACCTTTCAGCACACGCTGCTTCCAAACTCAATTAACGCTGCCTGGCAACAAAGACTTGAAAAAACCCAGGGCCCCAGGAGGCCTGACCTCTGACATCTCTGTGGTTGGGACCGTGACCTTTCATTCTTGACCTCTGCCCTCGGAAATCTTTGAAGGCTGTTTTTTGATCCTTTATGTGGAGCCCCTGGCAGAGGTCAGCTGCTTCTTAGCTGTCATTTGATGCTGACTGTATGACATTCTTGCTCCATAGCAGTGATAGTTACACAAGTGTGCGTAGACTTGTTTCCTGGGCAGGTAACGGAGGAGGCCAAGGGGTAAATGTATCAAGCTGAGAGTTTTACGGCGGGTTTGAAAAGCCAATCAGATTCTAGCTATCATTTATGTAGTACATTGTACAAAATGACAGCTAGAATCTGATTGGTTGCTATAGGCAACATCTCCACTTTTCAAACCCACCGGAAAACTCTCAGCTTGATACATTTATTCCCAAGTTGGAATTCCCAGGCAATACCTGCACTACCTGGATTTCCCAAGCAACACCCATCCTCTCCTATATGTACCTGCAAGTAGGGGATCTACATTATGCTAATGTAGTGCTCAGATGTTAAGCCAGGGAACTAATGGCAGTGCTAGTTCATTTGACTTTAGAAACTGTTACTCAGGAGGACAATGTGCTAATTAATAAAGTAGTAGGTTCATTGAACAGTCTCCCAGCAGAGGTGACACAGTTTTCCACCCATCCATGGCTGATCTTTAGCTGTGGGGAACGAAGATACTTAATACATTTTTAATAGCATGTTTAGGAAATGTTATTTTAGCTCTGGCTACAAGGGCATACTGGGACTTGTAGTTCCACAACAGCTGGAGAGCTGCTTTTTAGCAATCTGAGCTCCCATGTGAACACCATCTGTGCTGTGTGTTGGCGTTTCTAAGGTTAAAGCTAGGGCAGGGGGCGTTTTGGGAACAAGTGTAGATCTTGGCACCATCACTACTCAGGGTGAGGAAAGGTGACACTGGTTGGCGATGCCCCGCAGTGGGTGGTAGGGCAGAGATGCCGATTAAGCTGCTCCTTCTCTCCTGCAGGCGATTAGTAGTCAGGGGAGGCAGGCGGCTCAGATACATGGAAGCGGTAACAGTTCTGTGTAATCACTGGAAGGGAATGTGTAATGCTTTAGTATTTCAGGAGAGAAGAGAGATAACTAGCCAGCAATCTGCTTCCCTCACAGAACCACCCTCAGCAGCTGATAAGCAAGGGCACTGAGCAACTCTGCCATCTGCCACTTACAGGCCTATTATGTCTCATTCAGGGGCCAAGGCTTACTGCAGCTCTCCTGCACGGGGAAGGCAAAGGCTTCTGGGAGATCCCAGGCATATTAAAGCCTCTGGGGGTTACTAAAGCAGAGTGTTTGAGGTTCTTTTTTTTTTTTTACCACCCTTTAGCTATGGTGTAATTGTTCCATCAGTGGATTCGGCAGTGAATCCGTATTAGCCAATGGCCAATGTTTGCCAAATGTCACCTAACCTGCCACGAGTAACCCACTGGATTAACCCCACCAAAGACACATTGTCATCTGACTGATTTCTTGCATTCTATCTATATGTATTTAGTTAGCTCCAGCGAGCGGTGTACCTTTAATTTGGCTCTTATCGCACAACGCTGCAGGAAACGTTGGCTTTTTATATATAAAGGATGATAATTCTCTTCCTGATTGACAAATAATTAAGGGTTTCTGTATCTGCTTGGAACATACAGTAACCGGCACAATGCCTTGTTACATCAACACTTTACAAAATAAAAGTATGTTGTAATTTTTAGAAGGCAGCTCCTTATATTGTAACTGTATTTCCTGACTATAAAGAGCCCACGCTGTCCAGCCAGAGTATGGGGCTGAGGTAAAATAATAACAGACCTGGTGTATAATCAGCGCTGGCTAATGAATGAGGCTGTACAATGGCAGTCAGCACGGTATTGATACTAGACATTGATGTTCTCCAAGTGGCGTGTGTGAATAATGGTGGTGTTATCAGCTCCGGCGCAGTGTGGTGGCGTGACGCCGGCTCCCTTTCTTTATCTGCGATAACAGAATGCTTACAATGGGGTCCTAGCGGAGGCTCTGCTAATCTATAACAAGGTCCACTTTACAGCATCTCTCTTCTTGTTCCCGAATCAGGGAGGAACACTGTCAGTACCTCTCTACCTCTGGGACTTGTCTCTGCAGAGGCTTTTGGAATTGCTAAACAAGCCTGAGGCGCAGACAGTTAACCCCTTACTATGTCATATATTGCAGACTCCTCTCTGAGATATATTGCACAGTAATGTGGTTACTAAAGTAGATAATCTGTTACTAGCTTTCCACCCCCCTTTCCCCTCCTCCTGACAACCCCCCTTGTCGGTGACTGGAGCGAGTGTTAGGGGTTAATCGGGTGGACTGCCCTTGGCAGTTTCTGCCTTGTCAGAGCGAAGCAGAGGTGGCTGCTACATTGTTGCTGCGGATTTAGCGCTTGTGCAGCCTGAGGTGATGAAATGAACTTTGATTCTAGTGGTTTTGCCTGAGGAGAAGGGGCATGGCGGCAGCTGGGGCCGGCCAAGGCCGGACTGTGTGTGTCAGCTGCTGATCGGGCCTGAATTAGCCTCTTCTTCATCTCAGGATAAATAGACTCCTTTATCTTCTACAATTCTCCAGTGATCTCCCATCTCCTCCGTATATCCCCCCTCCCCAGACATATGATTCCAGGTCACACCTAACACATCTAGAGTCAAGAGGCACATGACACCCAGGACCTGGTCCTGAAAAGGTTTCCATGTTCTATATCAAAGCATTTCTAATATGAAAAGATGATGTAACATTACACATTATTAAGCTGTTTATACTGCATTATTTTTCATTATTTCTAACAATAGTATTTTGTTATGAGACTCCTCCTAAGTATTTTCTGTTCGTGTATGTATCTCTCCTTCTCACTCGCGCATCTAACCACAAGCTCTCCATCTCGCACACTCGCCTTCACATAGACGCGCACTCTCCCTTTCACGCGCGCTCTCCTTCTCACGCACACACTCTCCCTCTTGCACACACTCTCCCTCTTGCACACACTCTCCCTCTTGCACACTGCCTCTCTAACACATTCCCTGTCTTACACACACTTCCTCTCACTCACACACTCCATCTAACCACATTCTCTCCCTCACGTACACTCACACACTTTCCCATACTGACTCTCTCATCTTACCTCGTTTTCTCATACATCTCCTCACTTAGATTATTTATCTACGTATATCTATATATTTCCTTTCCCTTTATAGGCACCATTAAAGTTCTCATCTCCTGGACACCTCCTATATATTGTACCATATATGTTGTGTGTCTCTCTACCATTATCTCTGTACCTCTCTCATCTCTCTCCATCCCCACCTCCCGCTCTGCTTCCTGGATGGTCATGAGCCTTTTAATTAAGAGCTGAAATCGCTGCCAAATTTCTTTTAATTGGCATATTGGTGGTTGGAGAAGGGAAGGAGGAAACCTCTTCTGAGAGCACATAGCGCTTATTACACTCTTGCCCTGACCTTAATGTGGTCCCTGGGTATGGGAGGGGGTGGGGGCATTTACCGGATCTTTAACTCACTGATGCAGCAAAATAGAAGATCTCGGTCGTCTCTGCAATACGAGCTGCCTATAATTTCCCCGGCAGTGTGTGTAGTTTGCTGCCAGATTCCTCCTCACTCAGCCTCATGATGGGAAGATAATTAGTTTACCACTTGCTTGGCAGAAGTAGCCACAAACACTCTCCTGTCCTCACTGCTGCAGGACGCAATCAACACCTGATTACTCAGCGCTGTGCTGTACACTATATTCCCTGTGCCTTCATGTGCTCAATCTTACCATGTACAGCAAATAGAAACATGGGAAAGTGTTAGAGGTGGGGAAGAGTTGTGATATTCAGTTCCAGAATATAAGGAGGAAGAGACCATAAAACCAGCGTAGTAGGATAAGTGTGCAGCCATATACTTCTTGTATTGCCCTCTTACCATTGTGCTCCCAATCACACCCACACATATACCTCAATTTAGTGCAGCTGAAGTTCCATATTTAACCTTTTGATTTATTATTATACAGAATATAGATTCATCTTATGAGATTTGTGGATATTACATGCTAAAAGAGAATTAAACAAATGGATGAGGAGGGCCCTGCTCGTTTTATCTTACAATCTACAGGGAACAAGGGAGGTAGAACATTTCTCAGATATAGAATGACCTTCAAAGTGCTGAACTGTGGCCCTAATCCACTCAGGTAACTACCCAGTCTGCCAGAGCACACCCACAGGGCCAGCTCAAGGGGAGCCCCTGCTTGTATTTAGTACTTGCGATCCCTTAAGTCTTTGTCCATGTCCCTTCCCACTTACCTCCTCCAACTGGGAGTGTGGTAGATACGGTGCTTGGCTATGACATCACATAGCGCCACTTTGCTGGCCCATCACTAGCATGGAGGAGCAGCAGCCGACGGCTCCACACGTAAGAAGCATGGCAGTGGTCGGAGTGACATTATTCCACTTATCCAGTGTTTTAGGCATCCACTAACCATTGGCACCCTAGGCAGCTGCCTCGGTTCACCAAGTGGTAGCGCCTGCGCACTTTTCCTTAAATGCCTCTAATATATGTGCAACCAAAATTACAATGTATAGATACATCCGTAGTATTACGGTAGTCATCGATACCAACAAGTAACCTTGCACCCAGCTTATGGACGCACAAAAAAAAAAAGCACCTAATCATGTGTAACGCGAAATATGACAAATCTCAAACAGGCGTTACTTACCTTGCTGCCCGCGAACGCTCCAGAGTTACCTCGTATGCGCTTATATGCAGCACTAAGTGAGGCTCCATATGTGTGTTTACATTCCCCTATGCTTCTGCCGCCTGGGAGAGAGCATGAGCTCTGCAAGCTCGCTCCTGAGGTGCTTCCTGTGCGCTCATGAGTGGAGCTCTGATGAGGACTCTGACCCTGAAGGCAGCTTGCAGCATTTGTATCACTGTTATGTCCTTTTCCAGACCAGAGGGAGCATTGGGACACTATGCAAAACATACTTATTCCTCAAGCCTCAGGTCCTCTTACCTCTTTGTCTGTCTGTTAATACCTCGTCTTGTTTTATTACTGTGTTTGTTGCCAAATAAGTATGTTGCGACTATGTAAATAATTGTTAATAAATAACATGTATCATATCTTATAATTACGTTTTACACTCACTTTCTTAAACACATCTGTTTCTCCTTGATCCCAGAATCCCCTTGTTCATGTTTTGTCTGATGCATAGATCTGCTTCTATGAACTCCTCTTTCCTCAATTGTCTTTGAGCATTATATATCCTGAATACTATGATTTTATTCTTCTATTACATTCAATAAAACACATGGACCTTCACTGCTCTGATCAGCCTCTTTATTAACATATTTGCATATATTGATTTGAATGAGATCAGCCGTGTTACATGCGCAGCTAAAGCAACGCAAAATTATCATTCATTCAATGGAACAGCGCCCCCAGTGGCCAAGCGCAGATCAGAGGAATAGTAGGCTTATAACCTGGCTTTACCATGCAATGTCTTTGGGATACATTGAAGTACCATTGTTTCACTCCCTAAGACACATTTATAAGTATAGATCAGTGATTCCCAAACTTTTGCAGTTCGTGGCACCCTTAGAGTCTCCAAATTTTTTCAAGGCACCCCTCCAAAATAATTATTGAGCAGTCCTGTTTTAGCAGTAGTTGGGTCAAAAAATTGTAATAAGTATTTAGGTCAGGACAGAAATACTTATTTAGTTGTATGCAAAAATGCCCCCTCTGCATCCAGCAGACATGCTGCCCTCAGGCACTCTGCCCCCTCTGCATCCAGACACACTGCCCCCTGTCACTCTGTCCCCTCTCCTCTGCTCTGTCACTCTGTCCCCCCTCCTCTGTCACTCAGTCCCCCCTCCTCTGCTCTGTCACTCTGTCCCCCCTCCTCTGCTCTGTCACTCTGTCCCCCCTCCTCTGCTCTGTCACTCTGTCCCCCCTCCTCTGCTCTGTCACTCTGTCCCCCCTCCTCTGCCACTCTGTCCCCCCTCCTCTGTCACTCTGTCCCCCCTCCTCTGTCACTCTGTCCCCCCTCCTCTGTCACTCTGTCCCCCCTCCTCTGTCACTCTGTCCCCCCTCCTCTGTCACTCTGTCCCCCCTCCTCTGTCACTCTGTCACCCCTCCTCTGTCACTCTGTCCCCCCTCCTCTGTCACTCTGTCCCCCCTCCTCTGTCACTCTGTCCCCCCTCCTCTGTCACTCTGTCCCCCCTCCTCTGCTCTCTGTCCCCCTCCTCTGCTCTCTGTCCCCCTCCTCTGCTCTCTGTCCCCCTCCTCTGCTCTGTCCCCCTCCTCTGTCACTCTGTCCCCCCTCCTCTGTCACTCTGTCCCCCCTCCTCTGTCACTCTGTCCCCCCTCCTCTGCTCTCTGTCCCCCCTCCTCTGCTCTCTGTCCCCCCTCCTCTGCTCTCTGTCCCCCTCCTCTGCTCCGCTGTCACCATCCTCTGCTCTGTCCCCCTCCTCTGCTCCGCTGTCACCATCCTCTGCTCCACTGTCCCTCTCACTCTGCCCCGCGCCAGCCATAAAAAAAAACAAAACACAGAAACTTACCAATCCGTCAGGCGCCGGGACTCAGCAGCCTCTCTCCCGCAGCTTGTTACTGATGTCGATATTCAGTGACAGCCCGCGGCACCCCAGTGACAGCGCCGCGGCACACACTTTGGGAACCGCCGGTATAGATCCTCATATAAAGCGGAGGTGGGTAAGTACATCCAGAATACAGGGGAAACTATGGATTGTCTGGCTTTTTGTTTTTCCATAGTTAATTTCCTCTGAATTTCACTAAATTTCCCTACCTCACGGGCCGGGTGATCCCTGGCAGAGCTGCCTGAGCAGATTCTTAATTAGAGAATGTAGAGAGTGGGATTGGTGTTTGCGGGGAGACGGATCTGGTGGAGACTTCAGCGGCTGTACATTAGTAATGGTTATTATCCACCTGACACAGTGCAGGCTGCTGTGTGAAGTATAGACGAGGAGTAATGAGGTGCTTGGTGCTGAGTACAGAGAGGTGATCAGGCAGAAACAGGGGAATAGGGAGACTGCATGGAAAACACAATGTTTCACAGGCTCATATTATATAATGCTCATGGGGGGGGGGTATGGCTGTCCACTTTGGCTCCCTCCCCGTCCCTCTATTGTACCCCAATCCTCATGTCCTCCACTTATACTCTTATACTTATATATCCCCAATGTATCCGTCACACTCCTGTGAGAGGTTTGTGCTGTGTAAGCTGTGCTTTGTGTTGAGGCACAGAGTACAGACATCATTAGATATAAAGAACAAAATACAGATCTGGCCCACTGCAGACTTTTTAAGGACACCTGTCACCTGCACACAGTGGATGCAGCCATATTGTGGGTAATACTCAGTAGTGACATCACTGAAGCACTGATGATACTAGTCTTCATGAATATGGCTGCCATTGTGCAGGAGACGGGTGTAACTTACATGCGGAGTATGAAAGTGAGAACCTTAGTGAATGCAGTATTAGGGGCAAGAGTTGCTACATTGTAGTGTTGTGTAAGTATGCTGTGTACTCCTGTGACCCAACCATGATGCCTCTTTGGTGGATAGAAGGGACTGGTGGGTGCTGCTATTTATTAGTAAATCATTAGCCGGCTCTCTGCTGCTTCACTAGGTGCAGACTTAGTGCTGAATCCATTAATCTATATACTGTATAATATACCGTCCCTGCAACAATAGGTTAACCCGACCGCCTTGCTAGGTGGGTGTGGCCGAGTAAAAAATAACACGTTAATTGCCTGGTGTTATGATGCCAGTTAGCAGCGTCTGAACTTCTTTCCTAATCATCTAAAGAAAGTGCTGTAGTTACTGGATGATGTGAGGTCTGGGGTTCCTACACTGGCAGATATGTCACTAATTAGTTGGATCAAGTGGTTTTATTTGACCATTAAATTCAACCATTCTGACTAATGTGTTGTCAGTGAAGTTATTTAGTAAAATTCGTTCATATGCAAAACCCCTTTAAAAAGCAAGAAAACCCATTATATATATATATACATATATATATCTCCAGTTGATATAATGTTGTGGCTGATGTATATGATATGTGGCTGCTCAGTGTATATAAATATATCTATAATACTTGGCCCCTCTCCCCAAATTTCCGTAAGACTCCTGAATTCTGGCTAGGTCTCCTGGAATCCCGGGAGAGCAGGCCATTCTCCCTCACCATTCTCACTTCCTGCTATTGCTCCCCCATGAATAAATAACTCAACTGCCTCATTATTGCTCCTCAGGGGTGGAGCCAAAGTGATGCGTATCGCCCCCCCAGTCACGCTTAACCTCCCCTCCGGATCTCCCGTATGATATATATGGCGGGAGTCTCTATCTTGTATAACTATGGGGCTATGCTGCACCATGAGGGTTATGGTTAATCAGGGAAGAGAAATGTTCAGTACAGATTTGAGCCCCACTCACGTGTTGAGTATATAGTTGGTACTCACAAGATACAGTAAATGTCCCCATTTAGTATTCACTTGATAATATATTTTTGGTGTTGCTCCGCTCCCTCCTGCATGTTGTGCACCTTCCCTGTTCTGTCCTGTGTATTGTTCTTTGTTTCTTGCTATCCTTGTATTTATGCTTCTTGAATGATCCTACTTTCTCTTTGCTTTTTTCCGTATTTTGCTTTTTCTGCCTCTACGTTATTATACGATGTTCTATTTCTCCGATGTACATCGCTGTAGAAATCTGTGGCGCTATATTAATAGACGATAATAATTCTCTGTATAAGGAATGCCTTGACAATTGTATCTGGAAGGACAGTGCAGCACAGTCAGCCGCTCACAGCTCTTTTATAACAACCTGTGCAAAATCCGTGTGAACAGCGCCCGGAGTAAGGGTTAAAAGCCCAGGGGAAGGGTCTGCTTCTGCCGGTCTGGAAATGAATGCCGCCTTTAATGCACCATCCTTCAATCCTTATCTAGCCTAATTTATTGAACAGTAACTGCTTGCTGTGATGGATTCGTGGCTCAGACCTTGGCTTCTAAATTTCAGTATTAATAATCTCCCCTTTCCATTCTGCTCCTCCAGATGTCTTTAATTTATCTGCTAGCTCAGTCGGGGCGCAAACCTAGTGCCCCACTGTGCCAGTGCTAATGTGGTCTGCTAGCAATAAATCTCCCTTTGCAATAATATTTCCAGTTGAATTAACTGACCCCTTTCTGGCTGCTCTCCTGGTCTCGCTCCCTCCCCAGAGCGCTCTCTCTCTCTCTCTATTTCTTCCGTCTCTTACTTTCCATCCTCGTTCGTTTTTATCACCCCCCCCCCATTACTAGAGGCAGGATTTTCCCTTTTTCCACTGTCTCACTGTCTAACCCTATTTTCTGCTTATACTAAACAAGTCACTGGAACACTAAGGTATCTGTAATCCATCTTCCTAGTGAAGGAGACATATTTTATTGAAAGAAATAAGAGCAGATAAAGTTGATAATAGATACACAGATGGGATCGGACAATTTATACCAAATTATGGGCACATAATAACTTGTATGGTCAACCCGGCAACTATCTGCCCTAATGAAACCTGAAAGAGGCATGGTGTAGGGTGCCCTTGGCCGCCCATAAAAGGAAGGACCCTGTGGTCAGATTAGCTTTCTGAACTATCTCTAAATTGATCGGCCACAATTATTGGCGATATGTTTGATGACAGATATTCAGTGAGTGGTGATAAGTTAACTTAAAGGGTCTGTCGACATTTTGGATAATCTCTGATATTTAGGGACACTCCGCACCCCATGTCCTCCTTCCATGGGTGTCATCCTTCCACAGATACCGAAATGCAGCCTCACACTAACAACTAGGAGGGAAGAGAGCAGTCACTGACCGGGACCCCTGATATCCTGCTGCGCCTCCACACTAATTGTGGGGTCCTGGGTAGAAAGGGGGTTACACCGCTAAGAGCCGGTGGGGGCCTGCCATACATTTCTCTTTTATATCATCACTGTTCCACCTCCTTCATCTGACAGCTTTCCCTTCTCTATTGGAAACTTACTGTATAGAAAACACATTGTCAGGGTGTGAGACCACCTTCTGGCGCCGGCCTTATATGGATGAAAGCTCAGTAAGTGTCACAAAACTCCCCCTAGTTCCCTGCCAAAATAAATGCTTCCCTCAGACTCTTCTGCCCCCGTGCACTCAGTGTGGATCCAGGAAAGGAGTTTAAAAACAAAAAGTGCTCAGCAGTGTCTAGAGAAGGAGAGAGCATTAATTATTCATAATGTTATTTGTTTAGTACATATGCAGCTTCTATAGAACATGCCACAGTCCAGGAGGATAAATACATTCTATATGGATTTATTGTTCCCCATGAAGTGTAACGGGCAGCCATTACAGTGCCTGTATTACACAGCTTGATTAATATTCCATCTTCGTGTTCTGTCAATCTCATCTCAGTCCTGCCAGGATCTTTCATATGGCTCTGTACCTGGAAAATGTCAGCCCTTAATAAATGCGTCCTAATTACACATCGCTTTCTAAACTTTACACCTCTCTCTGCCTATCCGGCTGTTCTGACATAACATGTTAAGTGCACTTGTGGATTAAAGGACATTATGTAACCCACTTATACTTATGTGTCATTTATAAAATAATATAGTAGGCACTCCTGAGAGTTTTCTAACCTGATACTGAAACAGTGTAATCATTATACAGGTTCTCTCTCTGTCTTAGCTAAGAATCAACATTATTTGTCTTTCATTTTCTGATACGAGCTTTCATCTGACAACAAGTTGTTGTAAGAGGTTTGTGAAGCTATAGAGCCTCAGACTTGTGTAACACATGAGATTCCCAGGGATGCGTCCTCTCAGGAGCTTTAGAGCTCCGGAACAGAAACTAGGGATTGTCTTTTCTTTACCTCTATAGTGTAAAGAAAATTACATTTCCTTAATTAATGTACAGCATACATTATGCCAGCTATCAGGATTACCACTGGATGACATGTTTTCCTGCTAATTACTGTAAAGATTATCTGGGTGCTAAGCAAAGTGTTGCTGTATGGTAGATGATACAACTCACTGGTAATTCATCTCTTCAATGACATACGTTATGTGGCTTGTGTAAAGCCAGGTAAAATACAGTGTAACTTGTGGGCAGCACAGGGGCGTAGTGGTTAGCACTTCTGCCTCCCACGACTGGGGTCATGAGTTTAATTTCCGACCATGGCCTTATCTGTGTGGAGTTTGTATGTTCTCCCTGTGTTTGTGTGGGTTTCCTCTGGGTCCTCCGGTTTCCTCCCACACTCCAAAAACATACTGGTAGGTTAATTGGCTGCTATCAAAATTGACCCTAGTCTCTCCCTCTCTGTCTGTCTCCCTGTCTGTGTGTGTGTGTGTGTGTGTGTGTGTGTGTGTGTGTGTGTGTTGGGGAATTTAGACTGTAAGCTCCAATGGGGCAGGGACTGATGTGAGTGAGTTCTCTGTACAGCGCTGCGGAATTAGTGGCGCTATATAAATAGATGATGATGATGAACTCCAGTGAGAATCTGTATTATTTCTCTATGGCCATAATTAGAAGGCATATGATCATTTAATCTAGGAACTAGCAACATCGCTGAGATACTAAATGTCTGCACCTCAGTGATGTCACTAGACCCAGTGGACTGATAGGCTGTGTATTGTATCAGCCCGCAAAATCGTTGCCTCCACTATGTGCAGGTAACGAGGGTGCACTTTAAAGGGATGTGTTGGTAACCCTAAGTGAGTGATGTCAGTGGGAAAAGGAGAATTTATCAAGTGCATTGCATTTGAAAAAGAAAGCTTTATTTGAATTGTTAAACTGCAAATTGTTGTTAATATACACCAATCAGGCACAACATTAAAACCACTGACAAGTAAAGCGAATAACACTGATTATCTGGTTACAATGGCACCTGTCAGGGGTGGGATATATAAGGCAGCAAGTAAACAGTGTTATTGAACTTGATGTGTTGGAGGCAGGAAAAATGGACAAGCGCCTTACGCTTGTCCATCTGAGCGACTGTGACAAGGGCCATATTGTGATGGCTAGACGACTGGGTCAGAGCAAAACAACAGGTCTTCTGGGGTGTTCCCAATATACAGTGGTTAATACCTACCAAGAGTGGTCCAAGGATGGTAAACCGGTGACAGAGTTATGGGCGCCCAAGGTCCATTGATGCGTGTGGGGAGTGAAGGCGCCTGTCTGGTCCAATCTCACACAAGAGCTACTGTAGCACAAATTGCTGAAAAAGTTAATGCTGGTTGTAACAGAAAAGTGTCATCGCAGCTTACTGTGTGTGGGGCTGTGTAATCGCATATCGGTCAGAGTGCACATACTGACCCCTGTCCACTGCTGAAAGCGCCTACAATGGGCACATGACTGCCTGGTCTGATAAATGACGTTGTTTTTTTTTTTTTACATCATGTGGAAGGCCGGGTGCATGTGTGTCGTTTACCTGGGGAAAAGATGGCACCAGGATGCACTATGGGAAGAAGGCAGCCGGTGGAGGCAGTGCGATGCTCTGGGCAATGTTCTGCTGGGAAACCTTGGGTCCTGGCATTCATGTGGATGTTACTTTAACACGTACCACTTACCTAAACATTGTTACAGACCAAGTACACCCCGTCATGACAGCGGTATTCCCTGATGGCAATGGCCTCTTTCAGCAGGATAATGCGCTCTGCCCCACTGCAACAATTGTTCAGGAATAGTTTGAGGAACATGACAGAGATCAAGGTGTTGACTTGACCTCCAAATTCCCCAGATCTCCATTCGATCGAACATCTGTGAGATGTGCTGGAAAAACAAGTCCGAGCCACGGAGGCCCCACCTGACAACTTACAGGACATAAAGGATCTGATGCTAACGTCTTGGTGCCAGATACCACAGGACACCTTCACAGGTCTTGTGGAGTCCATGTCTCAATGGGTCAGAGCTGTTTTGGCGGAACAAGAGGGACCTACACAATATTGGGCAGGTGGTTTTATTGTTGTGGCTGATAGGTCTTTGTTATTGCACTATTGTCGCTACTTAGTATCTTGTATATTGTTCAGTTTCTGACACTACAGTAACTCCTTCTGTTTCCCGTCTGTACATTGCTGCATGTGCTGAGTTTGTTATGAATAAAAGCTTATAATTATAGCGCCTTTGTGGACATGTTTTAGGAAGCGAAGGTCCTTTCCATTCAGAGAGGCGGAGGAGAGCGAATGATTGCTCTGCTTGGCCTCGTTTTTCTGAGAGCAGTTTCTGTGGGTAGCTGGGCCCCCTGCGGTAATTACAAGCAGTAAATAAATACAATGATTAATTGCCGCAGTGCCAATGCTCCTGGGCTCTCTGCTTCTACCACTTTTCCCCAGCGTGTTGTATCACAACACCTCAGCGCTACCAGGAATATAAATGTACTGACTGGGGTGATCTGTCTGAGGAGACAAAGGGCCACATAGACCTTGTTTCACACACAGATGAGAATATAGGACCATGCACTTCCCTCCAATGGCGTAATATGCAGCATTATCTGCAGATAGAGATTATGGTCCTGATTCATCAAGGGACGTAAACGGCGAATTGCTACTTATCTGCAGAATCCCTCTGCGCATGCCCAGAACTGTCTCATGCGCCACAGAACGAAGCCTTTTAGGATTAATTGTCGTGCGCAAAGGACACTTACTACCGCCTACGATTTCAGGGAGGGAACGGGCGGGAAGGGGACTTTGATTGCAGTCAATGTACGGTAAGGGTGTGTCAATCGCAAATACAGCAGTGTCCAATTCAAGCTCTGGGCATCTCTCGGGTAATTGTATTTCGGCCGTATCTCTTCCTTCAGCTACAGAGCTAGTCTAAGTCCTGATTACTAGTGATGACAGTCTCCTGTACATGCTATAACATGTGTATACAGCTAGAACATGTGTTTACAATCAGGAGCAACTGTAACAATGTATTTTATGTTCAGTAGACATTAATAACATCATGATACATGTATTTTATGGGGTTTATTACCAGGTAACATTAATCCAATATTTTTTTTTTCTGTGTTCTTTATATTCCACAAAGGTATTGGACGTGTCCTGTGTAGCAGAGTAGACCTACACCTGTATTCCTCAGCACACATCTATTCAGATGTGTACCTTGATGAATTTGGGTGTGCGCAGACCCAAATTATGTGTATTCTGAAACACACATTGTGCTCCTTGATGAATCAGGCCCTATAAGTACATTATCACTAGAGTGTGCTGGTGAGGGTGCCCATAGATGCTGCAAAACTAACTGTACATCACGGTTTATGGCCAACCCTCATATCCCATCTACATCTGACTTAGAGCTGATCAATGTTGAGGGAAAATGTGGTTGGGGTCTCACCGTATGTGTGGTCATCATCCAACCACTCCAATTGTGTCCCATGGAATTCAGCCGAACACCAAAGAGCTGGTTGGTTACCATTTAAAACTTTATTTGTTGTCAAACTGAAAAGACATCTAGGAGGTAGGGTCAAGCAGCCAGACACTTACAGATGACTTCCCTCCTATCCCCTTCCTGCTTTGAATTCTCATTTAAGATCAGTGCTGGTTTCAACCTCTGTGCAAGTGCGGTCACATGAAAGTCTGTGCTGGGCTCACAAGTGGGTAAAAATGTGATATTGAAGGAGTGTTTACATGGGCATCTCCCTGCCTCCAAACAGCGTCCTCACATAGGTGATATCTTTATGAAAGAAGTAGTTGCTTTGCAAATTGTGAAAAAATTGTATTGTGACTTTTCTAGAAATTCTGTAAATCTATTTTAAATGAAAAACAATTATACAAAAGTTGATAAAATGTCCAATTCTTGCTATTTGTGGTGCATTTTCTTGGTGTCCCTCGTTTGCGTTCTTACATTTTCACTATTAACTTTGTTGAAGATAACAAAAATAGAGGGATTAAAGAAAGAAAGTGCTGCAAGTAGTGAGTGGGAATGTGCGTCTGATTGTGTCTAGCACTGAAACAGTTACAGTAACAAATCTCAGATTTATAATGACCGTGAGAGGTGCTTTTAAAGGACTGTGAAATGCATTTTGTAGAAACCTTGCAGTGTTGTGAGATCAATTAACACATCTAGTCTGGAGGGGTCTGCAGCACATTATGCCGGCTTAGTGTTAATACTTAACAGCTTCTCTTCTTCCTCGTACTGCGTGCCCCTTCCCTCCCCCTGCATCAATAAATGTCACCCAAGAGGTGACAACAAAGGACATGGTGTGCCCTGCATGGAAGTACACCTGATATCATGCTAACAAATGCTTCTTGCTAATTAATGCCTGTGTCTGTTCCTGTGTAAAGCCGAACAGCTCTCAGAGAGCCTGGCAGTCTGAACGCGCTTCGTGCAAGAGTAGGCTTTAAATAAAGGTGCAATTATTGCCTGAATAATTGAAGAACAACGAGCGCACGACGGCACTCAACGTAATGCGCTTTGATCTGCTGCCAGAGCGGCTATCTCAAACACACTGTGGAGACGGTCTGCGCGGGCTCTTTATGTGCTTCTTCGGTGCCACCCGGAGTTGTGGGAGGAGCAGGGCACTGTGGCACCAGGAAGTGGTACTGTGCAGCTGTTAGGTGAGCTAGAGGTGGCACTGAGCTGATGTTGTACAGATCTCAGCTGCTTGGCAACCTCCTCATTTCTCACATCGGCTGTTCTCCCACATGTCCTGTCTCCCATCAGCTGTTTCCTCCCTTTCTCTGGTCTTTCACACTGGAAGCCTGTTCGTCTCCCAGTAATTAGTAGAAATGTATGTTATGGTGGTGTGTAAGACAAAGACGGCACACAGAACTGACAGTAACATGCACGCCTTGTGACATGGACAGACCCAGCACTAACCACATTTCTACAGCATATTCCTTGTGACCATGTTTACAGCTTTACTCCTGGGTTAAGTAAGGGTGGTACTACTGCAGCATGGGGTACTAACATTAGCAACATAGAACCTTTGTAACGGGGATCCATTCCTAGGAATATGGTTGTAGGATCAGTTCACAAGCTCAGTAATGGCAGTACTCCAGTGTGTTAGATGTCCTGTTATTTATCTGTAATCACAAACTGGATTGACTGTAAGAAGTCCTCATGTTGATATTTAGCATTTGTTACTTCACTTATTCATACAGTGCCAACATATTCTTTAGTCACTTCAGTCCCGCCCCAGTGTAGCGTATTCTCTGCCACACAAATAAAGCGATGTGAGAGATGCCAACCACTGCCACCATGATGCCCAGTTCATGAATTTTATTGAACCCAAGATTGCCCACAGCACAGGCTATAGCTGCTGATTCTTTGTATCTATTGTATCTTTGATTTGGAGTTTTTATCCAGCTGGGAATGTTCTGAGTTTCCATTCTCAAACCGGTCATTGTATAAATGACAATGCCAGGAATTCATTCATATCTTACCTGGAACTCAAGTAAACCATAACGACTGGATGCATTTTAATCGCTGGTAACCAGCCTTCTACTCCAGGTACTTGGACTACCTACTAGTGCATGCAGGTGTCTGTTTATGCCTTGGTACCCCAGATGTTCTGTGTTATTGGACGCAGCATGCTGATTTGGACGTTAGGCATACAAAATGCTGGTAGGATTTTATCCAGAGGGATGAGTGAAAGGGGGACAAACTAATTTCAGATACAGACATGCAGCCATGGTCCTGTATTATGCCCCATGGATCATTTATACAAATGCCTGGTATAAATATGCATCTACTACACCGGTGCACAGGCCACTGTTTAGCTTCTATTTTAGAGGAGGTTTGTGCTTTATTGTTACCACTTAGCATTCATCCACCCCCCCTCCTTTGTCAATAAAATAAATATCATGACAAAACATAAAAAAAGGACGGCAGCCAAGAAGACTATATAAGCTGTAGTTTAGCGGGTTACAGCAACACCATTCTGTTGCGGAAGCTCTGGAACAATAGTTCAAACAAGAGGAAGTAATAAGTTGAAACATTTGGCTCGATCAGACACTGAAAGAAAAAAATGTCTCTATTGATTTCACTGACGCGCTGTTACAGAAAGTCATATTTAACCCTTGTAGTGAAGAATCACCAAGTGGAGGTTGGACAGATAATCTTGCTTTGCGCGGTTCAGCGTCATTCTCTCATCCTCACTGCATGCGGCATTAAGGACAGATGGAATGCGTTTAATGAGCCGTCCTGCATCGTCAACACTTGAAAGACTTCCACACATTACTTATAAAGCTGCTGATGCTCTGCTTTGTCACTCTTCACTTCAGCATCCGAGGACGGCTGGCTCTGCCTCACTGTTTCTATAATTGTTCTCATAATTGCATCTTGCTCTCCTGAGGCCGGGCGAGCATGTCCTGCCAACATTGTCATCTCTACAATGGCCTCACTTCTGTCTTCCTTCTACCCATATGTGACCACTACCCAGAGATCCACATCAAGACTGGGATTCTGCATTTATATTATACTATATTTATTCTTAGATTTCATTCTTATTTATTCATATGTTGAGTGTTTTCATCGACATATCTCGGTGGCTTCACGTGAATCGGTTTACACAACTCTACTGAGACACCAGACCTCGCTGGAGCACAGCGCAGCTCTGAGAAGTGCGTTCAGCGTACGCTAATGTAATAGGCGCTGATTTAAGGATATCTGATCCAAGTGTGTGTAATGCTCGATCAGTTATTCCAGAAATCCATTCAGAAAGCATTGTCTCCCGTGTCGCTGTACCAACGGTGACAGGGTTCCTTGTAAATTATAGCAGAGGCTGGTGACCTGTGGCTATCTAGATATGGTAGAACTACAAGTCCCATTGTGGCAGCCACAGTCGGGCAAGGCATGCAGGGACTTGTAGCTTCACAATGGCAGGAAGCCTAAAATAGCGTAATAGTGTTATTACAACAGATAGTTTGCGATAATGCAGCTGCGTATTTACTAAACCAGGTGACAACTGAAGCTCATGTGGCCAACACACTGTAATATCACCTGAGGTGTGGTGCATTATACCTACAGGATCATTATGTCATATTCAAGATAACCACCTCCAGCTTGTGCGTTATCTTCCTACTGAGCTAACTGGTCCCAATGATCCTGCAGTGAACTATTTATATATTATTCTTCATACTGTTAATAGCACTTGTTGCCTACACACAGGGGATCTGCAAGCAGTGCACACCAGAGTACGTAGCCTGCACGGTCCATGGCGCTGCACGCCTGCTGTCTGTGACTTTATTGCCATCCCTTCCATTTACTGTCAGTTTTGTCATGAACGGCTCAAATGAATCATTACAGTGAGGGGATATCTTTATTACATGCGGCATTAGCCATGGTGCATCCAGAAATGGGCTCCCCCATCGAAATGCAACATAAAGGTACAGAAATAGATCCCAATAAAAGTATAGATCGAGACCCAAAGACCGCCTGCTAGGGAGCAGTAACGTCACGGAAGTGCACAGGGTGTGATCCTGCAGCCAGATGGATACACTTCAGGCCCCTAAACAATGGCTGCCTCCATATTGTGGCATTTTGTGCCTCTGATGTCAGTGATCCCTAATGTATTGATAGGCAGTATTGTCATGAACAAAATGGCTGCCTCCACTGTGTGTATGTAAGAGGTCCATCCTAAGACTTTACTGAAACTGCCTCTAGATGCCATATCAGAGTAGAAAATGACTTTAATAATCTTTAACAAACAGCACATTGCACCATGTAGAGACATTGTGAGGTCAGCTTAACTCATTGTTTAAACAAGTAAAATATTTACATAGTGAAAATCCTTATTTACAAAAAGACTTTTATAAGCAATTCAAGGTGATCACTAAGCGGCTTTGAGAAGCCTACAGTATAGTCGCCTCCACTCCAGCAGTGTCCATGAACTCCCCAATAAGGCGAATGACACTGGAAGAGCAGACAGTTCTCCTGCATGGACACTTACCTGCCTGCACAGGGATGTGCTATGGTAGTGCAGTACTTGCTATCAGGCTACAGTGGACTCTTGACCACGAATATAAATGATGCAATTTTGCCATCATACATGTTACCACACACATTTGACAATGCAATTGTTCTTATCAAACCATGTCCCCTACGTCGTCTTATTCCTTCCTTCCACATCTCCCTGAAAACAGGTATGACAATTAGGCAAATATGGCCTACAGTGATGTCTTAACACGCTAGTAACAAAAATAATGTTATGTGTTTTTACTAGTCTTAAATACACCAGCAGTCTGAGGTCATCACTAGGTCCACCTCTGCCCAATTGCAGCGATCTGACCTTAAAAGAATCGATGATTTAGGCCGGCACGTCAGCAGTGCTTTGATCATCAACCTGGACGGGTTTGTGTGTAACATTACTTCCATCATTAGCCTAAGAGCTTGCTGTGCTGGAGTAATCGCACATGTCCCGGGCAGCAATTGATTTTAATTATTTTCTACAGATCCTTTGCTTGAAGAAAAAAAAAAAAACTGTAGAAAAATAAAAAGCATTTAATCACATTTGTATTAATTTCCAGTCCCTGTAAATCAATTTGCATTGAACCTAGGTGCCATGCAGCTGATTAGCCCGTTCTTAGGTAAATTAACCCTGGTCTGATCCACAGATAGAGGTCAGCGTTGTTAGCCTGAGGTGAAACTCATCCAGCGGCCGACTCATGGAAAGACAAATACGCCTGGTTAGTCTTCTGCGATTCAAAGTTTAACCCATTGTGTCATCACATGATCAAAGTACTAATCTGCCAGCTTAAAGAATGTTGTTTTTACTAAGGTCAGATTTTCGTACGTTTACATTCTTTACACTGTGTTTTCCACTCCTCTGGCTAGGGTTCTGCAAGATGGTGCAAGTTATTGATTATTAAAGCCCCTTTCTGCTGTGATATGGCAGCTAGAGGCGTTGTTACATTAGAGTATTTGGATGATATTTAAAGTGCACCTGTTGCCTACACACACTGGAAGCAGCCATTTTATTCATGACAATGCAGCCTGTCCCTTCACGAGGAATCATTGACATTTCTGAGACATAAAATGCCACATTGTAGAAGCTGACATTTTGGGCCCCTTGAAATGTAGCTATAGATGGGCTGCATTCTAAAAAAAATATTGGTTATGAAGTCTCAATTGTTATGTTTGTATTTATTTGCAAAATTGAAGATTCACTTGATAATTGAGCACCAAGCCGCGTCGTTACGATAAAATATATCTTCTATATATATTGTTTCCTGTCGCTGCATTTTTAATTCGGTCATTTTCCTCTGCCGAGTGATTCCCTTGGGTGATTCTTCTGATTTACTGATACGATCTCACAGCCAGCAAATCGGGGTTATTTAGAAAGCAGCAGATTAAACTTGTGTCATCCTCTGAGCATTGCTAACCACTCAGCATTCAGCGTGTTAAATATAAAATGCTGCTCATTCAGTTAAAACTGAAATAAGAATACAAAAGATCTGCATTCAGGAGCGGTTTATCTCTAGGGAAAAAATATCTACAGAAATCCAGGGCTGATAATTTGTTTTCAATAGGATTCAATCAATTAAAAGGCTTCCCAAGAGAGCTGACAGTAGACCCATAATTAGCTGGAATAAATTTCCTTTCCAGATTGAACGTCATCTACTTGGGTGTGAATGTGTATAGATCTGTTAAATATATAACGACGCTCACGCTGTGTGTACCATAAGCCGACATGTAGACAGAGATAAGATAGGAGCAGGTTGTATTATAGCTACAAATTCCAGTGAAATAGAGTAGCCACATCTCAAATTGTTGTTCGTTCATATAATCATTGATTAGAAAGAAAGGAAATATTATTACTAATTTTAATGTGCAAACGCAGTACTCATCTTAACAGAGTAAAGATTCCATCCATTACAATACCGGAAGACTAACCTTGTGCTATAAGTAATGGGTTATTGCACAATTGCCCCAAATATTTTGAGATAAGACATATTACTGTGAGTTGAGTGTTATTGACCCATTCAAGCTGCTATACCTGGTCCACCAATTTTTATTGTTTTTCAAGGCAAATTTGTCCAGCATTGCTTCATGCGTTGACTTGATGTAATGATTTTGCGCAAACAAACAACAGGACAGAACAATTTGGATGTCCAGGTACTACTGTCAGTAAATAAACTGCTTTAGCAACTTAGGGTAAACCTTCCGTTTGGCCTGAAATCCGAATGAACCTTTCTGCACAAATTGGCTCAACACGTGTCTGATCAAATAGGCAACAAATCTTCTAATTCACCCATTGGGGCAGGTAAGAAGTTCGTTATTCAGGATTCATAGTAATTAGGAATTACGATTCGGTTATGGATGGTTGTTGAATTTGTACAAACCCTAAAGCCAGAGGTCCATAACATTTAAGGATTAGATTGCCTATTAGCAGAGCTTAAGAAACACAGAAGGTGAGAACGTTGGCCAGCGAGATGCGCCATATGTAGTATTTCCTGCATGTATAAGATGAAAGGCAGACATCCCTGCTGGGATTTGATCTTGCAGATATCGGCTTTGCACAGATGTTACAGGTGTACTGTCATTACTTCAGCCTGGGAGCCTGCTGATCTTACGTATAGAAGTTAAGAGGTTAAATCCAGTCTCTGGTATTGAGCTGGTTCTGCAGGGAACCCTGATGTGCGGCAGACTGTGAGAGTCACGTAACGGTGATTAATGAGGCAGCGTTTGTCTTGGCATTAACACCTTGCAGCGTATAGGATCTGAGGACATACACGTACTGTGCCGTTACCTGCAGGCTCTGCTGATTCGAAACATTGACTGACACTGGGGAACGGGGCTCCAATCTGCACTCTCTGGATACGTTTCTTGGGCTTCCTGTAGCCTCTAACATGATTGGAAGGGATCACCTAACCCCCTGGTCTAGTCTTTATATAACCCTCTGACTGGTGATGCCCAGTATTACTCCTCATGTGATCTGTGTTTTATATACATTTACTCTATAAGACATAATATACATACAGACTTAGGTTTGCTAATGTAATGGGGGAGGAAGATGGGGGCTGTGCTGTGGTCCTTACATTCTCCTCCAATTATCCCTCACTATTGCAGTCCAGCTGTTCAGATTCTGTGCAGCTGGATGATTGAGTGTACAATATTCAGTAACAATATGATAGTGTTGGGGGGAGGCGTTTCTCATGTATATCCATAAAATTACAGTTCAGTAGAGCCAATGTTGGGAGGGGGTGATGTGTTAGAACGAGCCTGATACATCCCCTTCCTTAATTACCACCCAGCGCTCCAAAGCGCTCCATCTAAATTAATTAAAGACACCAGTGACCCAAATTATGAGCGCGCGCGCCTTATGCCGAGATGTATTTTTAACCGGAGCTGAAGAGATTCGCAGACTTCCAACAGCTCAGCTCAAATGTCACAGCAAGATGCAGAGTTGTACCTAAGCAGCGCTCTCCGCCCTCCCTTTTCTACCAGCGTAATAAAGTATAAATCACCACCATTCAAGGCATTTTAACTCCATAGAACAAAAACAGTGAGCAATACTGACAATGTGCTCCTGCTATTCTTCCTGACATGCTCTGAAACGGTAATTATCATTATTTTCCTGTGTGGTTGTGAGATTTTTGTACCAAGGTGAGTTGGGCAGAAGGCGCTTTATTTGGGGCCAGAGAACCATGGTCTGACAAGGTGTGACCCACACCACTGGTGGCAGTACAATAATTCCTGTTAGGTTTTGTAGTATTGTACAGAAATTGTTTTCTGTATGTTTCTTATCTTCATGCTTATTACATTACATTACAGACTTGTGGTGTCAGATGCACCTGTCTGATATTATGTTTGTACATCCTTTGCAAATCTTAAATCTATGAGGCCTCTTTATGAATGGCCGCATACGCCCCCATTAAATATAATCCCTTATCGCAAAGATAAGAGATGAAATTTCGCATCCATTCATTAAAGAATCATTCCGCGATGACCCGGAGTCTTGCACATACGCAGACATTTTGCGGTAGTTGAGGATGGGAGGAGAGAGGGGGTCCCAAAATTCCTCTTCTACAATGCTCCCACCATAGGGTAAGATGTTATTAACCATCGGGGTCAAGCTCCAAAAAGGTAAGGTTTTTGGAGCTTGTTAATTGCCCCAGACTACAGTCCCTATTGAAAATGATGGGGACTGCGGTTTAATGCATATTTTAGACTATTGCAGGAGATATCTATATTATTATCTCCTGCGTTAGGCTTTTGTTATATAGGTGTGTTACTTTAAAATGACTAAACCATGCGATACAAGCCGTTTCCGCATGGATTATGACTTTATAAATAGGCCCCTTAATCTGTGATCCCCTGTACAAATAGAGGAAACGCTTCCCCTCGTTCATTTCTCTTTAACATTTTGTTTTTACAGGTTTGAGCTAAAGTAACTTTACAGCTAAATGACCCTTTCCTAGTGTGACCCCCAGACTGCCCCTAGCAGTCCCTGCTCCTGCGCACACATGCATAGACAATATCTGGGTGCACATTGATGCTGATAACAGACAAACCCACAATGGGGGCAGATCCCATTCTTTTTAGGGATAAGGTATGTATGCTTTTCTTTTGTAGAATGAAATTGGCAGATCAGCTTTTATTTTTTGGGAATTTGGTCCTTAGCCCTCCCCACTGCATCCCTTAGCTGTAAACCTGCCTCCCTGCTTTCCCATAGTGCACTGCGGCGTACACAGCCTGATTGCTGCAGGTAAATAAAATATTGTGCTGGGGACAGCAAACAGGTCAGTTAGG
The DNA here is from genome assembly GCF_038048845.1 of Mixophyes fleayi. Lineage (NCBI taxonomy): Eukaryota > Metazoa > Chordata > Amphibia > Anura > Limnodynastidae > Mixophyes > Mixophyes fleayi. The sequence goes on from NC_134411.1 coordinate 101,781,808, forward strand.
GAATACAGAAAGTTTTAATGAGGAACCTCAGCGCTCGGATGGATGATTCATTCCTTTAATTTATCTCATTAACATGGTGGAGAAGGGCGACTGGCAGTGTATAAGACCTGGCCACCTGAGTGCTGACTGCTGAGCTGGCAGACTGCATCCTAAGTATGAACCCAACTCCAAGATGTTACCGCTCTGATTGGCAATCCCCCATCTTTCCTGCTAGCAATTATTCTGCTCTTATTGCAGAATCAGTTGTCCCTGGCTAGTTGTTGTTATTGTGGAAGGAGTCCTACACAGCATAATAACCCTGATCTTCCATGCTTGATAAAAATTCATCTCTGTCATAATTCTATAATGCCAGAGAACACAACCCCTTTCACAGCTCATAAATTGTGGAATCAAACCCTGCACAGAGCAAATTGTGTGTACTAATACTAATTAATAAGAGTGATATGAAGATGCACTAGCAGTGTGCGGCACTAATTAATAAGAGTGATAGGAAGGTGCACTAGGAGTGTGCGGCACTGATTAATAAGAGTGATAGGAAGATGCACTAGCAGTGTGCGGCACTGAGTAATAAGAGTGATAGGAAGGTGCACTGGCAGTGTGCGGCACTATTTAATAAGAGTGATAGGAAGATGCACTAGCAGTGTGCGGCACTGAGTAATAAGAGGGATAGGAAGATGCACTAGCAGTGTGCGGCACTGAGTAATAAGAGTGATAGGAAGATGCACTAGCAGTGTGCGGCACTGAGTAATAAGAGTGATAGGAAGATGCACTAGTAGTGTGCGGTGCTGATTAATAAGAGGGATAGGAAGATACACTAGCAGTGTGCGGCACTGAGTAATAAGAGTGATAGGAAGGTGCACTGGCAGTGTGCGGCACTGATTAATAAGAGTGATAGGAAGGTGCACTAGCAGTGTGCGGCACTGATTAATAAGAGGGATAGGAAGATACACTAGCAGTGTGCGGCACTGATTAATAAGAGGGATAGGAAGATGCACTAGCAGTGTGCGGCACTGATTAATAAGAGGGATAGGAAGATGTACTAGCAGTGTGCGGCACTGAGTAATAAGAAGGTGCACTAGCAGTGTGCGGCACTGAGTAATAAGAGGGATAGGAAGGTGCACTAGCAGTGTGCGACACTGAGTAATAAGAGGGATAGGAAGGTGCACTAGCAGTGTGCGGCACTGAGTAATAAGAGGGATAGGAAGGTGCACTAGCAGTGTGCGGCACTGAGTGATAGGAAGGTGCACTAGCAGTGTGCGGCACTGAGTGATAGGAAGGTGCACTAGCAGTGTGCGGCACTGAGTGATAGGAAGGTGCACTAGCAGTGTGCGGCACTGAGTAATAAGAGTGATAGGAAGGTGCACTAGCAGTGTGCGGCACTGAGTAATAAGAAGGTGCACTAGCAGTGTGCGGCACTGAGTAATAAGAAGGTGCACTAGCAGTGTGCGGCACTGAGTGATAAGAAGGTGCACTAGCAGTGTGTGGCACTGAGTAATAAGTAGGTGCACTAGCAGTGTGCGGCACTGAGTAATAAGAGTGTGCACTAGCAGTGTGCGGCACTGAGTAATAAGAAGGTGCACTAGCAGTGTGCGGCACTGAGTAATAAGAGTAATAAGAAGGTGCACTAGCAGTGTGCGGCACTGAGTAATAAGAAGGTGCACTAGCAGTGTGCGGCACTGAGTAATAAGAAGGTGCACTAGCAGTGTGCGGCACCGAGTGATAAGAAGGTGCACTAGCAGTGTGCGGCACTGAGTGATAGGAAGGTGCACTAGCAGTGTGCGGCACTGAGTGATAGGAAGGTGCACTAGCAGTGTGCGGCACTGAGTGATAAGAAGGTGCACTAGCAGTGTGCGGCACTGAGTGATAGGAAGGTGCACTAGCAGTGTGCGGCACTGAGTGATAAGAAGGTGCACTAGCAGTGTGCGGCACTGAGTGATAAGAAGGTGCACTAGCAGTGTGCGGCACTGAGTAATAAGAAGGTGCACTAGCAGTGTGCGGCACTGAGTAATAAGAAGGTGCACTAGCAGTGTGCGGCACTGAGTGATAAGAAGGTGCACTAGCAGTGTGCGGCACTGAGTAATAAGAAGGTGCACTAGCAGTGTGCGGCACTGAGTAATAAGAAGGTGCACTAGCAGTGTGCGGCACTGAGTGATAAGAAGGTGCACTAGCAGTGTGCGGCACTGAGTGATAGGAAGGTGCACTAGCAGTGTGCGGCACTGAGTGATAGGAAGGTGCACTAGCAGTGTGCGGCACTGAGTAATAAGAAGGTGCACTAGCAGTGTGCGGCACTGAGTGATAAGAAGGTGCACTAGCAGTGTGCGGCACTGAGTGATAAGAAGGTGCACTAGCAGTGTGCGGCACTGAGTGATAAGAAGGTGCACTAGCAGTGTGCGGCACTGAGTAATAAGAAGGTGCACTAGCAGTGTGCGGCACTGAGTAATAAGAAGATGCACTAGCAGTGTGCGGCACTGAGTGATAAGAAGATGCACTAGCAGTGTGCGGCACTGAGTGATAGGAAGGTGCACTAGCAGTGTGCGGCACTGAGTGATAGGAAGGTGCACTAGCAGTGTGCGGCACTGAGTGATAGGAAGGTGCACTAGCAGTGTGCGGCACTGAGTGATAGGAAGGTGCACTAGCAGTGTGCGGCACTGAGTGATAGGAAGGTGCACTAGCAGTGTGCGGCACTGATCTCTCTTGAACTGTCGCATATTACCGACACCTCCACTTTAAGCTGAACTTGCAGATCTGATACCACAAAGATTGTGACTTCCTTTTAGATCCCTGCTGACACCCAGGAATCTTTATGTAAAAGTTCTCATATTTGACCATTTATTTACATTTGCTGTGTAAACTAGCGCAATTTGTTCTATTATCACCCATTTTCTGTAAAAGCATGCAGAAGTGTGCATAGAGAATGCCCCGCCCCCTCCTCTCAAATTTTGAATGGGACACCCTTCCTAATTGGCTGTTGTCAGCCCTGTGTATAAATTACTCTTCGTTATCGCATGCGTTTTACTAGAGGTTTCACTGGCTGAACAGATGATGCCGCCGATCGGGGAAGTTATTGGTATAAAGCAGAATTATGCCTGTGTGTGAACACTCTTTAATCAACATATGCAAAATAACATGCTACCGAAGTCATTGTACTATAGTGTACTTGGTTGCACTTGTGCATTGACTTAATTTGACGATTATCGTCCCACTGTAACTGGCAGCTACTGGAGTTTTATTGAGTATCTGGTCTCTTTCTTGAATGTAGCTCTGCTGGGCTAAACAGTATATGTAATTCCTTCTCACCTGAATGAGCGCACTGTGTGCAGCAGTAAAATATAGGATTATGTATCTTGCTTTCTTTTTACTGACTCTTTCCTTAAACCTGAAAGAGGAAGGATTTTAATTTGTAACCTGACTCAGGCAGGGTTGCTGAATAGAGATATTGCATTAGATTTATAGGACGGCGTTACAGGACAAAGGCAATCTGAGCTGACACAAATATAGATGAATGCGTCTCTCTGAAACCCTCGGACTGGCAAATTAAAATGGAGTTCTGGGTGCGGCGCGTGGAGGGAGCTGGGTGATTGATTCCCCCATCCAGACACCCAAACCAACCAAATATGTCACAAAGACAAGCACTTTAGAAGCTCCTGCAGCGGTGGATTTATTGCACTCCCGCATTACAGCCCATCAATTCTTCCCACAGATTATTGATATGAAATCACAGGCTGTAAGTAACCGTCTCTATCGATTCCAAGCAGAGGCTCGTCCCAGACTTGTGCATGCAAATCCCGGAAATGTTTGGGAGGACAGACTCAAAGTCATTTAAGCTGAAAGTAGCTTGGGGACATGAGGATAAAATGTTTTAGGTTTTCTTCTAATCAGAGGGCCACAAACCACAACGTGTAATATTTTCCACCTTGGTTGCATTGTGACCAGAAGTGATAGGAATCTAGAAGTTTTGAACAGTTCGTCTTAGTAGATGTTGGTTGTCCAGATATGATTAGTTAATAATGGTGCCAGGGCTCAACAAACACATAAAGCCAACAAAATTGACTTCTGGTGCCTAGTTGTCAGGGGCCGATGTCTGTAGAGTGGCCATCTTCCTAGATATGTTTGAATAGATACTGAATTAAGTCAAACCTAGATCGTACAGTGGTCACTGCTGGCCGTTGCACTCATGTAGTTGGAGCGATGCTTCCAGTCTTTCACACTCTTATCGTCAATATATTTTCCTTATCCTTTTGCTTCTGTTATATTTCCCAAAAGTCATCCCACTTCTCCGCTCTTTTTATTGCCTTTCCATCTGTCTTGGTTCCTCTCTTTCTTTTCTGCATATTGATTTTGCCCTACCTCTACTCATAGCTTTTTTCAGGTATGTACAGGTCTTTCTTCATTCTCCTCATTCTAAACCCATCAACTCCCCTCCTAAAGTGACTGATAGAGATTCCCATTTAGGTGGCCCTGTGCAAACACAAAGACCGACAATGGCTCTCGCTGAAGTTGTTAGATATTTTCACTGTCTTTCCATGTTGGATAATTTATCGTTTGTGAAATTATGGAACTAGCAATTCTCCATGGTGTTTTCATCCCCTAATACAATGCAATGAACGTTTCACACAACCTCTTCTGTGCACTTTCTAGACTAATAAAGCCGTCTACTGCCCCTTCAGCAGTGTTAACCTGGGCTGATGCCTCATTTGTCAAACTACAGGTTGCGATGAAACCGCAAATTATCACACGCAACTTTGGATACCATTGTAATAAACTTAGTTTTTCAATCATTATAAGACACAACAGTAATTTTTTTTTACCCTAAAAGTATGTGTTTACTCTTTCTATTTGTAAAAGTGTTTATTATAATTGGTGGTCAGTATTGTTGAAGAGGAGGCCTGGGACCTTTAGAATATTGATACGTTAAAGGTTCTCTTGTGGCTGCACTCGTAACGAGGGAGCTTTATCAAATCCTATTAAAAGGCTTTTACAAGATTTGGCAGCTCTGGGGGTTCAGGAGAAAGCATAGTTTTATTTCAGTACTAATTGTCCATGTCGTTCTCTGAAGAGGTTCCCCTAAAGTCCACTACACTGACTAGTACGCCGGTACAGGCTTTTCACTGTGATAATCATACTCTTGACGTACCTGTCAGCCAATGAAAGAATTCTCTGAATCCCTGGAAGGATAAAAATCACATAGTGACAGCTTTTCTGTTTCATCTCTGAATGAGGCGGCCCTCCCTCCCTCTCCCTCGTATTCTCTTACCATACACTGTGCTCCCCCCTTGGCTGTTACCCACACACAGACTGAGCTCCTCATTAAATAGTCATTAACATGAATAAGGCAGAATGTTCATTTTCTCCCTCTGGTTGTACAAGGCTAGCATGCGGTTGTGTTGCACCAATGCCACTGTGATTGCTAGCTCCCCCCAAGCTTCCCTCTGCTCCCTCCTCAGCCCCACTTTCCTGCTTCTCCCAATCACCACCCCCCCCCCTCCCCTCTCTGCTTGACACAAGCTGACAAGAACCATTTCCAAGATGGATTGATTCAATTTAGCAGGCATTTGGCTGGGTTGGGGAAGGTAGGGCTCCCCTGTTGGAGCAACACAGATATGTGACTGGTCTGGGCTAGATATTTATTAGCCCTGCTCTCTGTGAGCCTGGCCAGCAAGCAGCTGATAATCAGCTTCTGTTTGTTCTACTCACACGCTGTCACTGCTCCCGTCCGTCAATCTCTCTATTACACCAATCTCACCCTCCTGAACTTACAGTTGTCTCTTATCCTCACCTTTCCTTTTTAATGTTGAACTGACTTTCTTCCCTCCAGTGTACACCTGTGTCTCTAGTCATTTCTTATGTCATTCTCTTTCCCTAACCTTGTTTGTTCCTGAATCCCGTATTAATGTTCTCTCCTCATTTAGACTGGAAGCTCTCACAAGCAGACCTTCTCTAACCTGGCTGACGTCTACACCTCCTTTGTCATCCTCGTCTGTACTGTCTGTAAGGGACTGTCGGGTGCTGCAGAGTTTAGTGGCATCTAACAAATAAAAATAATGATGATTTAACAACAATCCAGCACTTATATCTCCCACACATGACAAGCCTTACACTCCAATCATTGGCCTGTCCACGAACTCCTGCCTTACACTCATTCCCATTTTCATTTCAGCCATTTCCATTCCTCCTCCCTTTATGCCCTTATAACTCTATCCCATTTTATTACTTTCACTACTAACCTACTGCTGTCCCTTCAATCTCTGATATACCCCACTCTGCTCCATCCTATTACTGGTCTTCCGTCTCTGATGTTGAAATTGGACCTCTTACACGTTCTGCTTAGAGAACCCTAACACAGATGAACACAGCTAGAATCAGGCTCCCTTACACCATGGATCCAGCATCTGTCTTTCATCAACCAATGACCGACCACTCCAGATCAATCTCCCTTCCATTTCTGACCTACACCTTGCCCTGGTCCTATCTGATCTGTAATGTTTATAAACTCATTTACTAATCCGTAATCTCAATGTGTGAGACCATCTGAAAATATCAGTTTTCATTTTATGTGCATAACCTGGTAAAGAGTGAGCCCTGAAATTAACTTTTATTATTGCTTCCGTTCTTGCTGAGACAGATAAACAAGAAAATTAAAACAAATTGTATCCTGAGGACTATGAAAACATTCAGAGCGTCTTTCTTCTGACACATTGTATTCATTTGTACACTTTCTGGCGGGTGATAGTGCAGCTGCCAATAATGTGAGTTTAGAACTAATTTCTTTTCTTTTCTTTTTCCCTTTAACTGATGATCGATTGGAAAAATAAATATTTTGATACTTTTGTATTTTTCAACATGGTCGTATTAGGAATATTTAGTCCCATTGGGTCATAGATCCAAAAATATTCAGAGTAAACAATGTTTGTAGTTGTAGTATCACCAATAACTGTTAGTATTGTCTGTAGTGTTAGATTCTTTGAGGAAATTAAATATCAGAAGACGACGGGCTTGTACAGATCACTACAATAGGGAACGTTACCCGGTGTACCCTCACAGCCTCCTTCCTATCTCTGACATGTTTTCCTGTTTTTATGTTGACAAATATATAACTGTGGGTTAAAAGCTTTGGGGATCTGGGTTTAAACAACAACTGTAGCTAAGTGTAGAGAACTCATAGCCCAGGCACCGTGCAGTATGATGTGTATTGTGCATCTGAGCGTCTGTCACTTGTGTGTAATAATGATATTTGTGGTGAAGAGTGTTAGAATTTTTGTAGGGAAGATACACACCTATCTTCAATATAGAAGAATACTAACGATGAAAGCACTGTGCCTATTATTGAAACAACTACTTTAAAATGCTAGTAAAGAGGGGGTTAAGTGGCGCAGTGATTTGGAAGAGTGTATCAGCTGCTGCTGTTGTCTCCTGTCTTCACAGCCCATAAAGTTTTAATACAGGAACGAGCACTTGCGTTACATATTACAACAGTCGCACTCTGTATGGGAAGCCGGATAATGACCCAGCAGCGGCACTCATCTGATGCGGTCTGAGGCTCTCCTGCCCTCTGATCGTTGCAGTGAGTATCAGGGAGCTCCCAGCGCCAGCAGTCTGATCCACCCCACTGATAACAATTACACATCTCTGTTCTATGTACGATAGACACAGCTCATTAGTTTTATGTGGGGAGAACTGTGACCATGTCGCCTGCTCAAGGTCATTGGTCCATCATGTCACACCATAGCTATTCTCTAAGAACACATAATGCAGCGTAAGTTTCCCATGGAGAGGAACCATCTCCATGTCTGAGGGTAATGACACAACTCTAAGATAAGGAAACTTTCTGAAACATTTCCCGTATCCACAGAACATAGACAATGTAAATATGTTGGTTTATGATCAGATAGTGCAATCTCCGTTTTGTTTGGTCACGGACAGTTTAATTCAAGTGTGTTTTCTTTAGATCTGTGGCATTTAACGGGTTTTACACCTGCTAACAAATGATTGATTGGTTTGTAAATACCCTGCTTCCACTTTTATTAAATATATTACTTTCTATATCTGGCCTTCATCTGTGTTTTTCACCAAAACCTTTACAGTTTTTTTGTTCTTTCTTTCTGTATCATGTTGTGTCATGGGTCACTGTTTTCTGTATATGTCATGTACAGCGCTGCGGACCCTTTGTGGCGCCTTATAAATTAAAGATGATGATAATCTAAGCAGAGTTGATTATTTGTGTTGTATATAACACAAATTTATTTTGTAAATGTAGTTATTGTACAGAGCGGAACCTTAGTGACCCTGAAAGATATTGTGAAAGTGGCCCCATGTTGTATGTGGGACCAAATTGCCAGTAGATGGGAGTAATCAGCATGACGCAGGGTCATGCATTTGCTGCTGCAAAATGGCAGTGCCACCTTGCCGTCAGTATGGGCGTATATCAAGCATGGAGGGTGTAGCTAACTCTTTAGACAGTGCTTGGCCGCCCTCCGACTCCTGCAAACAAACTGGGAACGCTGCCAGCACCACTGTTGGATGCATGCGGCATAGTACCGCCCAACTCTCCCTGCTGTAGCTACAAGGTCCTGGCACTGTGGGAGAGTCAGGACAGGTGGCAGACTCTGCTCCTGGAATGTTAGGGCCCTATTTGGAAAAGGGATAGGTACTGTTTACCTCCTTATCCCCTGCCTCCAACCAGCCCAAACATTAACTCAATAGCACCCATATTTGTATAAATTGGTCTATTTTCCCTCAACCAGTCGCAACATTAAATGAATAGTATTCACATTTAATAAATATGCCCATTTCCCCCAATAAGCTGTGCCACTAAATTATTAGCCCACACATTGCCCCTAGCAAACCTCCTTACCCAGAAGCTCACCCTCTGTCCACTAAGCCAGTGCATGAAGTTTTTTCCCAAGTGATTGGGACTTGCTGTACAGATGGGGACATTATGGCCTCCAGGATTACAGGACCGTTTGTGGTCGCCCAGGATGTAAGGAAGATAAGAAGCTCTGTGTGGCAATAGACATCAGTGTAGCTCTTCCTAACAGGCCTTTCTCTCCCTGTGAGGGGTTTATCTGCAGAGGACATGCTCTTAGCTAACTACAGCCGGCTCTGTTCCTTTGTCACTCTTCCTGTTACTTTGCTGGTCACTGATAAACGCTGAGGTTATTTATCTGCCCTGTCCAGGGGCTTCTTATCATGCCACGGTCTTCTGTGGCTGCAGACATTCACAATCTAAGCAGATCCTGAAGGATTCGTACATCCAGCGCAGTGACAGACTGTTCCTCGCATTGCTTATCTTTCTCCCTACCCTGAAGCCTCGCTGGGAACCAATTTGGTGGTTGTTTTTCATTCAGTGACTCTTTTGAGACAGCGAGGGTCATACCTATCAAAATCGTACATATATTACTTGTGATTGCATACCATAAGCCATGACAAAGTGTGCCGTGGTCAGTAGTACAATTAATAAGCTATGTAAAACCTCAGTAGTAAACATGCAATGAAAGTTAAGGAAAGTCCACATTCCGTCTGCACCATTTCTCCACAAAGCTGTTTTCCATACACCGACCCCCCCAAAACCTCTGCTCGGAGCCCTAAGACTCTGATGACTCACATCCCCTATATGCCCCTCATTTCATCTTAGTGAGTAATACAAGAGTACTTCCATGTCTAAGAGAGGTTTTATATTGTTATTGCACGGTAAAGACCAACCTAATTCATAATTTTGACCACAGGGGGCACTGTTACATTGGAATGATGTATGACCTATAATTTATCTAGTCCTAGCAGCATGCCAGCTACCATATAGGTTATGGGACTGTAAAGCAAAACAGCACATGGATAGGTAGCTCTGTGGCAATGGCCAGGGAGTTTAGATGGATCGTAAAGTGATATCATCATGGTCAACATTTATTTATATATATCGCCAGCATGTTCTTTAGCGCTTTACAATTGGGAACATTCACAGTAATAAAACAATATTGGGTAATACAGACAGACAGAGAGGTAAGAAAACTATGCCCAGACGCTTATAATCTATGGGAATCTAATATGCTCTTGTGCTTCTAACATAAGGAGTCCCTTAATCCCAGTGGTGGTTGGTTATAGTTCCAGGATTTTACAGAAAAGGGCAGTGGGCGACAGCCGATGTGCCTGACAGGTATCAATTTGTGGTTGGCATGAGGGGTAAACACACCTGTCTGTCCCCCTTCACATGAGGCCTGAACAATCACACAACACCCTCTTCTGCTTTACTCCACCTTGGACGAGAGAATCCCGTCAGAGTGCAGCTGCAGGAAGCCCCCTCAGCACAGTGAGGGAGACGCAGCTCCAGGGGAATAGAACCCAGGGCAGATAAACCACTTATATGCCCCTAAGACAGACCCCCATCAGCTCTTGTTAAGACACTAGATACAGTATTACCATTTACCTGGTCCCTTATACTGAACAGGGTTCCTGTGACAAATTATATTCAGTATTGGAGTTCCCTTAGAAATATGTATCTGTCGGGGGGTAGATGGGACAGAGCAATGTTCTGCAGATATGTAGAGAGATCAGTAATGTAATAATCTGCAGAATATATCACTGTCTATCAGGGGGGAGATGGGACAGAGCAATGTTCTAGAGAGGTCAGTAATGTAATAATCTGCAGAATATATTAGCACCTTCTAAATAAAAGAAAAATTCTGATTTGTTATTTGGCTCTGCCAGCCCAGATGATCTCCCTGGAGCTGGGATTGGAAATATTCTGTATGTGTATTAGGATTACTGTGTATAACCTGCCCCCAACCACCCGTTGTCCGGCTGAATTCTGTGCACACAAGCAGGAGGCCGTGGTAAAACAAGCACGGCATCATCACGAATGCAGAGATGAGGCTTTTGCTCTGCACATTTTTTTGTAATAAATCCCAAATATGCTATGATACCTACCTTTAAAATACTTTTCTGCTTTTTCTAACATGTGCTTGATAAACATTTTGGGTATGAAGTAGCGTGTTAAATGTGGATAATGTTAAAATTATATAAATAATATCAGGTGTGTCATGATGTGAAATGCAATAAACATTAAGGGCATTTTAGAATGATCAGGGGCTGGCAGTAATAAGATGCCCATACACGCTCCAATTTAGGCTGCTGATTAAAATTTTAGATATAATTGGGCACAGTAGCCGTCTGTACAGACCCATAAATATTCCGATCTGCATCAGATTGGGCCGTACATGTGATCTGCCCTGTGTATAGACACCCTTATGGCAGTGGTTCCCAAAGTGTGCGCCACAGGTCTCTGGGGTGACGCGGCGATCTCGCAAGGGTGCCATGGCCAGGGTTGGTGGTAAGCAAGGCGGGTGACTACTTGGTAATTAATTTTGGCTTAGGGGAGTGCCTTGTAAAAATTATGGAGACCCTAAGGGTGCCTCCAACCGAGAAAGTTTGGGATCCACTGGCTTAAGGGATTATAATTTTAGCCTCTGCCACCAATGTGAATGATATACAAATTAAAGGTTGTTTTAATGATATTTCCAGGAAACTCGGATGCATTTTTTCTTTTTTGATAGCTAAGAAATGTCCACACACTAGAGATTATCCACAGTGTGCTTCAATGTAGTCACCCATGATTATCGATCCATCACTCAGAACCAGTGACGTCACTGAGAATTGTTCCAGCCTGTGCAGTGTGTGTCAGTGACAGGTGCATGAGATTCTGTTAGACCTAGGAGTAATGTTTCAGTGTAATGTCCCTTTACGTTTAGTGTTACATGCAGATTTGTAGGTGTATCGTATTTATTCACATGCAGACAGCAAAATATTTGTTTAACAAACCAGCTGCTGTACTCGCATTGTTTGCACTTGGTGAGATGATTCCGGTACCTGAGTGTCATGTGACTGCTTAGTCTATACTGGGGGCAATGCCAGCGGCAATCTACCGACTCACATCATATTATCCCCTGCTGACATGTAGGCGGTGTAAAGGACTGTCGTCTTCAACATACATTTAATATGTCTTGAAAAAGTAAATATAATTTAATTAATTGAGCTTCATTTGTAAATACGCATAGGTGTTATTAAATTTGTCTTTTGGTTAATTTGCATTTATAATCTCCTGAAGCCTCTTTTGCTTTTAATATTGCTCCCAATATCCCACTATTTGGCCCCATCTAAGATATGTGGTTGTATCAGGCGGGACATGGTCACATCAGAAGGGGTGTGACCACCACCTCCTGGGGCATACTGAACACCGAGGATGCAACAATGTATTTAGTAAAAGTTTTAGGATTATGGCCAATAAATTGAAATTGTCTGAATGTGGAATATTTAGTTAATGCACAAGCCAGATTATTATGCATGTAACGCCGTATCGTAAATATAATATTCTGCATTTATAAGAATACATGTATTATACAGGGGCTGCCAGAATCTCCTCTAGATGTGCTCAGTACGTGACACAGCCGCTCTGCTCTAACTCAGCTCTGAGCTTTCATTAAAAATGGAAAATTGCTCCTTGATTCATTAGAGGGGAGAAGGGAGGGGGAGAGGTTAATGTGTTCATTACGGGAAGAGAGGATTACAGGGGCCGGGAGGGTTTGCTAGTCTGTCACAGAGAGCACGGTAATGTACAGCGGTGTACAACAGGTGGGCACAGCGCTAATGCCAGCCGGCTGCAGTACAGGAGGACAGCAGCTGGTACAATGTTTATCACAGACATTATAGGTATAAAAAAAAAGAGGGCAAAGTGTTTCAACCTAATAGAATGAATTCATTAACATCTTGTTGCCTTTATAGATTAAGACATTTAAATGCTGGTTACATGAGGGAACAGCGGAGTCCTCACAGCAGGTTGAGAAGCAGGATTTAACCCTGTAAAGTTGGGCAGTTTCCGGTAGATAACGTTCATGATGTGACCGTTTCCATGAACCCACTTTATATACGCGAGATCCCCTCAGTTTCAGATTGGTGCCAGTGTGTTTGTGTGGCAGAAAGGAGCACCTTGGCACAGTGGCACAGTTACCTGCTGCGTGTATAACAGGAGGATTTGGCAGGACGTGGCATGTTGTACATGGCTGGGGATAGGGTTATCTTTGCCCAACAACTAATCTGTGCAGGGTTGGATGATTTGGCTGTCCCTGCTTTGTATAGATTTACAGGTGGCAGCTTTGCTGGTACGGTGCAGAGAGACAAGTTTTGAATATAAAATGAAAGTGTCATTGGTCGGCTAATGGAGTCTTGGTATTTTTACTGCACTTTAGGAATGTAATTTTCCCATTATATCTTTGAGTGTCATTTTCTGGGACACTGCCTCTGGATCTGTATATGTGCGATACACTCTACGTCCACAGACTACAACTCCCAACATGGCATGACCACTTTGCACATGACTCTCTTGAATTGGAACATATACTGAGGTGAGGGGGTCCCCAGCAAGGTGGGGTCACCCCACATCCCCCAGTTACTATCCTTGCTTCACTCCAAGGCCTCCGTTCTGCCCTTAAAGGAGTCAGTGCATGCGCTGTGCTGCTATTTTGAGAGCTAGAACGCTATCACTATGCCCTATCCAACTGGCCCCGCTGATGTACTGTTCTGTTTGCATTCAACCTTTTGGAACACGTAGTGTTCTGCTCATACTGTGGAAACCTACAATGACCTCCAGTGAGGAGTGATAATGCTAGTAGCAAACGCATCTCAAATGTGATGCCACACCACAAATGCCACTACGGCAGGTACCTTGCCATAGATACAATGCTTTCAGCACAGAATGTTGGAAACAGAACAAAGACCGGCACCAATACAGGATCCTACCTGCAAACAGACTGTTTCTTTTTAGAGCTCAGCAGTGGAGGATAGAGATTCCTGCTTAGCATGTGTCTGATCAATACTCCTAATCTAAAAAACAAAATTCCTACCCACATTACCATCCCATGCCTCTAAGTTTTCTAGAGAGAATTGCCTACACTCGCCTCACACGCTTCCTTTCCACAAACAACCTATTGGATCCTCTTCAGTCAGGCCTTCATTCTCAACACTCCACAGAGACTGCGTTGATTAAGGTTGTCAGTGACTTGATCACTGCTAAAATTAAAGGCCATTACTGTCTTCTAAGTCTCCTGGATCTCTCTGCTGCATCTGTTGACCACTTCTACTACTTCTCATACAAACGCTACAATCCCTAGGTCTTCAAGACACTGTCCTATCCCAGTTCTCATCCTACCTATCTAATCGCTCTTTCAGTGTTAGTTTATCTGGATCCACCTCTGCTCCGCTTCCTTTATCAGTAGAAGTACCACAAGGCTCAGTCCTAGGTCCTCTGCTGTTCTCTATTTATCTATCTATCACCACTTCTTTTGGATTTTAGTACCATCTCTATGCAGTTGATACCCAAATTTATCTATCCTCTCCTGATCTCTCACCATCTGTGTTGTCTCACGTTACTGACTGTCTTTCTGCCATTTCATCTTAGATGTCCTCTCGCCAACTCAAACTCAATCTTTCAAAAACAGAATTAATAATATTCCCACCCAATAGAAGCTTCCTGCCTGATATTTCTATTTCTGTTGACATCATGACCATAAATCCCACCCAGCAAGCTTGCTGCCTATGTGTAATCCTTGACTTAGAACTATCCTTTGTTCCCCTTATTGACTATATATTTAAATCATGTTTAAATCATGTTGCATATTCTAAAAAAAACATTTCGAGAATACGCACATATCTCACACAAGACGCTGCAAAACATTAATTCATGAACTCATCATCTCCTGCATTGACTATTGTAATTCCCTCCTTTACTGGTCTTCCCCAAATCAGACTCTCACTCCTACAATCTGCAAATCGTTCTTCTTTTCCTGAGCCAATCTGTCAGTCTCTTCATTGGTTGCCTTTTTTTACTGAATCCAATATAAAATACTCGCTAACCTACTAGGCCATCAACAAAACTGTACCAACATACTCTCTTGTCTCAAAATATCTCCCAACTCGACACCTCAGTTCTGCACAAGATCTGCGTCTCATCCCCTCTCATTACCTGCTCCCATTCCCGTTTTTCGGGCTGCACCCACTCGATGGAATTCGCCCTCGCACAATAAGACTTTCCTCTAGTCTAGAAACCTTCAAGCGTTCTCTGAAAACCCACCTCTTCAGACAAGCTTATAATATTCCTCTATCACCCTCTTAACCTCACTAGGTTACCCTATTACCACGCTTTGCACAATTTACACACAACAACCTTCCAACATTGCAGTGTGACTGGATCACATAGCATACGAATCACTTTTTACCTTTGCAATCTGGCTGGACCAACATGCAGTGTGTAGATTTAACCTCATCCGACTCCCATTGATCTATAGATTGTAAGCTTGTGAGCAGGGCCCTCTTACCTCTCTATCTGTCTGTATTACCCAGTATTGTTTATTACAGTGTTTGTCCCCAACTGTAAAGCGCTACAGAATTTTCTGGCGCTATATAAATAAATGTTGATGATGATCATTGAGTTCTATAGATTGGGAGAAAATCCGAAAAAACTTTGTCAGTGTCGAAAATGAGGGAAATAAAGACAAGTAGAAGAGACCTTTGTGACCCAAATGCTGATGTGATCATAGACTGCGTTTATATTCATGAATATTGGGGTCAGCCCAGAAATCCTTTTATATTGTCATTTATTGTAAAGCTGCTATGTTTTATAAAGCTGGTGAATATAACATACACAGCATTCCGTTTTGTTGTTACTGAATAAGGGTAGCACAGGTCTGTACAGGGACAGGAGGTGGACACCCCGGGGTGTGTGTGGCTGACTTCTCTGCAGGGTTAATGCCAGTGAAAGCCTTGCCTCTTAGTTCCTGATTGCGATAAGCGCTTTCTCACATCTGCTTCCTGTTGCCATTCTCTTTACGGCCCTCCTCAATTCCCCCGGATTAAATGTACAACCGAGGTAATTAATGGTCAGACCTCCTCTACTGTATCTGATAATGGCAAGCGCTGTAAAAATTAATTTGCAAACATGTCATTACGGAGCAGCCGCACAGGCAATGAGCCTGTAATTACAGACCGGTCCCAGCCAGGACTGGTGGAGAGGGGAAGGCGGTACACCAATCTGTTTGCTTTTTGTCCTCGTTGTTCTATCTGAAGCTGACTGTAAAGTCCATATTGGGGGAGATATAGATGTCACATAGAGATGTTTACATTCCTGACTCGTTACGTCACTGAGGAATCTCCCTTGGCGGCAGTGGCATTCAACTTTAATATTCTTATTTGAAATTAAGTTTCTCTTGTGCAAGTAAAAAAATCTATCATTAGGGTGTACTGACATTACCTGTAAGGTGAAGATTGTCGTTGCTCTGGGGTCATATATACGCTGTCACCCCTCACATCATCTGTAATGTGGAACAATCCTCATGCGGCCCTTGGGCCTGTTAACCTCCTACTATATATAGGACAATAGGTTTATTATTGGTAAATAAATGTCTATAACTCGAGGATAATAAGAGTTACAGTTTGACAAGTGTCACGGTGCACAATTCTCTTCTTCATTAGGATCTCATCAGTTCTCTTATACTTATCATCTATTGATAATACAGCACAGGAGAGAAGGGAATCCTTATGTATATAATCTATGTGCACATACACAGGTGGTTGGTTACACATTAGGCAAGAGATCAGACTATGCAGATTAGCTAACCATGCCATATGTCTTATATAGCCTACAATAAACCTGTGACTGTGTATTTACTGTGCTGAGAGGTTACACTCATAAAGTCACTAGAAACTGGATCTCTAGGCTTGTAAACATGTCACCTGAGGTTCTGCTTCCTCTTTTATAGCTTTATACTATATATTTTTACACTATAGAGTTGACACGCAAATCTCCCAATATTAATTTCTTCGTATATATTGACCCCCAGACTGCCTCCAATATGCAAAATTGCACCTGAATTTACTCTAAATAAAGACCTATGAGTTTACTGATATCATTCTCTTCCGCTCATAAAACTACACCAGGAATGGCCCCAACATCTTCAGTTCATAAGTGAACTCTATTCCTGCTAATAGTTTCTTACAGAACTGGAGCTCCCTCGTACCCGCAACCATAGTACATCACTGACTGTATCACCCTACACCGGTATATATAATGAGATACTGTATTCACAGGTACACCCTCCCCGCTACCCCATTAGTAAACACACAGGCCTCTGTCTCTGTTACTCATGAATTAAATATGAGTTCTATGGCTAATTAGTACATGACAGTCCACTCACTTCACACCAATCCCACTTCTCTATTTTTCACTAATCATTTTTGTTTTCTCTGCAGTGAGTTTGCTTTGTCTCCTAAGGTATCGGGGGCCGAGGGAGGGGGCTGTCCTAACAAAGGACCCTACATTGCGAGGCTGTGGGAATGAAAAGCAGAAAGGTCATCTATTTCATGCCCCGTTGGGTTAGATATGACACAGGAAGCCCAGTTTGGTTTGCATTAGTGGGGGGGGAGAGATACAACAGAACACTGAACACGTACATTAGCAATTAGCAACATCCTCTGCTGGGGCCGAAAAACCAATAACGCTGCATTGTTACAGAGCAGGCAGGAAATAGTTAATACTTCTAGTTATAAACAAGCAATGTATGGAGATAGTCTGATACTTTGTTGCTAAGAATTTGCTGAGTTTCAGGAAGGGGTTAATGTTTACATGATGTTCTTCTTGTAAAACTCCTAATTCAGCAGCCTCATTATATTGCCTTTCATTCTGCCCCTCACTAAACCTTCTACACACAGACCTTGTTCCCGGTGATCAGTGAAACCCAGAGCTGAATGAGCCAAGCAAGGTCATGTACATCCTCTGGGGGGGGCAGAGGTGACTGTGACTGGAGTGCAGAGCAGTTTACAAAGCGGACACATGTTCTGCTCAAAGTCCTTTCCAAATGTCAACAATGTATTGCTTTACGCAGAAAAAGGTGTTTGGATGGAAGTCAATATTGACTTAGAAGCTGTGTGTATTTAAATTTAGATTGTTCTGGCCTTTGCCAGAGAGTATATGTTCTGAGGGCCGTGGTGGTGCTGATGTGGGGAAGTCACATACCACCCCTCAGCGTACACCTAGGTGCCCACAAATTCTTTTAAAAATGACATATAACACGTTTGGGTGATATGTGGCCTGTCAGCTGCAGGACCTGTAGTACCACCACTGCCTAACCTGTGTAGTAGAAAATTCATTATTTTACATACTGTTACCAGGAAATCTTATTATGTGTATGCAAATATGATAGCACCTATAATTTCACATGCCAGCGTAGGGGTAAATGTTTTGTAATCAGGTGCATATTGTATATATTGATTGTACACATTTCTAGCAGTAATGAGGAAGGTGTGAGAACGGTATTGGTGATGGTGTCAGAGAGAGGTCCTGGAAACTTACTTTATGACAGAATTGTTTGGGTGGAGAGTGCATACAGGGTGAGACTCCCACCATGGTGGTAAAGAAGATGTAGGAATACACCAAAATCATGTTATAGGACTGAAATGCATTCTTTTACAAACAATTCAGCTGAATTCTGAACTGAAACAGATCCCTAATTTACATAATGAAATTAAGTGATGAACTTTGTAAATTCAGCCACTGGAAGTTATAAGAGATCTCTATACAATTATAACCTCTAGCCAGTGTATTACCAGGTGTTGTGTTACTATTTATAGCGAGTTATAAAGCCTGACAAGGTGTGTGCTTGTCTGTGCACACGGCGGAATGTCAGACAGACCAGGCCGTGTGGAAGGAGGTTGTTCCAGTCGCTGGCAGAACTTAGAGCAGGTCATCTCTCAGGAAGAGGTTGGCTGACCTCTGTCTGTGTACGGACAGTAGTGTCACCTCCTCTCAATGGAGGCAGCTATTATATGAGATGAACCAACATTCACCAGCATACAGCTCATCAATTCACTCTGAATTAGCAACCTCACTGAGGCATGAGGCACTCACCTGGCTGGATATTGGTTCAGACTACAAAAAGGCTGTCACTGTATAAAGGTGACAGTGGCATTATAAATACCAAACGTGGTCTTGGCAGATTGATGAGTCAATGACCAGGTCTGGTGCCGGGGGTGGTTGGCCTTGCAGTGGCCAGGTGTGGTTGGCCTTGCAGTAGCCAGGTGCGGTGCTGGTGGTGGATGGCCTTGCAGTAGCCAGGTGTGATGCCGGGGGTGGTTGGCCTTGCAGTGGCCAGGTGTGGTGCCGGGGGTGGTTGGCCTTGCAGTAGCCAGGTGCGGTGCTGGTGGTGGATGGCCTTGCAGTGGCCAGGTGTGGTGCCGGGGGTGGTTGGCCTTGCAGTGGCCAGGTGTGGTGCCGGGGGTGGTTGGCCTTGCAGTGGCCAGGTGTGGTGCCGGGGGTGGTTGGCCTTGCAGTGGCCAGGTGTGGTGCCGGGGGTGGTTGGCCTTGCAGTGGCCAGGTGTGGTGCCGGGGGTGGTTGGCCTTGCAGTAGCCAGGTGTGGTGCCGGGGGTGGTTGGCCTTGCAGTAGCCAGGTGTGGTGCCGGGGGTGGTTGGCCTTGCAGTAGCCAGGTGCGGTGTCGGGGGTGGTTGGCCTTGCAGTGGCCAGGTGCGGTGCCGGGGGTGGTTGGCCTTGCAGTAGCCAGGTGCGGTGCTGGTGGTGGATGGCCTTGCAGTGGCCAGGTGTGGTGCCGGGGGTGGTTGGCCTTGCAGTGGCCAGGTGTGGTGCCGGGGGTGGTTGGCCTTGCAGTGGCCAGGTGTGGTGCCGGGGGTGGTTGGCCTTGCAGTGGCCAGGTGTGGTGCCGGGGGTGGTTGGCCTTGCAGTAGCCAGGTGTGGTGCCGGGGGTGGTTGGCCTTGCAGTAGCCAGGTGTGGTGCCGGGGGTGGTTGGCCTTGCAGTGGCCAGGTGCGGTGCCGGGGGTGGTTGGCCTTGCAGTGGCCAGGTGCGGTGCTGGTGGTGGATGGCCTTGCAGTGGCCAGGTGTGGTGCCGGGGGTGGTTGGCCTTGCAGTGGCCAGGTGTGGTGCCGGGGGTGGTTGGCCTTGCAGTGGCCAGGTGTGGTGCCGGGGGTGGTTGGCCTTGCAGTAGCCAGGTGCGGTGCCGGTGGTGGATGGCCTTGCAGTGGCCAGGTGCGGTGCCGGGGGTGGTTGGCCTTGCAGTGGCCAGGTGCGGTGCAGGTGGTGGTTGGCCTTGCAGTAGCCAGGTGTGGTGCCGGGGGTGGTTGGCCTTGCAGTAGCCAGGTGTGGTGCCGGGGGTGGTTGGCCTTGCAGTAGCCAGGTGTGGTGCCGGGGGTGGTTGGCCTTGCAGTAGCCAGGTGTGGTGCCGGGGGTGGTTGGCCTTGCAGTAGCCAGGTGTGGTGCCGGGGGTGGTTGGCCTTGCAGTAGCCAGGTGTGGTGCCGGGGGTGGTTGGCCTTGCAGTAGCCAGGTGTGGTGCCGGGGGTGGTTGGCCTTGCAGTAGCCAGGTGTGGTGCCGGGGGTGGTTGGCCTTGCAGTAGCCAGGTGTGGTGCCGGGGGTGGTTGGCCTTGCAGTAGCCAGGTGTGGTGCCGGGGGTGGTTGGCCTTGCAGTTCCTGCCAGCAGTAGAGTAAAAATGTGTCCCCTCCACCTTACAAGTGGTGGTAAAGCAAAGTACATTGCTGACACCTATAAAGTCATTCCCAGTGGTTTATGGGCAGCAGTAAAAGCCGGGTTTTGTCTGGGACTCCACACTTCATTTCTGTAAACTGGTCAGACACATATAAATGGTTTACAAGACAGACCAGTGTAATTTACCTTAGGAACAGGGCACTGTTCCAGAACAGTTCTTTACATCCGGGTTTAACCCTCTAAGTGCTAAAGGGCGAATAACACCTGATTGTCCAGTGTTTCTGGTAGAAATAATCCCACGTTTTATTCTTAGATACCCCGTTTTCCATACAAACACGTCTCTTGTCAGGGAGCCAAAATTCCAGCTTGCCAATAATGATTCTTGCATGAAAATTGATGGAGGAAGGGGGGCACTATCTCCCCCTCCCACCTCCTCTGCTCTTATTCCAACCCTCTATTATTGTAGCCTGGAGAGAGCTTATGTCTTTTCTCTATCTCTTCCATTCACTGGCAGGACTCAGAGAGGAGATACAAGCCCCCCAGAAGCACACAAGAAGAGGGGTTTGACTTTATACCACAGAGAGCGGTGCTACTACTCTTTAGAGGACCACAATGTGACATTGATATTTTTTATTGCCCCTTTTCCCAATCCCACAAAGCAAGGAAAAAACAATAGGTGCATTCTCCCCGGCAACAAGACATGTCCCTCCCTGCCCCTTTATTTATTTCTGCTCTCTGATCCTAAGCGCCATGCCCTATTAGAAAGATCCATTGACCCTCGCCCTTGACATTCAAATCACTGAATGAAGAGCCAGGGGGGTTGCTTGGCTGTCTGGGAGAAAGATTACTAATCCACAGATTCTTAAAAGAGGAGCCTTAAAAAGCTGTGAACACACCCTCTGTCCCTCCCCACAATTTTCTTCCTCTCTCTGTCTCTTTTTTTGTCATTATTTGCATTTCTGGGCTGGGAAGCAGAAAACACGGAAGAGCTGCAGCAGAGAGGAGTGTGCCGATCACCCGGAGACAAACTGCTCCAATTCTCCCAACCTTCCTATGTAACGCACCTCCTGCCTCGTATCTCTTCGCACTATGGGACTATAATTTTATTTATTTATTTTTTTGTAAACTTAGAAATTCATCATGTTTGGATTAAAACCTCCACTATACTACTTACCAGGTAAGAACCAGGTCATTAATTCCTTAAACACGTGCATGTTGCTGTAACATAGGTGGAATGTAATGAGTGTCAGGAAAGCCAGTCTTTGTCTGCTGCTAAGTGCTGATCCGTGTCTTGTTTAGCAGTAAGAGGTAGTAGAGGCACTTTAGTGAGGCAGGGTACTGTGATCTCCGCTAAAGGCTCAGCCTCCGTATATGGAAGAAATATATTCCTATTTCTCCGGCATCACCGCTGACACATTTGTTGCTGGGGGTCGCTTGTTAACAAGCTAACGGGTGCTGACCCTAAACCTTAACCCTCTAGCTGCAACACGCCATCCTTTTAAAGAGTCTGTGTGGTCTAACTCTCAGTAGATGGATACATTGTAACGCGTTATGTGAAGTGTCTGCTCTACGTGATACATTTGGTAATTCTATGGAACATGTCGGGTTGTTACTTTCAACGCAGCTGTGAGAGATTGAAAAATGTATATGAGCTGTCACTTGATAAGACACTTCCGCTCCGGGGTCACACTGGTAGTCAGAAGATTATATAGGGCAGCTAAAGACTGCTGACTGCTAACTGAACTGCATTTTTGTCAAGTAAGTCGGCTGGTTTAGAGTGTCAGCTCTACAGGTCAGCATCTTCAGGGTCAGGCATACAATATCAGGAAGCAAAGCAGCAGATTGTTAATCCTGTCCAGCAGCTTAATGGTTAAGAGCTAGTGATGATCAGCCATTAATGATACATTCTCACAGTTGCAGCCATTTACCTCTTTTAGGGTTTGTTCCAAGTAAAAAGAAATGTTCTATTTTTCTTCAGATAACATTTTCAGTTTTCTGTTCGGTGGTTTTGTGGCCTTGGTACACTCTTCATCTTATTCCGGAAATGTCTGTTGCACATAGACAGTGTGGCTTGTTTCACATGTACACCCTTTCCCCGCCAGGCTACACTCCCAATTTACAGTGACTCTAGTTAAGCCTTTGTGAGATGCTCACAGCATACTGCAATAGGATTAAGATCTAATATATTTGTTTATTTTTAATACTAACAATTATTTAAAAGTAAATTGTATTGTCATAGTTCCCGCTTTGGGAAATAGTTATGTGAATTATTTGTTTTATTAAAGTAAAATAGTACCTTATATCTATCCAACCGTGTGAGGAGCACAGGATATATGTGACTGGACTCTTTATCTTCTAGATTTTCATAATGTAAATTCAGATTTTTACACATCTTTTTATTTATTTTCCACAAGAAGACACATGTATTGTCAACTGGCCAGGAGCCTCTGTGGGTTACATAATGTTTCTTTGTATTTGTTTTCCTTAACATGTTACTCAGCTCCAACAGTTTACACACAAAGTGATATACACACCGATATATGTACACACATTAATATGCACACCCAGTGATATACAGACACACACTGACATTTATACTCACATTAATATACACACAAACACTGATATATACGCAGCTATACTTGCATATATTAATATACACGCACACTGACCGTACACACATTAATATACACTCTGATAAATGCACACTAACATACACATCGATACACTGACACACTCATGTACACACATAAATATACATGCTGGATTGTGTATAAGTGGAAACGCACAGCGCCATTAGCGAAGGACCGTGTATGATTTACAGGTTTTATGACGGGGTCACAGGATATTGGTATTTTAATCTCCACTTGAAGCCAGGACTATACCTCAGGGGTTAATATATAGCCGGTTGTCTGATAAAAGTCCTCTGCAATATTGTGTCCCTCAGTAAACGTATTTATTCCTCCTTCCCCTTTCTGGCAGTGTGTGTGGTGAGCTCACTTCCACTTTATACATCAGTACGTCCTCTGTGACCGGGTCTGACATTTATCAGATGTGTCTGTATGTGGGACTTGCGGTGTATGCATGTCATATAATACATGTATGTGAAATGATACAGCTTAGATGGTAGCCTCTGATTGTAATTAGTTCACACCTAGAGGACCAGCCCTGCCACCAAAGGGTTAACGTCCATGAACACCCAGCTCTTCAACCCAAGATGCACCTGTCTCATAGAGTTCAGAGGTATCTCTGTCACTAATGAGGTGATAGCAGAAGTTTCACCCTCCAGGTCAGAAGCGTGACTCTGTTTCACACCAGTGTTTGTATCAGACACTTGGTGCATCCAAGCAAAGGTAGAGGGAGGCCAAGGACTATTTACCTGTGTGGGATTGTCATTGGATAGATGGTGGGACAAAATTCATTACAGCGGCACAGTGGTTAGCATTGCTGGCTTGCAGGCCTGGGGTCGTGAGTTTGATTCCGACTAGGGCCCCATCGGTGGCCCATACAGTGCGGCTGCACAGAGTGACCGATCACCACTGTACTAGAAGTGCCCTATGATGCTAGGACTACGGTGTCATAGTACAAAGCTGCAGAGGCTCTTAGACCTACACAGATTTGCTCTAATAGGAACACAGTGCTCTGCTTCCCACTAACTGAATCAACCTGGTCTGGATTAAGTAATTTATGTAAAATATATTTCAAACATAAACTAATTAATTACATTGGAAAAGAGCCCAGTGATCCCGGGTGAAATGAGTAATATCAGGAAGGATGGTTTAGACCTGCCCCCCAAAATCCACTTAAAAGTCACATATTAAAGTATAATCCTGAAAGGGTCCAGCAAAAGTCTCCTCCATAGTGTGTTTGATCCCAGCAGAACAGACAGATTAGGTAACCACTTTAGGGCTGTCTAATGAAGATAGGGAACCTGTGGGTCTCTAGCACCTGGGGAACTATAAATCCCACCCCGGCAGGGTGTAATAAGATTCTTGCTGATTTCATCTCTGACAGTAAATCAGAATGGGATAAAGTTTAGTGTCAGGAAAGTCTTGTCCGTAGGGAGTAGTGAGGCTGTACTATGATGTGATCGTTTCCCTGCACCCACACAAATACACACACCCTGTGTCAGGGATTTAACCTCTCCCTGTTGTAGTAACCGGAATACTTCTCCTATAGATTGTAAGCTTGCTAGCCCACTCACCCCTTTCTGCTAATATCTAGTCTTGTTTTATTACAGTGTTTGCCGGTTCTAGAGAAATAAATGTTAATAACAAACTGAAGTTCACATATAATATACATTTATAGCTATGTCCTATCTTCCCTGATACTTCTGCTGCATAGCATAGCACTATAATAAAGACAGACAGCACTCCTATAGAGTTTGTGTTACTGGCATTAACCCCCCCACTCCCCTGGATAAAGGGATCCATCTCCCCCAGGACCAGAGGTGAGCAGATGGCTACACTACTTCCTGTCTCTCTCTTCCTACTGGCTCTATCTTGTGACACACGTGATTGACAGACAAGGCTGATAAACAGTAACATCACTAGCGATATGGTAGGAGCTGAATGTTTTCTGTTGATGTGAGAAACTGTCACACACTTATCATTCAGTGGGATTCAAACGTTTCACATGCTGGAGTAAATGTCCAGAAGGCAGACAACCAAAATACACCTAGCAAAGGAAAATCCTGAAGATCTCTGCATTCGTTATTGATGCAGGTGGAACGCCCTTATTTTACAGACTCCGCCACTGGTTTGCTTCTCCAGTTACAATTATCCCAGACCTCACCCCACCTCTTCCCACAGAGATTCTTGTCACACATGAGTAGGTGTTTGCTGAGTGATGTTCTGTGTGCACCCAGCCAGGCAGCAAAATGGAGTCCTTAACGTCTCCTTCCATTAACCCCCAATTTCCAATGTTTGGCTACAGAGCTATCATTAAACCTTTGGATGTGACTGCTAGTGACACTGAGAGCCGGGGTAATAAGGCTGTAAATAATGTGACCTCCTTCCACGATGAGTGGCTGGTTATTCACTTTCAGCCACAAAACATTCTGTATTCCCTTTGATGGATAAATGGAGAGTCCTCGGGGTGTTTGAGGCTGTCCGAGGTATAAACCAAATGCACCTCCAGAATTGCATAGAATTCAGACCTGATGAAAAGGTTCTGGTCTGCCCTCCAGCGTAAAGTTTCCCTCTCTCTAATGCTGCTCCCTACATCCCACCAAGTTCACACTTCTAGATACAAGAGGTAGCTTAGTTTTACAGATTTCTGCTGCTGCTTACAGTCAATGGGCTGAACCCAATATTCACGAGTCCAGTCTGTGCATACCATACGACGGTGTTGGCTAACCTGTGACACTCCAGGTGTTGTGAAACATATATTGGCAAAACATGCACTTGTAGTTTCACAATACCTGGAGTGTCACAGGTTAGCCAACACTGACCTAGGAACTAAGTGACATCACGGAGTTACACTTGAGGCCGCCATTTTGGCGAATGTACCAGTGACCATAAGAATGCAGCCAATCAGTTTACTAGGACGTAGTAGTTGATAAACTGTGTGTAAGCGACAGGGACACTTTAAAGCTTTATTTGTTGCTGGTTTAAAAAAATAATCACATAGATATAATAATTATTCATTTATGTATACTAGTTGCATAGCAGGGACTGGCGCTCACGAGTCTTGTTATATAAACTTGTTTCATAATTTTTTTCACATCAGTGTTTCTGTCCTCCCTGGAACGTTTGTCTTCTATGTGATGCTATGTGTTTTACCTATGGTGACTTACCGAAGGGCAAACCATAATAAAACTGAAAGTAAATTAGGGCAACCACAGAGATCACTGTTCCCTATGGCAAATGCTCCCGCTCGTTCATATTGTAACCTGCGGTAAAGTTCAACTTGCTGAAAAATGTACAAGTTCTTTCTTTTCAGTTTGCCATTAGCGTGTGGACAAGCAGGAAAGTTTGCTATAGGGAACAGTGATCTCTGCGACTGCTCTATCTTCCCTATGGCTTAAGGGTTGATATCTCCAAGGTTAACGCACTACCAGCACTGATATGTGAACGGAGCCGTATATCTGGTCAGTGTATTGTCACCTCCGCTATATAACAGCCAAAGCCAGGTTTAATTTTGAAGTTGGCCTCAAGGAGTTAACGCAGATGGTTCCGTCTTTATTTTGCCATCAGCTGTGTGATTATCATTATTATTTAATACGTTATCGGTGGCTGTGAGGCCGTACAGAGTATCAGCTCTCCACTCCCAGGGGAAGCAATTGCGCGGCAGCCTTTACAAATGCACCTCCCAGGTAGGCCTCTCAGGATGGCTTTTTACAGCTACCTGGGGCCATTTTCAAAGGAGGCTCTTTCTTGAAAGGCTGGAAAAGAGCAAAGGGAGGAGGTAATGAGAGGCTGTGATCTGCTACATATCAAAGTGCCATGTTTTTTTCTCCTGAAGTCTTTATTCCTTGCTGACTCCCCGAGGTCTGATTCCCCCCTTTCAGTAGTCAGAATGGATAGCCTGCTGCTTAGATTGCATCTTATTCACCATCATTTTGTGTCATTTAGACCAGATCAGTGCCGGGGAAGGAGCGACGTGTCTTGTTTGTGCTTCTTCTGATGTGTTATTTGAAGGATGTCGGCCTAGTCAGTAATAGCCTCCCACATGGATTCTCTCCCTGCATTACCCTGTCCCACATCTCCTGGTCATAGTCTGACTCTGTTATACATAACACCCCATCCTGCTAAATAAGAAGATGGTTTTGTTTCCTTCTCTATCTCATTTCGTGCCCACAATATAGTATACACATCACACACTTATAACATGCACACAACACAGTATACACATCACACACTTATAACATGCACACAACACAGTATACGCATCACACACTTATAACATGCACACAACACAGTATACGCATCACACACTTATAACATGCACACAACACAGTATACACATCACACACTTATAACATGCACACAACACAGTATACACATCACACACTTATAACATGCACACAACACAGTATACACATCACACACTTATAACATGCACACAACACAGTATATGCATCACACACTTATAACATGCACACAACACAGTATACACATCACACACTTATAACATGCACACAACACAGTATACGCATCACACACTTATAACATGCACACAACACAGTATACGCATCACACACTTATAACATGCACACAACACAGTATACACATAACATAATGATACAGCTAAAGGCAAAAAAGTTACATTTTCATAATGATGTATAAAAGATGAATACTAACGGGCAACCAATGAAAGTGGCAGATTGAATTCTGTCCTTAATAATCATCTCGACAGCAAAGAGATCACAATTTTAACAGCATGAATATTTACTCTTGGGGGTATATTTACTAAACTGCTGGTTTGGAAAAGTGCCAATGTTGCCTATAGCAACCAATCAGATTCTAGCTGTCATCTTCCAGAATGTACTAAATACATGATAACTAGAATCTGATTGGTTGCTATAGGCAACATCTCCACTTTTTCAAAACCGCAGTTTAGAAAATGTAGCCTTTAATGTATTCCTGTGATAATTGTTCCTGCACTTGTGGTGATACATTAGGCCGGCTATAGATGGAACATTTTTTTCACATATATGAACTAATGATGCCCTTTATATAAAATTAGAACGTTTTACTTGCGTTGCACACGTCACAATCGCATTTCTGAAGAATGATACTATTAAGAAGAAACAATCACTTAACTGTTTACAACATTGTAAGACATTTCCCCCATAACTACATACACTTCAATTCCACCACTTCAGATTACACTGTTCCACCATTTCCGATCATATTATCAATCGCCTTCAACATCTACATTTGAACACTTATTTGTCTTACAATTTGTACCTGTGGGTTGGGACTCCAATTGTGACTCAGAATCTCTTTTCGGGACTCTCTGACTGTCATATATGCAATTGATTATATTGCAAATCACCGTTTTGAGCTTCCAGAACAATGGCTCAGTGAAGTAGCATTATATTTTAAACTTGGGGTTCCCCGAACATTGGCACGCTGACACTCGAGGGTCACAGAACATTGGCACGCTGACACTTGGGGTTCCCCGAACATTGGCACGCTGACACTCGGGGTTCCCCGAACATTGGCACGCTGACACTCGGGGTTCCCCGAACATTGGCACGCTGACACTCGAGGGTCACAGAACATTGGCACGCTGACACTCGAGGGTCACAGGACATTGGCACGCTGACACTCGAGGGTCACAGAACATTGCCACGCTGACACTCGAGGGTCACAGAACATTGCCATGCTGACACTCGAGGGTCACAGAACATTGCCACGCTGACACTCGAGGGTCACAGAACATTGCCACGCTGACACTCGAGGGTCACAGAACATTGGCACGCTGACACTCGAGGGTCACAGAACATTGCCACGCTGACACTCGAGGGTCACAGAACATTGCCACGCTGACACTCGAGGGTCACAGAACATTGCCACGCTGACACTCGAGGGTCACAGAACATTGGCACGCTGACACTCGAGGGTCACAGAACATTGGCACGCTGACACTCGAGGGTCACAGAACATTGGCACGCTGACACTCGAGGGTCACAGAACATTGGCACGCTGACACTCGAGGGTCACAGAACATTGGCACGCTGACACTCGAGGGTCACAGAACATTGCCACGCTGACACTCGAGGGTCACAGAACATTGCCACGCTGACACTCGAGGGTCACAGAACATTGGCACGCTGACACTCGAGGGTCACAGAACATTGGCACGCTGACACTCGAGGGTCACAGAACATTGGCACGCTGTTATTTGGGGTTCAAACCAAAGAGCAGTTGAGTTTATCTGTAACAGCTACTAGTAAATCTGATATATGTATAAAATAATACATGGTACTCTAATTCAGTGGGGTAGCATTATATTTTAAACAAGCCTCAAAAGCACTTATGAGCAATGGATATGCACATATATTGGTATTTGAAGTTGTCTCTCTGTTGAAAACCCATCCTTAATTACATACCGGGGAAACAACGAGTAGCTTAAGACCATAAAATCTGTTTAATGTAGAAAGCAAACCAGTATTTTATTCCATTCAGCCATTATATGCATTCCTTTTAAATATCCTTATTTTATTTTGTAGCATTCTTATTATAATTTCAGTACATAAAAAGTAAGCATCAGGGTGACTGTAGGAAGTGACATTAGATTGTTCCCGTTCCTCTACCCCCTGTAGTCACACATGTACTTACTTGTCTTCTCAACAGAAAAGGTGACCGTTAGATGCAATTAGTCTGTAAAGGTTTCTATTGGATTGTGTACGAAGGGGTTAAAGCGTCATATCAATATATTATACGAGGCAGAATACATATAAATCCATACAATAATCCCCTGTAAGACCTGCCGCCCCCCCCTCCCCCTGTGATCCGAAATGTCTCAGCAGCTTAGGGACAGCGTGGTAATGCTCTGTCACACTCTATCCTCCGCTGTTTCTGTAATAATTAGTCCGCTGAGCTATCCCCCCACCTCCTTTTCTCCAACCTTTATATCTTCAAACCCCCCAGCCCTCCCCTCTTCTACTCACTGGGTAAAGCAGGCAGCGGTTGACACCGTTTCCATGACAACAGAATTTGGGACTATTGAGGAGGTCTGAAGCTAATCCAGTGCCAGCGATATGACAGAAGTGGCAGGCCTTTTAGCACCCACAAGCCTTCAGGGCTTCACACAAACATCAATAGAGAGCTGGAGAGAGACCTGTTGAGCGGCAATCAGTCTGGCAGCACCACGCTGATCTAGATTCCTAATCTTCAGGTTAATCCATGGCCCAGGTCTTCAGAGTTAACCCTAACCCCCGGTCCTTCCAGTTGGGAATGATCTAGGTCCATGTCCACTATATTCATTGTAGTTTTTCAACAAAGGCCATTCAGGTCCAAGGCTAAATCAAAGCATAAAATCGGACTTTCAGATAGCTGAACTGGTGAGGTAGGACAGTATTTGGGTATATAACTCTGCCCATAGGAAGATCATCGTCATCTATTTATATAGCGCCACTAGTACCGCAGCGCTGTACAGAGAACTCATTCACATCAGTTCCTGCCCCATTGGAGCTTACAATCTAAATACCCTAATATACACACACACAGACCAAGAGACTAAGGGCAATTTATAGCAGTCAGTTAACCTACCAGTATGTTTTTGAGTGTGGGAGGAAACCGGAGCACCCGGAGGAAACCCACGCAAACACGGGGAGAACATACAAACTCCTCACAGATAAGGCCATGGTTGGGAATTGAACTCATGATCCCAAAATCAAGAGATGCTAAAAACAGGTTTCTTTTCCAGAGCTGTCATTAAGAGGATGATTGACAGCTGACCTACAACATATGTGCGCATAGATAAACTGTTTTTCTTTTTGATAAATTTAGAAGGTTGTGTTTATGGTCATTAGATATTTACTATACAGTAGAGCTAATATTGGTTGCCGCTTAATCAATTTCCTTTCTGGATAGAGCTCATATCTATATCATACTATGGAAGATCACATGTGCCTTTTATAATATAACTATTTAATTGTGATCACATGATTCCTTTAGGGGTACCAAGTGTAAGTATACTCCAGGGTCCGACTTCAAGGGAAATAAGCATCACAAGTTAGATGTTAAGTGGTGAAAACCAGGACACATGTGAAGGCGGAAGACTGTCTTTTGGATGAATTCCTATTACACAATGAGGGATGTGTGATTCCATAACAGTTCTACCTTTAGAGTCACTGTTTTATCCTTAGACTGTAAATAATAGACTCACCATCTATTCTATATTCCTGCAAGCTTATATGTTATTGCCATGAACCTTTGTACTTCTGGGATAATACTAATAGTCAGTGCAGACTATTCTAATGGCCACAGAAGATTACTGTCAGCATGCCGCAGCTCCGTCTACTGAACATGCACACGCAGCTTTCTCTCTTTCTGTAAACCTCCACTTTATATTTAACATGCTAATCCCTGTCTGACCAGAGCAGCGTGTCAGGGGAATAGCTTCCCGGTTTTACCATGCTAATAATATTTGGCATTTCAGCAGCTCTGTGCAAAGCAAATTGCATAAGGACGTTCTTTCCCTGGGAGTTGGGGAAATAATATTCTGATGTGATTTAAGGATTAAGTGTGGTGCACTAAGCGGGGGGTCGCAGACAGGGGGCTGCTGACCTTGTCTTCATTCACAGCATGTTCCTGCCAAGACCCTAATATTCTCTACATAGTGCAGTCATGGAGGTGCGAGGGGTCTACCTGTCCTGAATCACTGCTCAGTGTGGATGGTTCTCCAACTGCACAAAATCCTTTACATGGGATATACCCCCTATGGGGATCATCACCACTGTGTGGCCATAACTAGATACAGCTGCATGAATACACCTTAAGTTCATAATGGTCATGTCCCTCTGTATAATACCACCAGTAAAACAAAGCCATAAAAGGAAAGGATTTCTATGTACGTCAGGAATGACAACTGCGCTAGGCGTGCACTTTGTTGGCCTATATGATAAATACAGCTTCGCTATCCAGAATGCTAAAGGGACTAGAACTCCTTTTATTGAGAAGGACAGCAAATGTGATATCCATTTAGCTATGAAACGTAAGGCCTTTATACTCTGCAGAAAAGTGTCAGTATGTTTATCTGACTTCTCTGGCTATGTGTGTTATAATAGCTATAGAAACTGCCATATTGACTTGGTAAAATGAAGCGTCAGGCCATAGACTACAATGAAACACTGCCCCTAGTGGCCACATTATCATGCAAATGGTAGAATAATTGTTTAGCTTTAACCTTTAAACAAAGTACCTCTCTGACATGAGAATAATCTTGATTATATTCAGTAGCACTTGAGCTAAAAAAAAAATTGTATTTTTCTGTACAATCTGCCTTATTTTGTGCTAAACATTCTAATTTAATATAGTATAATGTTTTACATATAGAGGCATTTGTCTTGAATATTGTAATTTTATATCTTTTTTTACATGGTAACCCTGTACTCAACAGTGATATAGAAATATAAGGACAAGAGATATTAGGGACACAATAAGCACATTGCCTAATACTGGGGCTAAGATCTAATAAAGAAGTGGCCCATTAAGGGACTGCCTGTAATCTAGTTGTCAGTCTGTTATCTTCTGGTATAGGCTGTGATCGCCTTTGCAGAAGGATTATAGGGTGGAGAGGGGTTAATGTATATATTATTTACAATATGCAAATTAGTAATTGTCAAAATTAACATATAACCCCACTGCAATAACCTTCTTAAAACACATATCTGCTATAAAATGTTATTGCCTCACAATACTGAAAAGTGACAGAGATATAATCCTTATACACCCAGACACCGTGGGTTATAGCACAGTCATATATCCACTTGGCATATAGCTGTTTACATCTTACTAAATCTTATCAGTGCCAGAAACGAAACAATGTTGTCAGTTATTTACAGTGGAGGGATTTTCAGTTCCTTTTAGCTCACCTCATCCTGACCATAATTATTCTTTATGGGTCCTATAGCAAATGAACCCTGAATATCAAATCCTGTGCTATAATGACATTATGTTCTTTATTCTAGTTTTCTCTCCATGTAGATCACGGATGCTGTGGACTATTACAGGCCCTTTCCATGTGATCTAGGGGGAGTGGAACAGCTTTTTGGTTCCACTTCCCTGAACTTTTCAGCGTCTCCCATGTGGGAGTGCTAAAGATCTAGGCAATGATGAAAAGCTTTGGTAGACCCCCATAAACTCCCTCTGGCCTTGCAGCAAAGGGGGGGTCAGACGTCCTCTTGCCTGCATGGGAGCCTCATGGCTTTACGCTTCTGCACTTTTATTGTTTTCACACTTTTGCTATACGTCTCATTATTCTGCGTTCCATCCTCTCCCCAACCACTCTGCTTTTCACATCCCATCTGACAAATGTTTCTTCTTTGTTTAATAACCAACCAGCTGCCCCCATATCTCTGGCTATCGGCCAGCAGCAGCTGAAAGTCAGATGGCACCTAGGCTGAAGTGTAATCTGGGTGCACTCACCTGTGTACACATGTAACATACTGTGCGATGGAGCCTTCTGCGTGTTCCGTGTCTGATAAGAGCCTGCTGTTACACCCCATTGTCGCCTCTCACCCAGGGTACAGAAAGCCGCAGAATAACACTAAAATACATGTCGCAGCCACAAACGATTGTTCGTTTCAACGGAGCTCTGTGACTCGTTATCCAGCACTTAAAGGGTTAACATATTTATACAGCACCTCCCTTCTAAAATGCGTGGGAGGTCATTTTACAGTATCAATGGCACAACTCGGGGCTCATCCACACCAGCGGTTTCTTGTGCTGCATTCCAGGCAAAAAGCACCAGAGAAATGGCGTGTCTTACAGATGTAGATTCAGACCTCACATGTATAACAAATAATGTATTGAATGTCTCCTGCTTTTTCCCTATAGACAGAGGTGAGGTGTCAGAAATCCCATTACAGGAGTGTCTTACTATCATCATCATCATTTATATAGCACCAGCATATTCCATAGAGCTTTACTATCCAACAAGTCAATTGTCTCCCCACCCACAGTGCCATCATTATCTATGAAGATTTAAGCAGGACAAATAGCACGCCCAGTCGTTGATCTGCAGACAAAGGTAGCACAGGCTTTGCTGAGAAAAGCATGATATATACTGTATTCATAAACACTAATGTGTAAAATAATTAATGTTATATAGCAAACAGTTTCTGTGCGCCAAGTGCCCTTGAATAGTCAGTCTGTGCGTATGATTACGGGGTGGAGAAGACTCTGCAAAATGCACATGGTTGAAACCATAGAAAATGTCACTTAAAAGTCCAACCTGCTTCCACTTTAGAGTCATTTCTTTCACATCTCCTAATATTCTGCTTATGCCATTAATCCTAATAGTGAGGGGACTGGGTGTCCGTTCTGCATGTTTGAACGTTTTTATTACATTGGTCGGAGTCTGCCTAGAATTGCTCTTTCCCACATAAGGAGTATGATGTGTCCATTATACGTATAGGGATGGGGATGATTTTACTGCACCTCTAGTAGGGAAGTAAAGGATGTGCGTCTACCCGTAAAACAGGGATCGCCTCCCTAAATGCTTCTTCTCCACGGCCTTATTTAATCCCGTTCCACAAAACACATCTTTTACCAATTCAGATTTACCAAGGAATATGTCCGATCTAACTCCTCCCAACACTGAGATAATGCAACATAACAAACCAGTAGTACATGATAGGAGCAGCTATTTAATTGACATCAAAAATCAAGGTCCCAGAAGTATGATTTCACCAATGAGTAATTAACATCAATGTTTTCCTTTATCATGCAATTAATATATTAGGATTTGTCATCTACTCCATTTAGTTTTTAGAGTATTGTGGTGCAGAAACCTCAGTGGGTAACATTCTCCGTATATATCTGTTATAAATACAAAGTGTGTGCTGTTTATTCAGGGGTAATGTGACTGCGTACTATAGAAGACCCTGACATTCGGAGCTTGTGCGCGTTATCGCTGCTTTTTCAGACTAACTGGACAAGACATTGAATGAATTATTTTTATGAGTTTGCTGGTATATTTAAGGCCTCACTATCTCTGCATTTGAATGATGAACTCTCATTGGTTTTGTTGTGTGCTGTCCTGGAATTTGGAATATCAGTAAATGTTTTCTACATCAGTAGTGAGCGGGCACATTGCAGGCAGCCTGATCTTCATGTAACAAGTAATGGGCAGGTGACACTTATGCATCATTTTAAACAGAAGAGGAAGGATCGTGATAACTAGATTCAGCACCTACTATCCTCATTATCTATAGTGCGATCGCCAGTCTATAATCCCAACAAACTGCCTCCTGTACCCTGCACACATATACCGCGTTCATATGTATATTATAAGAGCAGTAAACCCCATCGGAGCCTGTGGGATAAAACAAATCATCTTGTCACAAAAATCTGTTCGCTCAGTGTTCCATAGGAAAGTAGAGGGGAAAGGGGAATGTGGTAATTAGTGGATGATGGCGGCTGCTAGCACCCTCGTGTTAGCGATCTCATGCAATTTTACAAGCCATTAGCTCACCTGTGACAGGTTGGTGCCTGTGAAGTGGTGCAGGGCCTAGTAGCAGGCGAGGGGTTAATGATCCATATAAAAGAGGGGGAAAGTCTGATCTAGTGTTTTGCTAGTTGGATCTGATGATTTATCTTTAATCTGTGAAATATTAATCCCTGTGACCACGCTGTCAAGAGGCAATGTGATTTACATGTATTGCAGATGTTTACAAGTATTTCTACACCCTCTGTCTATGTGGTGCTGTACGAATTTTCATATACAGTACAATTATTTATTCTGTTTATCAGAAACTGTTTAAACATTCATATCAGTCACTGTCGCAGTGGAGCTTACAATCTAAATTCACCATCACACAAACGCATAGACACTAATGAACCAGTACATTAATGCACTGTAGGAGGAAACAGGAACACCGGGGAGAAGAAACCTATACGAGACCATACAAAATACACACATAGTTCCCTGGTTGGGATAGAACCCATTGCCCCCACGCTGTTAGGCAGCACTGTGCACCCACGTGCATTGAAGTTAAGCGATGATGCTGGTGCAGTTGTTTGACCCCACTGGAATCCGTCAATGCGGCCTGAGCGCTAAGTGGACAGATCTGTTTACTCTGGCATCAACCCAGGTGCGGCCAACAATGCATAAGGAAGAGGCCCCTGGGCCATAGAGCTTGCAGTCTTTAACTTGATAAAAAGACTTTTAGAATTTGATTTTTACTTTTGCTACAACATTCTACTGCACCAGGAAAATGACTTTAACTTTGTTTTAGGGAAAGATAGAACCTTATTGTTTATCAGATTTCAAAGCAATAATATATAATAGCACAAGTCTCTGCTCACGTGTTTAAGGCCAGATGTGGGGCTAGCTTCCTTGTCTTGCATCATCCTAGAATAGTGAAGGTTCGATATGATAAGAGGAATGTACATTTCAGAGTCCTAAAGAATTGACGTTCTCCTAGGTAACGGGAAATTCCCTGCATAGACTAGTAGATTATAGTTTAAGGCCAATGATTAGAGGGTTTTTATTTTGTTTTTTACCCATCTCTGAAGTTTTTGGGCTGCAGTTGTGGGATGTTTGTGCTGGTTTAAATGAAAAGGGAAATATTCTATCGCTCTACAACAAAGCTGTAGTAGAAAGTCAGAGTAACGTTGGACATTTGTGAAATGTCCCTCAGCCTCTCGGCGCAGTTCTGATGGCACCAACGATGTATGTGGA
The DNA here is from genome assembly GCF_038048845.1 of Mixophyes fleayi. NCBI lineage: Eukaryota > Metazoa > Chordata > Amphibia > Anura > Limnodynastidae > Mixophyes > Mixophyes fleayi. The sequence goes on from NC_134411.1 coordinate 101,818,698, forward strand.
AGGTCACATGCTGGCGATGGCTGTGCGCCAGATATAGAGCATTACAATAAATCTCTCACCCTCACACACATAAAAGAACATGGACATCTGTGAAAGGCAGCTGGCAGCGAGATGTGGAAGAAAAAAATGTCTTTCTTATTTTTCTTACTCTTTTTCTGAGCAGGTTGTACTGTCATTAATAGTATAATTAGGTAATTATCACTATACTGCAGGAAAGGGCTTAATTGCAGAGATGTTTTTTTGTTTCCTTGTGCTCTCCCCTCGTCTGGCAGTCTTGTTTGTAGATGGGGGGTGGCGCTGCTCCTGAATTTGGAAAATCATTTCATTTTGTATTTTGTGTGCGGTTTGGTGCATTATGAGATTCTCATCGTACAGCAGCTGTTTCCTCTCCGTCTTCACCGAGACCACCTGGATCTGACATCTCATTTACAGCCCCCTCTATTTTGTCATTGGTTGGGAACCATATTGCTTTCTTTCCTGGTAGGGAGAGTGTCACGACACAGTCCTCTTCTAGCACTTACTGTCCACCAGGGTATTACATCGTTCCAGACTGTGTATTACACCATGGTATTTATATGGTATTTAACCATCACTTACTATACTTTACCAGGGTATATAATCCATACACTCCATCTGGATATTTAATCCTTTGTACTGTACATGTAATGTATTTAATCCTTGGTTATATTCCATCAGAGCATTTGTCCTAGTGTAGATTTGACTTGTTCATTCTGGTTTTATCTCCAAACCTTCCATGTGCAAAAAAAAACCTTAATTGCTGTACATGAGCCACAGTGGTATGAAAGAGAATAATGCTGCTGACCTGCGTTATGTGTCTAATCCTTGGTTACCTCAGTATCTCGCCCTCAGGGTAGGAGACCCTGTCAGCTGCTAGTAGAGTGCTGTCCTTTCACCTTTCTCTGGCAGTGGTCTGGATCTCTCTGGCAGTGGTCTCCTATCACTTACCAGGAAAAGACCAGTTGACACTACAGCATCCCGGCCTGAGCTAATACATGCAGCTAATGTAGGAGAAAGTACACTTCGTGATCAACTATAATAGGCTAAAGGAATAGAATCAAATTGCAACAAACCTGTAAAACATTTGTATCTATCCAGTTGGTTAATACAGAATACTGCTTCTATCTGTGGCTAACATGGTACAACACTGCGATTTAGTCTTATTTGTAGAATCTTACTCCAGCAAGCCTTAGATGCGATCTATAAAGTGACTGAGCTGGATGGGGCTAGGAATGCTGTGTGTAAGAGGGAGGCTGACAGGAGTCTAGGGGTTAAGGCACCAGGAGAAGGCTGTGAAGTGGCTGGCGCCTGTGGCTTGATTTACAGCGGGAGATAATGTTAGCACAGTCTGCCGGCTGGATTCCGGCACTGAGGAGCAGAAGTCAGAGGCAGCGTTTCCTGGATCCTGCCTGGGGATCCTGTTTGAAATGTCTGATGTGTGGGAAACATTATTGTGATGAACAGGACCCCTGTATCTTCTGTAAATGAGCATTTGGGCTGCAGCCGCTTAGAAAAGGGAAAGCGAGAGCAATGTGCAGTCCTGGAAATGTTTTGTTGTATGGCTTACACTTCTATGTTACAGTGCAGTTATGTGGCACCATAAGATATACATAACCTATAGGGTCTCTTGTATAATGGATACCTCTACCTGGCTATTGAGCATCACACAACAGTCTATGGTGGTACAGAATAGCACAGAGTAACATATGTTATCACAAAACCTTTTATATGACACTTCTACAACCTCGTTCTAAGTGACACCTCTGGACTATCCCTTATTTATGGACAGCTGATACCTACTGCATCATTGCCACAGTCCCGGGTTTTCATAAGTTGTTCTCAATTTGCCCCTTAAACTTCAAGCGTGGTTTCTCTTTCTGGATGTAGTTCTCAGCTTCTGGCCACTCTGAGGTAGTGACGACATTCACATGTGTTAGGGTAGATTCACCTGTCCGGCAGCAACATGTCGTAGGAGGTAAAGATGAAATACCCCTGTAGTCTGTGCGTGAGAGTTAATGTTACTCGGATGTTGGATTCTCTCTGTGACTCTTTCTATCCATGTGTCTAAGCCTGGCAGGATGTCACTGTTAATGTCCTGGCAATGTACATACACTCTAAAGCATGACTCAAGTTTGTTACTAGAGATGAGCAGAATTCTCCAAACTGCTCTGCAGCATATTCATCATGAAACTTTACACATTACGCTGGCTGAAGTGTTCCTACACCAATCACACCACACAGAAGCATTGATCGCTGTATTCCTGGCTCTATTCGTATATTGTAATTTATACAAAATTAAACCGTGCAAAATGGCATTGAGCAAGATGGAGAACCAAAAGCAAAACATTGCACCTTTGTGAGGCGGCCAGTTCTGCTGCAGAACCTGACTTGCAGGAAACTTCTTGGAGATTCTGCTCTGTGTCTACCAAAATGTTTTCCCTCCACTGCTGTATTTGCAGGAAAATTATTGATCAGTGAGATCATTATCAATGGTTGTTGCGTAGAAGTAACCTGTAAAATGTGTAGCTTAACCTACACACTCCACGTCATTGTTTCGACTATAAGCTTCATTGTGTTGTATTTACATTGTTCTTTAATGATGCATGAAACAAAATTACTGTTGGCGCCTAGTATTCGAGTACTTTCTATTGAGGTCAATAGATGTACGTCTTCCTTGGCTCATTAAACGATTCTGTTAGCTCCTAGATTTGACTGCCTGGCTCCTGACTCACTTTGTCCACCCTTACATCGGTGTATGCACAAGAATAATACTCTGTCACTGCCCCACTTGTGCCATACTGGGGTTCTCTCCCTCTTCATTAACCAGCCGGATTCTCCATAGCTCCGGAATCCGTGTTATATGTCCCCAGCAGGAAGACTCTCTCACTGGCAGAGGGGGCTGTCTCTCTGGATGTGAACTCTATAGAACCTCTATGTCTTCCTTGGCACAGTGCCCATATCAGGAATGTTCTCGGGGAATCCTGCCTTCATGGCACAATGATTTCTTAAACATATTTACCTGGGGGTTTACTATATGCACAATTACCAACATATCTGAATAAATACATTTGACACTTTGTATTTTCTATATCTAGTTAGGTATTCATCTTTCATACAATGAAGGCTGGTAGACGACCAGCAATAATGTGGGAAACCATGTACTAACATCGGGGCACATAACATTGCGTTTAGGGCCACAGTCTCCTACACTTCCTCTGGCAGGGACTTGGATTAATGAGTTCCTGTGATACCTCGATGCTGAGCGGGATCCAGCCGATTCTGCACCAGTGCAACATCACTTACCCGTCAGGGGTCCCTGCACTCCGGCAGTGCTAACGCTGACATTTGCCAAGCATAAAAATTCAATTAATTCCAGAAGGCAGATTAAATATAAGTGAATTTTAATAATTTGCAGTAAAGTCTGAAGATTACTAGAGGCAAAGGGAGTGAAATTACACGCATATGACAGTGTTTTGGCACAGATAGGCAGGATTGCAGGGCGAATATAATTAATCTAATTAATTCACATTGCTTGGGAGCGCACGCTTGGGAATATGGTTGGTGGCTCATTATACAGCTTCCTCTGAAAGTAAGGGTGCCTCCGTGTTGTCTAACTGGTATTTCTCTCAGTGAACACTGTTTTACCTTCACCCGATAAATAATCAGATGGCTTTTAAATTGTATATGTAATCTTGTGCACAATGACAGATGGGAATTGCATGAAAGTCATATACAGGTGTCCCGGGCACTCCTCCAGATCATTCTGCTGTTTTGCTGTATACATGAGACTTATCATCATCATTCGTTATTTATATAGCGCCAATAAATCCGCAGCGCTGTACAGAGAACTCACTCACATCAGTCCCTGCCCCTTTGGGGCTTACAGTTTAAATTCCCCAACATACACACACATACACACACAGACACACACAGACACACAGACAGAGAGACTAAGGTCAATTTTTTATTGCAGCCAATTAACCTACCAGTATGTTTTTGGAGTGTGGGAGGAAACCCGAGCACCCGAAGGAAACCCACGCAAACACGGGGAGAACAGCAAACTCCTCACAGATAAGGCCATGGTTGGGAATCTAACTCTAACCCAGTGCTGTAAGGCAGAAGTGCTAACCACTGAGCCACAGTGCTACCCACAGTAAAGGAATATGTCACAGTAAAAGAATATTAATAAAGTGCTCGGATGTTATAGAAGCCCATAGTGCATCTTTAGCTTGGGGCAGGAACCGATCTGCGTTGCTAAGGACGCAAGTGACTGCTCTGTCTCTGAAGTGGAACGCCTTATGTTACATTATGCAAAAGAAGGTAGCGCTGCTGATGTCAGCCGCCAATTCCACAGGAATTCCATCATACTTCCTATTGCAAGTTGTTGGCCTTGTAGCCTACAAACAAGCGCACACACACACCAGCATCACCACCTTATTTCAAATATCTTCATATCTCTGGAAGAGAGAAGAAGTAGGAGGCGCCCACTGCTGAAATAACCTAAAAATCAGTCAACCCACGCACCAGAAACACTATAATCGCTTATCAAATAGCCCAATGATGAGGGATCTTCCCTGGTCCTGAGTAGAGGATATGTCCACCTTCTGTGTTGGCTCTGCCTAGTCCCAGAAACTTCCACAGAACTCCAGGCTCCAACAGAGAATAAACTCTGGTAGGAAGCGGCTTCTTTGTACAAAACATTACAAACACAGCATCATAATATAGTAATTTGAAATTAAAAACAAAAGTTTATGAAACATATTTTAAAACAAATATCAATAGCTCATTTGGATTCGGGTAATGGTCCAATTTAGATATTACCAGAGTAAAGAGAAAGGCAGGAATCTTTATGCTGTCCCGAGTAATCTCTGAAACATTTACATATCACTCTTCCATAAAGCAGCTTTCAGTTACATGGTGAGTGCTTGATGCGTCTTTCACTGGGCACACCTGGTGGCAGACGGTGGGATATGTTGAGCAATGCTGTGGGTGTCCATGCCAGTATCCCTCAGGAAGGGCTGTGCGGTCTCTAATTCCCCTGCTGTCTCTTAAGCCATCATTTGCCATTTCATCTGCTGCTCTTCTGAGACCCGGTTGGCTCAGCGAGTGTATATTGTGCACAACCTCACCAGCTGGTTTGCCCATAGTGTGCCCTTTAACGTTGCACCAGCCAAATCTGTCAGTTTCTATCCTCTCCCGCAGCACGTAGGTACCCCGGTGGGCAGCGCAGCAGAGAACTGGCTGGTAGACCTGGGCATATGGTTGGCAGGCTGATGATCTGGCTGCAACCATATAGCAAACAGCTGTGAATTTGCCAGTGCATGACAAGTGTTAGATGCCCTGTGCTCCTGCTCTCACTTCCATTAACCTCTTCTGTAGTGGATGGGGTAAGAGTGTTTCACGCAGGGTCTGGCTATATACTGCTTACATGTAGTCTGTTTCCTAATTGGATGTTGCTGTGATTTTATAGCTGACATGAATGCTCAGTCGTACCTGAGTGACTGAACATTTTGTGGCTTGATTTAGAAATGAAGATAAAGATGCCCCGCTTCCATACCAGCAAAAAATGCATTTGGATTTCCATGTCTGTATTTTGAGCTTCTGAAGAAACTTGGAGCCTTAAATCTACCGTACAGATTTGCATCATCAACTCTAAAACGAACACATTTCAAGATCCGTGTAACTCAAAACAAGACGCATCTGAAAAAGACGTGTGTAACCTTCATCTTTACACCTCTACTGTACGTTTATGCCGCAATTTGGCTCCCCAAACAAGGGGCAGCAATTGCAAGATACGCACAACTCTATAGAAGCGAGTGCACAGATGCATACTTACGTCGCACAACTGCAAAGCCCATAATCTGCGCACTTTAGGAAGAAAAGGGGAATTATACATCAAACAAACCATAACCATTCCTGAAAAAACTGATCCAGTGTTCAGAAGGAAACAAGCTGTACTGTATATAATATGTAATATACAGAATACAAACCGAGAATTACATCCACGGTATAGATTAAGGGAAGTGGTAGTGTGCAGTGAAATATACAAATAAAATAGGACCATATACTGAGAGTTACATGCAGCATTCACAAGAAAATATGTGATTCTGTATTGTTTGTTTATATAATAAGAATAGCTATTGAGAATTGCACAAAGGACAAGAGAAGTTGTACTGTGTAGGATCCCACACATGAACAACAACAGATGCTGGTAATTGCATTTAAAATGCAAGGATTGTAGGATTTTATTGGTTAATCAACCATGGCCTTATCTGTGTGGAGTTTGTATGTTCTCCCCGTGTTTGCGTGGGTTTCCTCCAGGTGCTCCGGTTTCCTCCCACACTCCAAAAACATACTGGTAGGTTAATTGGCTGCTAACAAACTGACCCTAGTCTCTCTCTCTCTCTCGGTCTGTCTGTGTGTGCATATTAGGGAATTTAGATTGTAAGCTCCAATGGGGCAGGGACTGATGTGAATGAGTTCTCTGTACAGCGCTGCGGAATCAGTGGCGCTATATAAATAAATGGTGATGATGATGAACATGTTCTATTCCCAATTTATTCAGCGGTTCAATCAGACCAAGCTGAGATGCATTGAGGGACAGTACAAGTTCTACCCAGCACAAGTGGTTAAATCACACCTGAGCCAGCCACTTGCATATCACTGGCTTTTGGCAGATGCTCAGTCATTCTCATGCAGATAAGCACCAAGATAAGCTTGCTAAATACACAGGCAAATTGACCTTTTCCTGTAGCCAGTTAACGCTTGAAGGTGGGGCTATGGTAAAGGCTCAGTCCAGTGAGAGCAGCCTGTGATACATGGAAGAATTGCTTCCTTCAGGCACTAAAGATGTTAAGATTCAGGTGAGGAGGTTCTTAGACACCTGTCAGAAAAACCATTGCCCCCCAGGCACACTCTGCCCCTAACAACCCCTGTACAGGCTCCATGATATTAAGTGACAGATCCTTGAGGACAGAGGAGCGAAGAATTCGGTGGTGTACCTGCTGCGCACTGAGTGTTTGTAGCCGGAGGGCGCTCTGTGTTGTCAGGTACATGATTTGTCCCCTAATATCTAAAATGAGAACTGGCATTATTGTTTTTGGAAATGTGTTGTTACCTCTTGTAATAATTGACATTGTTTTGTATATGGCTGTGATGAGGGATGAACAGTCATTTAGTAGTAATGAGTTGTACCATGTTAACCTTTATTAGCTGAGGGAATTTCTTCTACAAGCAGATTAACATGGATGATTGCAAATGAAATCAGCTTGGTTATTTGCCTGCCAACACTCTCATATAAAAAGTAATGGACATGGCTACGCCCTGATCCATGCAACCACACCCATCAACCACAGGCCACACCCCCTTTAGCCTGGAACAGTCCCACAAACACAGCTAGTGTTTGAGTATAATAAAAGGTATAACTTTGGCTACAAGGTTGCTCTATAGTTTACATTCATCCACAGCCCAAATTTCCCATCTGCGTAACTCTCATCATCTTCATGCACTCTGTGGTTGCTCACCCAGATAGTAACTGCCACAAGTTGAGGATGTAGATCATTTTCATTGTTTAAGAATCTTCCTTTGTGTACGTGATAGAGGATTGTCAGCAGATGGCTCCGGTATTAGGAATATTAAAATACATGCACAGAATTTGCTACTTCCCATGTTAATTTCTTGTCCAGAAGTAACGCCTCTGCTACCGGCCGCAGTTCTGCCATCTGAGCTGATGGAAAGATGTCTCTGTACAGCTGGGGGGGGAACCCCAGGAAAAACTGCGTGCCAGGCAGGGCTTCCTATTCACGGTGATGAGGGGGTAATAATCTCCCTTCTCCCTCCGTCAGCTATGTGGTCCATTCCAAAGGAAGACTGCAGAGTGTGCCTTACATTTATCCTCTAATTATACAGGTGTTTCTGTGCTATTGGTGGTCTCTATCTATAAGTCTATCTGTATCATCTGCATTACAGATCTATGATACAGGGGAACAATAATGACTTGTTGTGCAAATCCATGGGATATATTGATTGCGAGAGGTGTTATTAATACATTATTTCCGCAGTGAAAGATTGTCTAGTTTGGAAGCTCTTAACCTTTTTCAGCTTGGACCCTGTGGTTGGAGTTTATGCTAATAATTTTTTTCCTTCCAATTTCCTTATGGTTGGCTAACGGTTGATCTTTTCTTAATTAGTATAGACTTATTTCAGTGTAGAATTCCATTCTGTTCCAGATGGAAACAAATAACTAACAACCAATCAGAGCAGTGCTCAGGGCTGTTGGGAGTGAGAAATGCATCAAGCATTGCGGCTACAGTGTAACATACAGCATTGATCCGTGCATTTGTCAATCAATAATTCATGTTGGTATACAAAGCTGTGCACCAGCTATCCTTTATATATCCTTTTATATATCCTTTTATATATCCTATATCCTTTATATATCCTTTTATATATCCTTTATATTCAGTGTGTAATTACCCAGTACTCACTAGGACAATGATGGGAGTTATATGTCCACTCCCACTTGTTATGATCACTTGGTCTGCACAGTGCATGGGATACACCACTCCCAAACTAATTTATCCCGAGCACCAGTAACCTAACACCGTGTCTGGATGGAGCTGTATTAATCTTTGCCTGCTGTATGTCCTTCCCCGGAATATAACACTGTCAAGATGCATAATAATAAGACATGTTCATATGACATATTGAGGAATGTTACAGGTACATGTCCTGTAGGTGTGTATGGAATGTGGACACACCCCTGTGTTCAGGGTATTAATGAGCATCGTTACATTATAATTAAGGCACTGTTGTACAGATTAATTATGTGACAACTCGTTGACCTCCCCACAGACCATTGAGAAAACAACTCCGCAGCAATATATTCTGTATGTTGGGTGGTGGGGGAACATCATACAAGGTTTATGCATCGGTTTACCAATAAACCAAATGAGAAGCCCGGACATATTATGTAATGTGTCGGATACATTCCATATATCGATGTACTCTGCTGTGTGCGGTGACTGATCCCAGGATAATGTTCAATTGACATAATGTACTGAGGACTACTTGGAAGGATTGTGCTGTGGCATATTATGCTGGTCTTAGCTGCATAGTTAGCGAGGTTCGTCCTTGTCTAAGTGCTAGCGGTGTTGATCCAGAAGAAGGAAAAACAAAACCCCACCGAGGCAGCTGCAAATTTATCCTGTGGCAGAAACAAATGTCCTTCCAGACTTTGAAAATCTGATACATTTTCTGCATCAATCTTATTAATAATGTGTAATCATTATAGCTAGAGATACTATTTCTTCTAGAGAAATCCACAATAACCGCCATTACAGCAAAAGAATCTATAGTAGTATTTACATGATATCACTACATGTCCCTTCCTATAGCCTGGAAGGTGTCGGCTGAGTAGATAACAGGATTGCAGTGTTCTATAAGAATCACTGGCTGCTAATCCCCTCTGATTTATGAGACAGCTGTGAATCCCCAGCTCCCCACCGTGGTGGGAGGATGGATGTGTTACATTTATCTTGGCTGTGGAGCCTCCACTTATAGGAGATATTATCCTCCTCCTCACTCTGCCAGATAAATGCTACATGAAAGCACAGCCGTCTGTAAGCTTAGGCACCACTAATCAGCGCTGCATGAAAGGAGAAAGATCTTCATACTGGGACTTGTAGTCCCACAGCAGCTGCAGTCACACCGGTTGACTACTGTACAAAGATTTGACAAGTCTGATTATTTAGTCTACCCCTTCCCTACCTACAGTGGAGGCAGACATCACTGAGGCATGAGGATCTTTGTGTTTTGCTCGTTCCTCATGATAACGCTGGTGTCGGTTAAGCTCCCTCCGCTGTGTGCAGATAATGAGTACACAAAATAATTCCACATTATGTATATGATATGTTATTACCAAGAAACGCAACTTTTTTATGACAAGTGATCATGTTGTTTTATCATTTCATCACTATTGGGCTCTATAGCTGTTACTCTGGATACTGCACAGCAAAGAATGTCAGGTCCCATTCTTTAGAAAAAGAGATATAACTGTCTGTAGCTGCCTCTATTCCTTTTTACACCCTGTCACATGCAGCCCTGCCCTCACTAACACTTCACTAATCTCCTGATATACTCTGTGCTGCTGGGGGACCCTGCTCCTCCCACTATATAACTCTGTCTGTGACTTCCTGCTGCCTCTATTCCCCTCCTCACATCATGTCACTGCCCCTGTCACATGCAGCCCTGTCCTCACTAACACATGACTAATCTCCTGATATACTCTGTGCTGCTGGGGGACCCTGCTCCTCCCACTATATAACTCTGTCTGTGACTTCCTGCTGCCTCTATTCCCCTCCTCACATCATGTCACTGCCCCTGTCACATGCAGCCCTGTCCTCACTAACACATGACTAATCTCCTGATATACTCTGTGCTGCTGGGGGACCCTGCTCCTCCCACTATATAACTCTGTCTGTGACTTCCTGCTGCCTCTATTCCCCTCCTCACATCATGTCACTGCCCCTGTCACATGCAGCCCTGTCCTCACTAACACATCACTAATCTCCTGATATACTCTGTGCTGCTGGAGACCCTGCTCCTTCCACTATATAACGCTCAGTCTGTGGCTTCCTGCTGCCTCCATTCCCCTCCTCACATCATGTCACTGCCCCTGGTCACATGCAGCTTTGTCCTCACTGATATAGTCATATGAGAGGACAGGCCCCTGTCTCCCACAAGATGAGCTCAATCATCTCGTGAAATATCCTGTGCTGCTGTGATTCCTCTGAAAATCTTATTGGCTAATAAACAGGTTAAACACAGTTGAACAGGAGATTTAATACTTCGTTATCTCAATTTACAACTTCTCAAATATTGTCCTGTTCTGAAGAGCTTACAATCTAACATATGCCATATTTTTACATTTTAGAGCGTTTTCTATCACATAGAACAGTGCCACCTAGGCAGCGATCAACCTGAAAAATTGCAATTCTTTTCCTTCCTAGTGACTTATACATGGTACTGTTGTATAGGCCAAAATGATCAATGTTTGGTTAATCTGCAGGCTACAGTTATTGCCCACAGCTTATCTGCACCGTCTAGGTCAGGCTGGTGCACGCACCTTGATTAATGAATGTTTGAGAGACTGCCGGAACTTGCCCCAGCACCTCTCCCCGGAGAGCCGATTAAAGCCGCTGTTTGTTGAGTTACATTTGCCATGGCAATCTTTTGTCTGCCGGGTGGAGGAGCTGCTGTTTACCCTGCTGATCCTGGCACCGGGCTCTTCAAGGAATGGAGATTTGTGGGGTGCAGTTTGTGTCAGAGGCCATATGTTGACTTTGAAAGAGACCTTGCATGTTATCTGTGATATTTACATATTATTTATTTTCCTTTTAGCTATAGTTGGGTTACAATGTGTACAATATGTTCCTGCTGAGGGTGATGTTCAGGGATAAATTCTCGCAGATGGTCACAATTTGTGACAACCTGAGGGCTTTATCACACTATGCATAGACACATTCCAATACAAAGTGTTCACATCTACATGTAGTTTGATCAGTTTATACATTGCCATTTTGCTTATCAGAGTGATCAGCAAGTGTTATTTATCATAAGGCCATTTACAGTGTTACTGATTATGAAGCAGACAGTTGGGTTCCCCATAGGTTGATTAAAGGTCTCTTCGAATAACTCTATACGGCATTGACCTGTGTGTGATTATCATAGCCTGGTCTGTCATGTGGTTACTCTTTCTTTAAAGACAGGAAATACGACCCATTTTAAAATACGCTAAATTATTAATGCATAAAATGTTTATTGATTTTATTTCCATACGTTTGTATACCTCAATACAAATGATCTGCATTGAAAACTGGGATGCATTTGCTTTTCATGCGCTAATTAGAGCATTTACAGCATCAGCGAATGAGCCCTAAGAAAGTTAGTCCTTTCGATTCATATATGATGTCCATAACGTAGGGAGATGGTTGGCCAGAATGGGAGTGGGGCCAGTTTTGTCCTGATTTTAATCTTATTTTTCCCCTGGGATGTTGGATGTTTTGCAGTTGTAACCCTTTCTCTGACAGTGTAATGTTTCCAATCCCTGCCCTGAGCAATCTCTGCGGCCTTTATCTTACACGCTGCACCACAACCGTTGCCAATCTCCCTGTGTTTTGTTCTGTAATCTATAAATGACCTTGTTTTTACCAGGACATGACTCACAACCTGACGTTAGGCGGCTGAGGGCGACAGCCCAAACCCCAAGAGACAGGTAGCCTCACGTACTAGTGCTAGCGCCAAACTTATTGACATATGTTTTATACATTATAGTGGGCGTCTTCTTAACTGGCTTCAAGATGAGTGTTGCTGATTCCCAAACTATCAACATGTACATATAATTCTTATGAACTTGTATCTAAAAGTTTGAGTAGCTCAAAATGCCCCTGCCACCTGCACACATTAGAGGCAGCCATTTTGTCAGCTGATCTAGGCAAGAACGTAGCCGTCCGTTCTCCAAGTGCCGAGGCAGCCATTGTGATATCTGGAGCCATCATAAGGAGACCCGCTTGGAATAATGGACACTACTGAGGCACATTGTTCCTAGTGAATGGGAATAGGCTGCATGTGCAACAAGGCTGCATCCAGTTTGCGTAGGAAACTCATCCACATAAATAACTGGGTTTCATCCCTCTGTCACCTTTTTAGCATCAGTATGTGAGCATGTACTTTATCCTCTCTGTCATTACAATTCCAGATCTAGAACATTAATGCGTTACCATTCCACATAGTTCCTCTGTGCTGGTGGGCCTAGATCCCCCCTCCTCTGCAGCCACAGGAAGCACCTTATTCCTGACCTCTCACTGTGTGATTATGGATAACTAGCTGAGCCCCTGTGTGACCCTTGCAGCCAGTGTAATAAACTGCTGTGGTCTTTGGCACTGTCTGCAGCACACAGTGATCTCTCCCTCCAGCTCTTCAGTCTATTTATCTTTCTGTCTGGTTCTCTGGCTGCTCTTTATGTTCCTGTCTTTATTCTCTCTCGCTCCTGTGTCTCGTTCTTCCTCTGCCCTCACCTGGTTGCTGCCCTGGTATTAATAACCTCCGCTGTCCTTTGCCACCCTCCACTCTGTGCCAGCCCCAGGCTCCTGCCAATATGTAATCTCCAATTTTCCTCACATCCATCCAGCTCATTTGCATAATCCACATAATCACCCTGGTTTTAATTGCCCACTACTCTGCAGAAAGATCATGTGGTTAAGTGGTAAATCATAATTAGATAAATAATTGGTTTGGCCGCAGCGAGACGCAGTGTTCTACATTCCATCTGCCGCCAGTCTTCTTTCCTCTCATCATCTTCTCGGAACCTTCGCCTTTAAGAGATCAAGTGGACAAACCTAGTCGTTAGCCGTCCCCTTTGCTGAACAAAGCAATTAAGCCATTCAAACATAAATCCAATTTCCTGGAGCGTAAGTAAACAAGATTGAAGGTGGGAATACAAGAGCATCATCCCTTTTATACATAATAAAAAGACCCAGTGTTCTATATAGAGCCTGGGCTGTGTGGAACCTGCAGCACACATGTACATGAGAATAGTCTATTATTCCCTCACCACCATCATATAAAGGCCACAGGGATTTAGTGGATTGGACAGGTGACGCATCCACCAGCACTGAAAGAGGTGTAACTATGAGGTCACACAATGCCATGGCTCTAGGGGGAAATAAACACACACATTAAGCTAATCAAGGGAAAGGTGGGAAATAATTACAATTTAAATTATATAATATTTTTGTGTGCCATATTCTATAGTTATTTACTGGAGTCACACCAGTATTGGTATGTTATGAAAAGGGATTTTGCTGTATATAGACGTAAGCAGCGATCTCTGATATGTCTGTGCTGACAGCTGTTGTGATTGTCATCTTCACTACAGCAGCGCGGAGCAGGTCCCGCAGACAACTACATTTATATAGTGGCACCAATTCCGTAGCGCTGTACAGAGAATATTTGCAAATTACATCAGTCATTGACCAAATGGAGTTTGCCATTTGAATTCCCAGACACACACACACAAATTTTGTCAGCAGCCAATTAACCTACCAGTATGTTTTTGGAGTGTGGGAGGAAACTGGAGCACCCGGAGGAAACATATAAACGGGGAGAACATACACACTCCACACAGATAAGGCCAAGGTCGGGAATTGAACTCATGACCCCAGTGCTGTGAGGCAGAAACTACAAGAAACTTGCCCCTGGTTTACTCTAGGGGCATTAACATTACACTTTGCTTCCTTTCCTTGTGAACGCACAGCACATTCACTCCAAGGTTCCCGACACCTCATTCTTCCAGATTACCACACTAATTCCCTTTCTATATGGTGACCATTTCTCTGTAAGGGCAGTGACTTAGGTTACATTGTGGTCAAAATAATAACTGGTAAAGGGAGACAAGGCCTACAAACTCTTAGCCACCCGGCTTCGTACCAAAATTTCAGCTCGTAATCTCTTGGCGGTTAAAGACTCCTCCGGAGTGCTAGTATATGATCCAAAAAAGATCTGCTCCGCTTTCCAAGAGTATTATCTAAAATTATATAACCTCCCACAACCTTCTAACGCGGCTGCCCACCAGAAGCGAAAAGAATGCATAGAGGAGTTTTTATCTAGCGCACACCTCCCTAAACTGTCCCGTCAGGCGGCCACTCGTCTTAGTGGAATGTATTACCTCAGACGAGGTTGAACAGGTGGTAAAGGCGCAGAAGGCTGGTAAGGCACCCAGGCCGGACAGGTCCTCGGCGGCATATTATAAGAGGTTTGCGGTCCAGTTGGTCCCCCGCCTGTGCACCCTTTTTAATTCCATCCTTAAAGGAGCCCCTTGGCCCCGGCAGTCTTTGGAAACTAGGATTTCCCTGATTTATAAAGAAGGAAAAGACGCCTATAACTGTGCTAGCTATCGCCCGATATCTCTTCTCAATAATGATGTAAAGCTCTACGCCAAGATTCTCGCCAACAGACTCAATTCGGTACTCCCCTCCCTAATTCATTACGATCAGGTGGGTTTTATCCCTGGTAGGCAAGCCAGGGACAATACGAGGAGAGCTGTTGACCTTATACATATACTCAATTCTAGGAAAACCCCCTCGATTATCTTGGCGACAGGATCTCCTGGCAGTTCATGACCCATACACTGAAGCATTTTGGCCTGACGGGAGACTTCCTGACCGGAATTCAGGCTTTATATTCTCTTCCTTCAGCAAAGTTTATGGTCAACGGCTCGTCCCTCCGACTCCATAATGATTAGTAATGGCAGACGCCAGGGTTGTCCCCTTTCCCCTCTTATTTTTGCCCTGGTTATTGAACCCTTAGCAGCTACTATTCGAGCATTACCGAATGTGAGAGGGGTGTGCACGGGGGACCTGGAGAGCAAGATCTCTCTTTTCGCCGACGACATACTTCTGACCCTTCAGCAGCCAAGGATCTCCCTGCCCAATCTATTCTCCATCATGTCCCATTACGGAGAGCTTTCCGGTTATAAAATTAACATCACTAAATCTGAGGCACTGCTCCTTAACCTCCCTCAATGTGACTGTCTCGACATTACTTCCCAATTCCACTTTCGGTGGCAAAAGAAAAGAAAGTATCTGGGGATCTATATTACCACCACCTATGAGTCTCTCTACCAGGAGAATTATCCGGCTATCTTTCTCAAACTTAAGTCGGATATCCTCTCTTGGAGGCCCCTAATCATCTCGTGGCTGGGCAGGATCATTGCCGTTAAAATGTCTGTTCTCCCTCCACTTCTTTACCTATTCCAGACACTCCCCGTTAGGGTCCCTATCTCCGAATTGAATAGTATGCAACGACACTTGGCTAAATTTGTCTGGCGGGGTAGGTCTCCCAGAGTCCGTTTAGCTCAGCTCAAGTAACCCACAAATTCTGGAGGTAGGGGATTTCCTGATCTGAAGGCCTATTACTGGGCGGTCCATCTCAGTTCTGTGGTTACCTCCTTTGCTCCCCCGGCCTCCCACGCATTGGCGGATATAGAAGCGGCCTACCTCTCTCTGCCAGCCCTCTCAGGTGTTTGGGGCCTTCCTAAACAAGCTAGACTTGCTCTGATTAAGCGATTCCCTACCTTACTATTTGCAGCTCGGAACTGGGAGACCTGCAAAAGCCATCTCTCTGTCCCTCCAAATTCTCTGAACATTATGCCCTTATGGCACAACCCTGCCTTCCCACCCGGTGGGCTCCGGTCCTTCTCTCTAACATGGATCGCCTCGGGCATCCGATTTGCTGGCGACCTTTTGGACCAAGGAAGACTAATGACGCTATCCGCTCCAAATACCCCAGACTAAATCTGCCATTTTATCAATACCTACAGATTAGGCACTTTGTCCTCTCTCCTGTCGGGCGCTTCACCTTCACGGATCTCGCCATTTGAGACCCTCTGCCTTTCCTCACCGCTTCGAAGAGGCATGATCTCTTCAATATATAGTCTAATTCTCGATAAAATAGTTGTCTCTGGAAGTGTCCATGAACGAGAGTGGGAGAGGGACTTGGGTCCCCCCGCCCGGAGGAGGACTGCTGGGAGACCATCAGAGCGAATGTAGCCTCTAGTTCCATCTCTACATTAATTAGGGAGAATGCATATAAAATACATTACAGGTGGTATCTTACGCCTGATAAACTGGCTAAAATGTACCCAACTGCCTCCCCTGCTTGCTGGCGGGAATGTGGCCATAGAGGCACCCTCTTCCATATCTGGTGGTCTTGCCCTGTTATTTCCTCCTTCTGGGATAGGGTGACTACCCTCCTTTCCTCTCTCCTCCAATTCCCCGTTCGGAAAGACCCTTGGTCCTTTCTCCTCTGTTACCCTATACAAAGTGCTGATGTCCAATCTGCAAAACTGGCTTCGCATATTCTGGCGGCTGCCAGGTGCCTGATGGCCTAATCCTGGAAAAGCGCAGCGTCTCCCCGCAAACATATGTCTGGTTTATTGCTAGTATGGAAAAAATCATCCTCCACCTGCAAGATAAAGATGACAAGTTCTACCAAATCTGGGCCCCTTGGTTGCACCAATAATACCCCCAACACTCGCCCTCCCATAAATGGCCTAGTCCATACCGGACACTTCTGTCTATAATATCCCCCGTAGGCTAAGCTATGCTCCCTGATATCTGAGAATCCTTCCGGCCTTGTCTTACTATGGCAGACGACCCCAGCCCCTCCCCCTCCCTCCCGCTACCTTTCTAATAATATGGATGTTGCCGGTGCCAACACAATTTTTCATTCATGTATTATGTTTTGTTATGCATAGCAACTACTGATATGTTTTGTGACAGTACTTGTTTCTCTGTCCTGCTATCTTCTGGATTGTTTGCTGTCATCCATGTGAATTCAATAAACTTTGAGTTATAAAAAAAATAAAAATAATAACTGGTGCCTATGGATAATATTTAATTTGCCTTTTGAAAAACAAAACAAAATGGCAGTTCTTAATTATTAATAAACATAACATAAGTATGATATGTGAGATGTGATACATACTCAGAGAACAATACATTATACCTGTCTGTTACTGGAAGTTTATGGAAAATAAACTGTATATTAGGTATATTTGTCTCTTCGTTAAAAAACAAAACAAAAAAAACAATAATACATAATCCATCCCTTACTCATATAATGGCATCTGCCAGCGTCCGTCTCGTGTTATGGTCCTGGTGTTATACATTACATTTCAGGACTCCTTACCTCCGCGTTTTACGCAGTCAAAATTTCAATGCAAAACTGTAATGGGGAGTAAAAGCATCTAAGGCCCCTATAATCCTATCCTAATACAGCCTGGTCACAGGGTTCGCCTGCTTTCCAGCACAGATACAATGTTACCCGGCACTGCGGGGGTTCTAGGTGTT
Organism: Mixophyes fleayi; assembly: GCF_038048845.1. Taxonomy (NCBI): domain Eukaryota; kingdom Metazoa; phylum Chordata; class Amphibia; order Anura; family Limnodynastidae; genus Mixophyes; species Mixophyes fleayi. The sequence continues at coordinate 101,836,625 of NC_134411.1, forward strand.
TTCCTCAGTAGTGTTATCAGTGACGTGCGCAGTATTATATAGTAGACTGCATTAACCCTTTGACGGCTGATAGGCAGGCAAGGCTCTCATACTATAAGGCAGCACAGGTAGTTTCCATCTGAGGAGATGCGGTGACCCTAGGTTAATGACAAGTGTGTTTGTAAATCTTTGTATGCACCCTCTGTCAGCAGACAGACTGGGCACTAGCTGATTGTCAGAGACTGGGCACTAGCTGATTGTCAGAGACTGGGCACTAGCTGATTGTCAGAGACTGGGCACTAGCTGATTGTCAGAGACTGGGCACTAGCTGATTGTCAGAGACTGGGCACAAACATCATTTCAAATAAAAAATTGCTGTGAAATTTGTCAACACTATACAAGTATAAATGTAATGATGCCCAATCTACCATTCTGAAGTTAACGCTAACAAAGCTGTGGTAAGAGACGCAGACCATGTATCGGGTGATCCTCGGAGTGCCGGGCGGTAACTTCCCCCCCTAAGTCAGCGAGCGTCAAATGAGCTCTTATTATTTTGCTTGTTGTCATTTCCCAGATCAATGATCCATGGCCTAGTGATCGATGAAAGGGACAATGAAAATTGAACGGGCTAATGGGGTGCTCGCTGCCTCGGTAATGCTCATGATAAAAAATATAGAGAGCCCTTTTGTCTGGAGCCTGAGGGGCTGGACGGACAGACAGACACAAGGCGTTCACACCATTTCCTTGTTCATTTTCTCTGTCCTTTCCATTTATCAAGAATTCACCTTTCCTCCCCCTCATCGCTGTCTCCCACCTTCTATTCCTCCCTCTACTTACACTTATTTCCATCACAGTGACAGCACAGGACTGAACAATCACGCAGGACGTAGTTATTCACTTAGATTACAATCTTTCTAAAGCAGGAATTCTGTATTGTAGATGTATAATACTCCTTTGCCTTATGTGGTCTCTGTATACAGATAATGAAGCTATAACTGTGACTGATATAGATACGTTAGTTTACTTTTATTGTACAAACATTTTAAAAAATATTGTGAAATATCTTAACTTCTTTTTCAAAAATATATTAAACATGGGTCTAGAGTAAATAAGCCCCCGTCTCTCTCATCACACATTGTACTGTCTCACGTATAGAGCTTCATTCCTACTTTCTGTGTATCTCAGTTTATTACGTCTAAGTTTATGAAGGATAGGAATTCATCATTTGTGCTCATCTGAAGTGTCTGTCTTTGTCCGCTTATAACAATAAATGTCATGATATAAGTAAAGGGAAGCAGCTATGCCGGGGACCCTACATTGTTTACTTTCCTCGTGGCAGCTTGAATGCAGCACTACCGATATCATGTTAACGCGCTCGCTTCCCATACCACAAACTGTATTGGTAAAAAGGTAACTCTTGAAAAGTGCATTTGAAAACAGGTTATAAATGGCATGTTAGTTTTCAAACGGTTTTATCCATTTTCCCAGGTGACACGTATGACCGAGCCCTCATCGTACTTTCTGTAAGTGTTTTATGAGCTGTAAGAATCGGTGTTGTCCTTGGCAGTGGAACTTTTCTTGATATTTTGGGGAAGGGGTTATATTCTTGTTTGGATAATGATCTGCGACAGTTGGGGGACTGTGTATTATAAGAATCCGTCTGTTAAAACATTCAGTTCCTTGCACTGTCCTGGCCGGTTACTAGATTACCGACAGGCAGGCAGCAAAAGGGTTAAAGACTTCACACCAAATGGTGTTAATAGCTGCACTTGAGGCTGAAGCGCATTTCGCCCCATTTCAGTTGGCAGAGGTTTCGCACCTTATAAAGAAAGTGCGTGTGTTTCTCTCTTCCTCTGGGCTCGTATTATATTGTATATGCAAACCAGATTGTGAGAGCGTCAGGGCGGGCGGCGTGACAGAATGTGAATGTATTATGAATGATTTGTGTATGGTACAGAGATGGTGCACTCTCTCCAGCCACAATAGCTGCAGCTCAGGACACACAGAGGGAAACAACCATTTATTTATTTTTACATAATTTCATGCTATTCAACATTATTGTTAGTCTTGTAAAAATGTTATTTCTGGAGGATGGTTGGTTAAAAGATAATTATTGCAGAAATGTTCCAAGGAGAAACTTACTGATGTTGGTAAAAGCAATCTGGGGGAAACAATTTTATGTGCACACCTAACTTCCTGTCTGATGGCAGCATTTTTTCATGCTACAGTTTGTTGCCTTCACCTGTGGCCTCCAGCTTATCCCTGCTTTGTCTCATTGGCCCAAGTTCTTATTCTATGCCTTATGCCCTGAGCTTAACCTGCAGCCCTCGCTCTTATTCCAAGATTAAGGATAATGCCTTGTTTGTGGTTAGAGGACCGCACATGCGTCTGCGTCATGTTCCCATCACTGGTCTATAGGGAGTTGACTTTCTTCTTCTGCAAAAACATGACGTGAGTATCTATAGCTTACTCGTGAAGTATAAAATAGTGTGTTAGGGAATACATGACAGGGGGTAGTTGTACCTACCTTAGTGCTATGTCAATCCTTGGCAACCTGTGGCTCTCTAGGTGTTGTGAAACTATAAGTTCCAGCATGCCCTGTCAGCTAATGGCTGGCTAGCTACTAGCAAAGCATGATGGGACTTGCTATTTCACAATGCCTGGAGAGGCACAGGTTGGCCAGGCATGGTGTATGCTGTCCTGCTGTAGCATCAGATCAGAGCTGCTTCCAGAGAGCTGTATTAGAGATTGCAGCGCTAGTGATGTGAGCCTACTAAGCACTTGAGCAACTTATGGCTCTCTCCAGCTGTTGTAGAACTACAAGTCCCACCATGCCCTCCCAGCCTCTAACTGTTGGGCTTGCTGGGACCTGTACTCATATGTGAGCTAGTGATCCATTGGTTGTCTTCCTTAGGTCTGTAATATCTGTTAATATCTGACAGACAACTAATTAATATGACACCGTATATTAGGATTCTAGGAACATAGAGGATAATGTCTTCGTTCCGGTTCAGCTCCTCTCTCTTGATAAACCTACAAATCTCTCTGCAGCTGGGGAATGATGAATGCCTTGTCATCATTTAATCCTCTGCCTTTCTGCTGGAGTCTGTGGATTTCTGTCACCCACAAACAATGCCAGATCCGTGTTTACCCAGCAGAGTATCTCCCACACCCACTATATAAATACAGGCCGACTCATCGCAGGTTTCATGAGCCACAGGACACCTCTATCCTGCCAGTTACGTGCCTCCCCCTCGTATGTAACACGCTTGTAAGCGCTCAGGCTGAGATATGAGCGAAGGTTTGTCTACCTTTATGCTGTACATGGCAGCTGCAATATGCCTAGAGCCCACCCAGACATTGGGAAAGGGGATATAGAAATATCCTCTATCATACAGGGGCCAAAGGAATAGTTGTATCATGTGTGAGTCACATAGATAGGATATATATGGTGGCTCAGTGCTTAGCACTTCTGCCTCACAGCACTGGGGTCATGAGTTCGATTCGGGGGACATGACGCGGCCTTATCTGTGAGGAGTTTGTATATCCTCCACGTGTTTGCGTTGGGTTTCCTCCCACACTCCAAAAACATACTTGTAGGTTAATTGGCTGCTGTCAAATTGACCCTCTAGTCTGTGTGTATGTTACGGAATTTAGACTGTAAGCCCCAATGGGGCAGGGACTGATGTGAGTTCACTCACTCGCTGTACAGCGCTGCGGAATTAGTGGCGCTATATAAATAGCTGATGATGATGCTACCGTACACTCTGTGGATATAGTTACTACATGCAGGGCTAGATGCAAATAATGTTTTCTTTGTTTAACAGGGTGTGTGTGTACTCAGTACAGGCCAGTCACAATCACTACACACTGAGCATTGTGGAGGATTTTGAACAGAAAAAAAAATCAATTTTGAAATGTCCTATTTTCCATGTGTTGGACATCAAAATATATAAGACATCTGTAGTCCTTTTATCCCCAGGAATCATCAGAAAAGTAAATGTGGCCACAAAATCGCCAATTCTGTAACACAAGTTCAATTATTCCTGGATTGCTTAACTAAAAGCTAACGCTCTGGGGACTCCTGTTTTGCTCTGGGTACATGTTTGGTTAAGAGACTTGACAAAGTGCCATCATTTCAATGCTTATTTCTTTTCCTTCTCTGTATAAAATCTAGTGGTAACATCTTGTCCAGAATAGGTCTTCTGGGAGCAGTCATCACAGTGTCCATCTACTTATGGAATTTCCTCTGATCATGTGCCGCGTTCTTTGTTTGGTTCAGATTACTCTGTACATACAGTGATGTCAGTCTAACAATAAATAGTATAACATCTGCAGTATCCATGGGCAGCCTGGCTATTGTAGGGGTTAGTATAGCCCCTGTCAGCTGATGATCTACCGCCCTGGCGTTATCTGTATCGTATGTCTGCACGGCACCAATTACAATCTGAATAAATATATATTTTAATAACATATATAGAATTATACAATGCAGAGTTTATTGCAGTTAATGTTGCATCTTGGTGTTATGTTGTTGTGTTTACTTGAATATCCCCAGCTGTTCACATCTAAACTTATCAGAGCTGTATCTGATATAGAACGTATTCTTAGCCATGGTGAACAGTGCACTGCAACACATTCCACTCCATCTGCATGACGGGGGACAAAGCCAAGCACAGCGGTGCAGGGAGGGTGTTGGGGAAATATGATACAATGTTACACTGAAGTTTCCCAGCATCACACAAGTTCATTTTCTAGCCGTAGATCACAGGGAAAAGTCCCTTGTTAACACTTCAGTGTGATAACCTTGTCAAACCTCAGAACATTTCATTGGGAGTTATCAGTTCAGTCTAGCGCCAAATCAAACAGCAGTGAGTGTGTGTGGAGCTGTGTCATCCATTTAGGGAGCTGTGAAAGTCATTTAAAGTTCCCCAGTCACCTGCACACAGCAGTAACATCACTGAGGCACCAGATACTTAGTGAAAACATAGCCTATGTAGAACTAGTGACATAACTGAGGCACGAGGTACTTGAAAAGCACCGATTCCTAGTAAAATGGCTGGACACATGAATATTGCAGGATGTGGTGACTGGTGCACTATAAAGGTGCCTTACTGCCTAGAAAACATTTCTTATTTTAACAGATTTAACTCCCAACGCTCATTATTGTGTGCACATCTCTGTCTGTCACTCCATTTGCCACAACCTGACATTTCCTATCATATACAGAGTGCATGTACCGAACTTGTATATAAGGAACTGTACAGCACCCATCCAACTACAAACTGTCCCCAAAAATGATATTTAATCACTGCTGATGGGTTATTTTATATTGTTTGTCATGGAGATAACTTCATCCGCTTATGTAACGATATTAATTGAACATAGCTTGGTGTAAAACAACATTGTCTCCAGTAATTCCCACTGCACTGGGACGGATTGTGTCATTTACACACCCAGAGGAAGAGGGTTTCCTGCTGTGGTTTGTGGCACCGCACAAGTAAATCCTTCCAGAGAAGGTGGGTACTTCAGACCCCCCCCCCCCCCCTCCCCCAAGTCTGTCTGACTCCATTCTAGGCGGACCATAAAATGATATAAAAGGAGGGAGAGATGGGTTACCCAGCAGTGTGATTCATGCTGGGTGTCTCCTCCCTCCCATCTTACATGGGCAATAAATCGTGGTCTTGCCATCTGTACATTTCGGAGCACAGACTCGGGATAATTGATGTCAGGCATCTCCCTGCCTGTCCATATTTTACAAGAGAGTGTGTGTTGCCAGAAACTCCATTATTCTGAAAAATCATAAAACAAAAAAAAAAATCAGAACAAGGTGTCCAGATGGAAATTTAAGCCCATAACACTTTCATTTTAACCCATCTGCTGCAAATGCCTTAAATGTTCCTGTTTGTTTATTTATAGCAGAGCTAAATTCATCATACATTTTACTTACTTTATACATTGTTACTGTGTTTAGCATATTTGGTAGAAGAATAAACCAGAGTAAATGGTTAAGAGGTTGAAGACTTTTAGAAAAGTGACATATTTGGTAGTTTTTGCAATAGCCCAGAAAATGGATTTCCTGACATTTCTAGCAGGAGCTGGCTGGGCTGGGGGGCATCCGGGCTAGTCCCATAGTGGGCTACCTTGGGCTATGCCACTGGACTACCTGCATTTTTTTTTTTCTTTAAAGTGTTCGTAAGTGAGCCGAGTTTCGTCCCCTAGGCTAAAATTTGCCGTCCAGCCCTTTTAGAACATGGTACAGAAGAATGCTGTAAGACCAAATATAAATAAACGTACCCTGAGATTGGCCTTTAACTGACAGCTGCGTGCGATAGTGTGGTGTATATAATGTAGAGTCAAGAAGCATGCAAGCTAGTGGGTGTCAGTGTGCTTGGATCTACTACGGAAATAAACTGGACATATATTGTGTATATAATGTTTAGGTAATACCTGCAAAAGACTGGGATGTGTATATAAAGGTCTACCAGTTTCTTGCTACGCTCAAGAAAACTGAGCAAAATTCACAACTATCTGCTGCCTTCTAGTGGTGTTTTGTGGTATTACTATGTTTGTAGTCAGACCATTGTACTTTTTTGCCCTCTACCCACTATGATTTGAGATAACTGCCTTGTACAATAGGGGGAGTGGGGAGTCACCTGTCGGGACAGGAATGTAGGGTCACTGGAGATGGTGATATCTCTCCTCTGAGTGCAGAATCTGTACACATCTTGCAGAGCACATTTAGGTCAGGGATCTGTGTACTTTGGTCATTTGCGAGTGGTGAATATGAATGCAGCGCAGTTTATGATCTTTATAAAACTTCCACTTGATCAATACCTTGAGAAATTAGGCTTCCAGTGATGGAATAGTTAATTCAACAAGCATATGTAATATAAGTATATTGTCATATATTGGTATATTATACTGATTGAAATGATAGAATATGGTGGATCCACACAGATGTTGTACCTTTTAGGATCAGGATAGTAGGAGAGCGTTACTATTACTCATACCATGGCAATGTATTCAGATTTGAATGCCTGTATAATTGTTACCCAATACCGCTCAGCAAAAAGTACCGCCTTTAAAAGAGAAAGCGGGAATCCCCAGCACTAAGCCTCTGACTGTTCCCAGTGTTTATAAAGGAAGCCGAGTTTCCTCACGTCATGGTAGCTTTACTGACTGAGATAACGTGATGTAGGGAATGGTTATGGTTTTTGTACTCTCTGAGCTTTGCAGTGTGTGCTGCTTGTTTTGGACGGTTTTACTTCACAGGTTTGTGGCCTTTGTTCCCTTCAGGGAATACATTTTCTGCTGAACCTTTGCATTACTTCAATGCGTCCTGCTTTGTAAGCGCTGCAAGCGCTTCTTGTGAACTAACCCCCAGCACAGTAATATTCAGTGGCTGACCCAGAAACACTCACTGCAAATCAGGACTAGAGCAATTGATTGATCATTGATGTTACCTATATTGGAAGTTCATGAACATGCATTATTAATATGTATAATATTTACAAGCAGCGACAGTGGTTACTGCATGGTACATGGCCATGTTACACTAGGATCAGTGGTAGTCCCCTGTCTTGGCTTCCCATCTGATAACATTCTTGCTTTCTTTGATTGATCTCCAGGAATTGTGCAATCTTCTTGCCACTAAAGGGGTTAAAGAGATCTCTTTAAAGCCTAATGACTGGTGAAGGAGTTTGTGGTTTAGCAGCTGAAATTGGATCCCTTTTGTCAGGCTGTTAATGGCCAGAGGTTTGGCTGAAGGGAGCTTGCAGGCTGTGGAGAGGAGAGGGTGTGTACAGAGCAGCAGGTATTTGTAGGCTGAGGCTCCACCTCTCCGCTGGGTCATCTACTCTGGGAATCTTTAGGAGACACTATGGCTGTGTGCTGCGGGATGTAACACAAGGGGTATCCGTCTGTCATGAAAGGTGAGCCTCACGCTTCTGTTGTTCCTTGTGGGTGTTCTGTGAATTCTGGTGGTTTCTTAGAACCCCAATTGTTACCAGGCTTTTTATATCGAAGCTACAGTCTGTGGCTTCCAAGATGATGTGATGAACTACAAATCTTTCAGTCGGCTGGGACTTGTAGTTCTATAACAGCGGAAGAGCAGCAGCAACCAGATTGTGTATTGTTCCACGATTGATTTTGATATAGTAGTCTGTAAACAACATACATCAATGAATCAAACTACTATATGCAGGGAGTTATGACTCTGTCTTGGACAGATGTTTGAGGTATCCTATATCAGGTGTGTAATATTAACCCTTTGGGGTTTTGGCTGTAAATGCTTGTATCTGTAGCATTCTGTTTACTTCTGGCTGTGTTTTGGAGAGACTGGTACATGCTGTATGCCGGAGAGACTCTGGGTAACAAGGAACCGCTGACGTTGTGTCTCCCATGTGTGCTTCTGGGTGGAGTGTAGGATTATGGTTTGGCGTCTGTGCCAAAGCCATAATTAAGTATTAATGTTTAGCCGGATTGGGATCAGGGAAACAGGAGAATCTGCTGTGGGTATTTCTGCTTCATACCTTCCACCTGCTCACAGCCTCATTGTCTTTCATAACAAATGGCAGTGACCTCTGGGCTGCAGCTGCCCTGTGTGCCTCTACGCTGGAGCTGTCCAGCATCACAGCAGCCACCAGTGCTACACACCGTGTGAGTGCTTTCTGGGGCCTACAGGCACTTAAATATGATTGTAAAAGTTTTAAACGATAATTTGTGCTTTAACCAACTACAAACAGGGGTTGTCCAGTGTGTGGATGATATTCAGCCGCTGTCAGCGGAATAGGATTTTGCTGAGTCCAGTAACAAGGAAAAGGCTCCCAAGTGGTCACAGTATAAAGAATGATAGACTGCTGTCACTTATTGGCACTCTCCTCGCATGATCCAGCACGTGCCCCTGTCTTCCAGATGCCACACTGAGTGGCCCTGAAAAGAAAGGGGAGGTGGAGGGACGGTGAATTGAGGAACAATGACCAGATTGGTCAGGTCACCGGAAGCGCTGCATCTGCCTGATTTATGACCTGCTCATGTTGATAACAGAAGGTTGGGTGGTCCAGGGTGTGGAGCAGATTACACCATGATGAGGATTGATTTGGTTGCATAGGTCAGCAGTAGACTGTGTGTGATCAATATGTCATTTATCAGGTTACTCACAGTCATTTTTACACCCCAGGAAGTTGCTCTCTGATTAGTATCTAGTACAAGTTTCTGTCTCGGTCAGTAGTAGAGAGATCACAGCCCCCATTTCCGTGTACGTTTCATTCCATCTGACATTGTGCAGTTACAGAAGGAGCAGGTTGTCATCGGTGTACAGATATCAGATGGTTCTGTGCTCTGTCCGACCATGCTACACCTGTATGAAAAAGCCTGTAATGATGGCGATGGCTGGGTGATGGATACCAAGAGATGACCCCCCCCACCCCCAAACCTGCCTGCAGGGCACATCACAGATGCCAGAGACCCGCTGTGTCTGCTCTCCTGATCCTATTGTAGAGAAGTTAATTGGAATGTGTGTGACAGAGAGCTGAAGAGAACAGAGCCTCCCCCTCCCATTTACCCAGAGATAAGCAGCACAGCCCCCACCCCCTTGCATGCCCTAGAGGCACCTAACCCTGCTGTGTCTCCCTCAGCCACCAATCCTTATATATTCTATCCAAGAAGACGCCAGTCCATGAATATTTGATGCACCGTAGTGTGAATCTTCATATGTACATTATGTATCTGCACTAAGAGGTGTTTGGCTGTTGTCTGTACACGCCTCTAATCACTTACATATATACAGGGCCTAGCTATTAATGTCATTCTTTGGCTGGCAGTTGGTTGGCGCATCTGCGCAGGAGGTGAATGTTTGGAATCTGGCTCTGGTGGGGTTAATTGGCTTTTAGACCTCCAGCCTCTGTTCCCTGTTCTATTCAGCACCTCTGTGCTCCTGTGAGACGCTCTCGGCTCCTGTATTCCCTTATTGTCCTGACAGGTATTGATCTGCGCTGAACTTGTTGGGCAGCGGAGCTAGTGGTGACCCCTTTGTGATGTAATTCGCAGCAGATGTCACTGCTATTGACGCACCTCTGTTTTTACAGCACAGCAGTCAGAGCCGAGTCTGACGCTTCTCTTATGTCCATGCCAAATGGTTCACCTCTCACGTCCCTGTGTCCCTCTGGGTGAACAATCAGTGGTGGTAAAAAATGATTGTATAGAAACTGGCAGGTGGATTAAAAAATAGCTTAAAAGCAAAAATGTACTTTAGAGTATTACAAATGTATGAAAAATATTGATTGTTGTCCCTGATCCCTGCGTTTCTTCCATGACCGGTTTCACCTGTGGTGTATAAACTGCACTCTGTTTAGAATGGCAAGCAATACTGTACAACATGATCATATAAAGCAACAAAGCCCCCCTCCCCCTTAGTGTCCCCGGCACGTTGGAGGTCACCAAATGATGTAGGTCATGGACGTCTAGTGAATGAAAAATACACATTACCTAGTTAAGTACGATACACTGCGATAGATTGATTTGTAATACAAATATCCCCTATTGTAGTGGTATGTAAGGCCAGGGGATGTTCTACGCAGCTGATTAGTAGAATGGAAGGAGAAATGTACGATCAGTTGTCTCATATAGCGGCCTGTAAGTGGAAGGAGTAAGCTGCTATGCTGGGTTCTTATAGCACAATACTGGAGAATGATTGGCGTTATAGCCTTAGGCTTGACATTTGTTGCGACTGATCTGGTCATTCTAGATCAAATTAGCCAAAACTGCTCTTCATAGGCAAAATAAAATCTCTATTCAGATCGGACAGAATGTAAAGAAGACAAATCCATATCTATAAAACCTTCAGATGAGACGTCCTACACAGCAGCTCCGGAGAGATGTAGATACACAATCTCACCTCCAGAGGAGTATAGTTGGGGGGTGTTTCAGGCTACCTGCTGTTAGAGTGATTAGAATGGATTTCATCTGTATCGGGCCTGAAATCATCAGTCTCAAAAGCAGCTTGATTCCCACTATGCTTTTGTTCAATCCTGATAAAACAGGAGGCGACCTGATTGTTTCATGTTGGTTATTTTTTCTGTTTTACATGCCCCAAGATTTTACCCATTAACCAGGTACTGCCTCTTGGTATGGGAAAGATGGTGTTAAATCTTTAGTAGGTACACGATAGATGTGCCCACTAAATATTATCTTTTCTTCTGATACATTGTGTCGTGTGTTTGTTTTGTGTTCCACGATCCACACCTATAGTAGAGGACACAAGACGAGGTCTCAGCAGAATAGAACATGCCAGGGGCTCTTTACACAATGAGTGTCTTATACAGAAGCTCACCGCTTTGCGTGGCATCATCTGAGAGTCATATGTAGCGTGATAAAACCCTTCCGGTCAGATCCCATGGAACAGACAAAACCAGGTTTCAGTATAGAACCTTTGGATTGTTGTGATAAATCTATAATCTGTGCTCCAAAAACATACTACTAGGTTAATTGGCTGCTGTCAAATTGACCCGTGTGTGTGTGTGTGTGTGTGTGTGTGTGTGTGTGTGTGTGTGTGACCCTACTCTATGTGTGTGTGTGTGACCCTACTCTATGTGTGTGTGTGTGTGTGACCCTACTCTATGTGTGTGTGTGTGTGTGACCCTACTCTATGTGTGTGTTTGTGTGTGACCCTACTCTATGTGTGTGTTTGTGTGTGTGTGTTAGGGAATTTAGAAGGTAGGCTCCAGTGAGAAAGGGACTGATGTGAGTTCTCTGTACAGCGCTGTGGATTAGTGGCGCTATATAAATGATGATGAAATGTTACTTTACCAGATACAATTTACATTCTTCAGTTTACAGGGTTAAAGTGGATAGCGATCAGATTCTCTGGTGCAAGCTATTTTGTTCATGAAAATGTTCGTTTTTAGCTATTGACGCTTTGTTATCCCCCTCTTGCTTTCTTATTGGCAGACATTTCTTATGCCAGTGTTGTGCTATGCAAATGAGAGGGAGGAGACGAATACAGCAGGAAGTCTGGTAGTATGAAAAGAAGGATGATGACAGCTACTATAGCTGTGAGGAAAGGCTTCAAATGTTTGGTTTGTTTTTGGATTGAAAAAATATATTTATTACCATCCATTTCTGTTCAGCAACCAATCAGACCTTCTGCTTTCATGTTCTAAACTAGGAAAAAAATAGTTACTTTTTGAATGTGATGGGTCACACAGTATTTTATGGCATCATGTGGGGTTTTTTTTCATTAAGATTTTTGGCTAATGCTGGCCATTCCTCTGGGTTTTTCTTGTCTGTGGCACCAACCTGCGTATTTCACAAAATGCAACAAATAGGAGATACCCTTCCATTAAGAGCTGCCCCCTCACCCTCAGAGTACTCCTTGTAGACTGTATCTTTGGTGCATTGCTTTGCAATTTGTCTTGTCCCTTTCTGTCGGCTTCATGGGATGTGATCTGCTGGTGTTGGGTTTATTTATGCACATAACATTCTCGCTATCGGCAGAGTTTTGGCAATGAATGGGTGACATTTTTGGCCTGTGCAGAAATTTGTGCAGCGTTGATGAAGGGTATTACAAGCTGTTCTGGCACTCCGGTGACTTAACCCGCGCTCAAGCTGTGATGTACATTGCAGGGTATCATTAGTCAGGAGAGTGGAGCAGAATCAGGGGGTGTGTGGAGGCGGAGGAGGGAATTGGTGCTTGAACTGGGACCCATCAGGAAAAAACCCTTGAAACTATTAGCTTGTAATTACAGAGAAGGGAGGTAGTGGGCCTGAGGTCTGGTGTCAGAGGAGCTGAGGATGAAAGGAGACAGTAATTACTAAATCGGCAGGAGGCAGGCAGAGTGCTGATTAGTGATTGCTTTTGGAGGGGAGAATGGTAGGAAGGAGAGGAGTAGAGGTGCAGCTTACACACACAACAGGGCATGGCTATGTACATGTATACTGTATCATTAGTGTACCGCTGCTAATTAGCAGAGCATTGCTTAGCCACTTGTTGAGGAGGGATATTCAAAGCAATTGCTCCTGACTCTGCGCGCTGGGCTTTAATGTTGATCCGTCCTGGCAGAATGGCGATGTTCCAGTAAAGGGACTGGGGTGAGCAGATGTAAGATATGGTTCATTCTCTGTGTCCTGATGATCCAACAGTTCCAATGTGGATGTTTGTTCCTAAACTGTAGAGAAAACCTCTACTGCTCACTAAAAATGAAGCTTTTGCTTAAGTGCGATCTATATTAAAAAAAAAACCCGACATATGCCCAAGAGGCGTTGCTCTTCCCAGTCTCCCTGTGCTGTGTGTATTCTAGCGAATATCACTGCATTTACAAGAAAAATAAACTGTGCCAGTCTCCCATTGCCAGCCAGTGGGGGCAGCTATCTATGTGTTCCTAGTAAACCGACAGGTTACATTGTCAATATTTCAATATTGCTGTCACTACGGATTGCAGGCCATTGGTGTACATGCTAGGTGGGGAGTTGTCCTAGATCAAGATTACACTGAATAAATTTATTTATTAACACCCTAACAATTAATTAATCGGCACTGACGGGAAATATGCTGTTTGTACAAGAGGTTAGGTAAAAGATCCAGCCAGGTTTTATAAAGGGAGACCCTGCAGCGCAGTACGGATATACGGTCCTCTCTTCTGCTACAGAAGTGAGGTACAACTGGTCCACTCTCAGATCAGCGTCCGATTGATATTAATGATTATGTGCGTTGTACTGATGCATTGCTAATAGATGTAAATGACCTGCTTTCTCCGTAACTGCAGCATTCTGTGTTTCTAAACCGTTGCTGAGCATCTAATATTAAGGAGCAGGGTAGGTAGCTGCCTCTTTAATACACGCATTGCTACCTCTCCTCTCCATCCTTCCCTCTAATGAGGCAGTTCAGAATTCCCAACCTCACTCCCTTTCACTAATCCGCTCTTAGTTGCTGCTCCTTCATTTAGCTCTTGCTCATAGATAATCCACCTATAGCTGCTCTGTGTTTGCAGCGTAGCCTGCTGGCCATCCAGGAAACTGTAGTTATTCCTGGCAGGCAGATGCACCTGTTGCCTACCACAGTGGATGCAGACATTTTCTACACTGAAGCAATGACATCACTGATGTCATAGGCTCGTAGTGAATTGATTTGACTGGATGTCACTGGTTCCTATAGACTGGATAGGCTGCATTCTAAGCAATGTCATTGGTTCCTAGTGAATGGATAGGCTGCACTCTCAGTGATGTCATTGGTTCCTAGTGAATGGATAGGCTGCACTCTCAGTGATGTCACTGGTTCCTAGTGAATGGATAGGCTGCATTTTCAGTGATGTCACTGGCTCCTAGTGACTGGATAGGCTGCACTCTCAGTGATGTCACTGGCTCCTAGTGAATGGATAGGCTGCATTCTCAGTGATGTCACTGGTTCCTAGTGACTGGATAGGTTGCACTCTCAGTGATGTCACTGGTTCCTAGTGAATGGATAGGCTGCACTCTCAGTGATGTCACTGGCTCCTAGTGAATGGATAGGCTGCACTCTCAGTGATGTCATTGGTTCCTAGTGAATGGATAGGCTGCATTTTCAGTGATGTCACTGGCTCCTAGTGACTGGATAGGCTGCACTCTCAGTGATGTCACTGGCTCCTAGTGAATGGATAGGCTGCACTCTCAGTGATGTCACTGGCTCCTAGTGACTGGATAGGCTGCGCTCTCAGTGATGTCACTGGCTCCTAGTGACTGGATAGGCTGCGCTCTCAGTGATGTCACTGGCTCCTAGTGACTGGATAGGCTGCACTCTCAGTGATGTCACTGGTTCCTAGTGACTGGATAGGCTGCATTCTCAGTGATGTCACCGGTTCCTAGTGACTGGATAGGCTGCATTTTCAGTGATGTCACTGGTTCCTAGTGACTGGATAGGCTGCACTCTCAGTAATGTCACTGGTTCCTAGTGACTGGATAGGCTGCATTTTCAGTGATGTCACTGGTTCCTAGTGAGGCTGCACTCTCAGTGATGTCACTGGTTCCTAGTGAATGGATAGGCTGCATTTTCAGTGATGTCACTGGTTCCTAAATTGATTGGCTGACTTCTTTCCGATGTCACTAGCTCCTAGTAAAGTGATTAGCTGCTTTCTCATAAAATGCTCTAATTTCTCTACATCAATATCTTGCTTTTCTTTATACAATGATAGAATATAGAATGTTGCTAAAATGTTTTTCATTAAAGTATAATCCCTTAAAAAGAATCGTAGATCATCACTATATTCCAAGAATATAAATTTTGTTTTAGTTCATGAAAACTAGTTAAAAAAACTCCTAAAAGTAAAAAGATTATAGTAAGTTGCTTAAAGAAATGTGAGGTCAGAAAGAAAATGGTTAAAATACAGTGAAGTGTACTGATTATGTCTGTGGAGTGCCCAGTGAAGCAGCCCATTGATTTTTTAAGCATGTGTACAGGCCCATTACTGTATCTTGCACAGCAGTGTGTGGCGTCTTGTCATGTTCTATGACAGAATACAAGTAACAGGATACATGACTGTAAAGGTCGAGCAGAATGGCAGTAATAGTGAGTTTCTAATTGGCAAGTTGAAAGAGAATTGCAATAGTCAAAAGTAAACATTAACTGTATTTTAAGCCTTTTTAGCCTTTATTTTGTTTTGTTTTGAGTGACAGTCCTCTTCCGCATAGCATCCCTCCAGGACAAGTTCATTATATATAATGTATGCCTGCTCCCAGCGGTCCAGTTTAAGAGCTGACTTCTCACTTCTGCGTTTGTCTCCTGAGATTCGGCAGCCCCCTCTTATTTTACATATTTGATAGTGGAGCCGTGTTGCATGGATGATTTGCAGTGACAAGTGCAGCTGGTCCAGTCATTGGAAGATTAATGTATCTCCGAGGTTCTGCTTTACCTGGGAACGAGAGGGGGGACTTGGATTCACCGCCTATGTTCTCCTGAGACTGAGACTTCTGGTGTCACCCACAGGCAATGGAGAAATTCAATATCCTGTATGCAGGAACTGCGCAGGATGCCATTGCCAACAGAGCATCGCAGTAATATTGATGCCTTGTCAGTGTGTTCCAGAAGTGACTCATTATTTATGTGCTAATATTCTTCTCCGGTCCATGTGGCCTGCAGAACAATAAGGTGGCTAGATGATAGTTGCAGTATTTTGGTGCATTCTGACTAGGAATTACTCCTTTCTAGGGCAAAAAGTGATTGATTGATTGATTTTTAATACAAAACATATATATGTATACAATTTGGCATTGGGCTGCCTTAGAAATGAAAATGTTTTTGTTTTTTGCAATGTCAATTGTGGCCTAAGCCAGTCGCTGTTTGTGGTTTCTGTAGCATTGAACATCATTTAGATCTCAATAACTTAGCAATTCATAAATAAAATCCTGGCTTCTGTAGCGGTTGGTTATGTAACCGGCTAAGGTATCTGAACCAGCCTATAATCTAGTATATAAAACATCCTTCATGGCGGCCACCTACAGAAAAGGCTGATGGTACTTAAACATTAGGGTGACAGTTAGAGAGACAGTCAGTCTGTCCCTGTCACTGCAGGAAACATGTTTTAAAGAGCAATCAGTCTGTAATGAGTCTAAACACAGCAGTGGGGTCATCCTGTAAACTACTTGCTTCAATAGGACTTGCCATGTGCTCCTTTCTGGGCAGCTTATATACGTAAAATAGGCGAGCAGTAAGTGCTTGTTCTTGAGTGAGAAAGAGAGAACCATAATGTCTGCAGCAGTTATCAGCAGATCACGTTCCCCTGTGGAATCATAGCTGTTACTACTAACTGTAAATGGTGAAATGGCGAGCCCTCTGTCCTCTAAGGTTATATGGGCTAATCTCATGTATTCTGTCTGTATAGGGGAGGTGGCAGGGTCAGGGGTTTAAAGGATTAAATATTTACATGATACGAGTCCACTGGATTTGTCTAAATTCTCCATTGCCAGTGAAGACCCTTTATGCATTAAACTGCAATGTGCTGTCAGTGCTCTTGAATTATTCATTATCTTCCTTTTTATAATACCTTAAATCCAAGGAAATTCTGCCAGAGAAATAAACTACTCTTTAAACCTGTTCACAGAGAATGACTGGTAGTAAATACATAGACCCCAGCAGTTAATTTCTAGGCATTGTTTGACCCGTTCTAAGTTCTTGGGGGCACTTTATATGGTGCATCCTTCTCCAGGCGCATTAAAACAATCGTTTGGCTTCTAACTTTTACGTAGTTGCTGCATTCATGGAATATGTGAATAGGATCACACAGATAGCATCAGACAGCCTGATGGTGTCTTCTGGGATCTGTAGTCCATCACTGAGCAGAGTTGATATTTTGTTATGCAACTTCAAAACTCAGGGGAGTTATTTATAATATACATCCCCCAATATCCCCCCTTCTTTTGCAAAGAAAAGTTATGAGGACGCAGTGGGGTCAAACGCCCCCTGATCAGTGCTGCCTCAGACGCTCTGAATAGACTCCTCTGCTGTGAGTCTGATGACAAAACGGTCACTGTTATCTGCAAGCAGCCTAGCTGGGGAGAGGGGGTGAGCCCACGTGACTCTAGTGGCAGCTGTTAGAGGCTGAGTATCAGCTTGTTTTCACAAGGCAAGTGTGGTGTTGCTTTGTTAGATAAGCCTGGGACGCTGGCTGAGGATAATGCTGTGTCCCGGAGCCATTACTTGGAGTGAGCGCGATTTAGTCCATTGACTCAGAAATTTAGCCAAAAAAGAGGAAGACCGAAGCTTTATGACAGCTAGTCCTGCTGTATTCCATAGTAAGCCGGGATCTCCATCGTTATGCTCAGGACTGTTTTATAAAGGTGACTGAGGCAGCCTGTCCTATGTGCCCCCTATCCCTTTGTCTGTCTTATAGCCTGACTCTTGCTGTGATTTTCTTTTCCTCTCTTCCACTCTTAGTCTTACATTATCTCACTTTCCATGACTTCCTCCAGCTCTCGCTTCCCCATTTATTGTTGATCTGTTTGTCTCTCCAGTCGTTAGCTCTATTTAAGCTTGTGCCCCTTGTGTAGAATGACTGGTTCCTTCCGCTCTCCCCTCTCCGTTACCTTCCAGAGCAGACAGATCTCTCTACTTATACATTCTTGATTCCATGGCGACTGAGAGCAGAGAGGGCTTCTGATCTCCACACATCCATCTGAGCTTGCAGTTATCAGGCACTTTAGCCTCTGAAATAATTGTGCTTCCTCTTTTGTTGCATGCCATTCAGTGGAAGCTGAAGGTCCTGGCTTCTTTTCCTCATTCAGGATGTGAGGATCAGACTTTAAGGCTGTATATGAATATGGGTCATATAGTATGTGTAACTGCTGGCTTTCAGTGTATGTGTATTTGTGTCATTTTAATCTCACTTCTTTGTGTAATCTGTCACATTAGTAAATATTTATTCCTGCTCATTGTAAAACACGCTGCTGATAGTGATGACGGAAGAGTTCAGTACAGTTCCCTCTGGATAATGTAACACTATAACCGCATCCTCTGCTCTCAGGTGTGTGCGCTCTTACCAGGCTTTCTCTTTGAATGTAATGTTCTGCGGCTCTTGGTGGTAGCGTATAAACAGCTCTGTCCTGGCATAACATGTTAGTGAGTGGTAGCAGGAGGCCGTTGATCTCTTTAGTATATGGCTTCTACAGGTGACCTCTTAGTGTACGTTACCGTAGGCTGGATTGTTCTTATTGTGATGGGAGTGGTGATATGTTTGTGGCCTCCGTGAAAACACTTATTATCCTGTTGAGTGGTAGCAATGTTTATGTTAACACCAAATGTAATATGCCAGACATCCTCCCACTAATTCTAGTATTAACTGTGAGCCTCAGAATCTTTGTGTATACATTGGCCTTGTGTGGCCTTGGTTCAGCTGCTTGCATTATTTGGCTTACTGGGTGTCTTGACCCAATATTAAAACAAATCTATACAAAAAAAGTGGAAAAAAAACTTGCATTTTTGTCAACGGGTAGATAAGATGCAAAATTCTGCACATTCAGTACATCTGCATGTGGCAGCCTAATGTTATTGCACAGTGCGATTTAATATTTGACATGGCAGCAATCGGGCAAGGAAGTGATGACGTGGGTCTGTGTGTGAGGTCATCAGGCAACATCTGTTTGTTCAGACCACCAACCAAACTGCCGCTGACCATTTTGCACTGCATGTATCTGACCATATTGGATATAGAGATATGGCTGCGGCATACTGCAGATACCCCACTATATTTTATATTGTTGCAGTATTGCTTTTTCTTCGAGAAGTTGTTGTATAAATATATAACACAGCTCAGTGGCCTGTGACCCGTGCACACACTTCCAATTATTCGCTGATTGTTTTCTCTGATGCACTGTTTTCTGGGGTAGGGTATGGTTTAACGCTGCCGAAAATACCTACCCAAAAAATCCGATTGGCTACAAAAACGACTGCAATAAAAACAGACTTACCTGCAGACCGAAGGTCCAGATGTCCGATGGCACCGGCATACTGACAGGAAGTGATGATGGAAGACACAGCTCTCCGGCACTTCAGTGTCACGTGATCGCGACTTTACATCTATGTTAATTTAAAGCGGCAACGTGTGGACCTCTCAGGTTAAGTGTTAATTGTTTAAAACGATTACCACCGGTTTTCTGAACATAGGTGCTCAAGTGTAACAGGAAGACCGTTCCTTATTCACTTCAGTGGTCTGCTATCTGTATTTTAGCTGGAAACCAGCTACCGTTTAAAACCCCAATGTGACACCATCTGATCTAGGCCAGTAATTGAACAACCATTGATGGGTATTTTTTCAAATTGTTCTTGGGTATCTTTAGCAGTTTTTAAGATATGCTAATAGCACCTGGATATATTAACATCACTTTGACAGTCAGTATTACTCTAAACAGCCTGGGAGAATTTTGAAACTTTGTCCAGGTCTTGTATTGAGGAACGTGGAAATAATATGTTGCTTCTTACTAAACAAGAGCCACAGCTGTTATTAGATCTACTTTCCTTGCTATGGAGAGCCATTCTCCCAGCCCAGTGGCAGTAACGGTGCTTTAAGGGTGCAGAGAAGATTCATGGACAACAGTTCCTGGGCATCATGGTCTGATGTCAGCCTGAAACTGGTCAATGATTTGAAGGGGAGGAAGTTGGTTATAGTAGAACTGTTGTATTTAAGTGGTTATCTGCATTTCACATATTGTGCAACTCTAGTTGTGAGAGACTGAGGAAAGCTGCACGGTGTCAATTACATTCCTGATAACGCTGGAACGTTTACCCTTCATTTCTTGGCTAAACAAATATACACCTAAGTACTGAATGGCAGCAGACAGAAATATAACGTTAGGGGCTGCTTCTGTAGGCCAATATTAAACGATTCACAAACTGAATAGTGTTACTTAAGTGTTTCCAGATAAATAATGGATACACAGCTTATTCCCTTTTCTCCAGCTAGTGCTACAGTAGGTAATGCGAGTGACCAGACTTGGCACAACACTGTCGTTTACAAGAAAAATATTATATCGGGAACTGACGGTAGCAAAACCAGGTTCTATACATCATTAGTACACTACCAACTAGCCAAAAAACACTGTTTATAGAAGTTATGTGCATTATTTCAGTACTATTTGGTATGAAAATTACATTCGTCACAACATTTTCATATGGAAAAGACGAGCACTGTAGAACTAACCCATGTTTCATGCACTCACAGAAAACCCCACACACCTCTGCAGACTCATCATCAAATACAGCTACCGAGGAGGTCCTCCTGCAACATGCGCTGT
Source organism: Mixophyes fleayi (assembly GCF_038048845.1). Classification (NCBI taxonomy): domain Eukaryota; kingdom Metazoa; phylum Chordata; class Amphibia; order Anura; family Limnodynastidae; genus Mixophyes; species Mixophyes fleayi. Next base: position 101,857,358 of record NC_134411.1, read on the forward strand.
GCGTTATTAGCTAACGTCGTCACATAATGTTTCTATTACATTGGCATCAGAGTACAAACATTCCGGCTATTCAATTTCAATACTGGCTCATATGAAAAAAAAGAAGATAGTTTGTCAACAATATACAAAACGATAGCTGGTAAATTTATCACAAACTAATTTGCGTATATTGTTTCTAAATATTATCCCGTGTATGGGCATCTTAACATCACATTTTGTACAACGTTTATGTCTTTAAACATGGCTTTAATAAGAGCATGATTATGTGGAGAAATCAAAAAGGTCTCTGTTTGTACAATTTTATTTGTAACAAAACTCACTAGAGCTTAGAGCTGCAGTTCTGTTAATTAGTAATTGGCTGATAGTGTTGTATGTGGCTCAGACCCCACAAGAGGTATCACTTGGTGAGACTGATGAAAGCTTTTTGTAGACACCCACATTCAGTAAAACGGGTAAATATAATGAATGTAACACTTTGTTGTGTTTATCACAGGATATTTTACTGTATTTAAAGTGTACAACAGTAAATAATCACTATAGTAATCACTTAGTGTTACAAGTATGTCCCTGACAAAACCTAAAGGGCCTCATGTAGAGTGAGGAGCACATCCTGCCCCAGGACAAACTATGCTGCGATGGAAGAGGAGCGAATGCTTGGAAATGCTGCACACACATATTGGGCAGCGCCCTCTCCCAATTCTAAAGCCGTCTACACATTTTGGTTTTGCAAAGGTGCAAAATTACACCTTCCAGCTGGTTTTGCTCCAAAGTCTAAATCAGGCCCAAAGTCAGAGGTGAGGCGCTTTTTGCATATTCCAATGAACTTGGGTTGGTCATGCTACCGTTTATTGCAAAATACTTGGACTGTGTGTTTTGCTGGGCATATTACCACAACTGGGCCGAAGGACCTTCTGTGTGTTGTAAATGAAACTCAAAGAGGTTATGAATTATATTTCAGGGTATTGGCTTGCCAATACCCAGGGCCACGGTAGTTTTCTTCTGCCTTTGAATGCAGCTAATACTTCCACTGTAGTTTATAAAGCCTACCTCTTTGTAATATGTGTTTTTAGTTTTATTCTCAACCATTCATTCTGCTTAGCTTTATTTTCCTTTTTATATTTTTTTCTCCCTTGTTCCAGGCATGAACCATGAGCCAAAGTCACCTTCCATAGGAATGCTTTCTACAGCCACCCGGACCACGGCCACTGTCAGCCCCCTCACTCCCTCCCCTCTCAATGGCTCCCTGGTACCCAATGGCAGCTCGGCGGCCAGCAGCGCGTTATCAGTCCAGTCCGCACCCTCTTCCAGCTTTGCTGCTGCGCTGCGTAAACTTGCAAAACAGGCAGAGGAGCCAAGAGGTAAGATGATACTTGGAACCTGTGTCTTGTGAATGTGTGCATCCAAAAACGCATCAGCATCCCATGCCTCTCCTCCACTGCAAATGGATGTGCTGCTCTCGGAAGAATAATTAGAGCTTGCAAATCGAGGGTTAATTAAGATGTTAAAGGCTAGATGATATGAAGTGACAGGGGCCAGACTGCACCTCCTGAAAGGCACGTACAGAACAAATTAGCCAGATTAATTCTAAGCAGTTTTATCAGATATCTGTGTTTGCTGCAAGCAGTCAGAGAATGGCTGTGATGTCGGCCAGCTTGTGATTACTGTGACCACTAGTGTCAATATATGTATGACTGCTCTGATCTATTTACCACTGTGTTTTTTGCCAAGAGTTATTAATTGGAATGTCAATGCAATGTAAAGACTGATCCCTTCCTCTTAGCAGTGAAATGCGTCCCATCCTTAGATATTAGTTACTGTGGTTTCTGTATGTACAGTTGTCGACTACACCGCGGCACAACAACATTTACCAAGATAGAACAATATGTAGTATGGTGTCAAATCAGTCTTAATTGTACTACTGCCTTATGGTTGAAATATAGAATTTACATGTGTCAGCTTATGTGGATACTTTTGCAGTCAAGCTGATGCCTTAAAAATAAACAAAAAAACGCATTTACAAATACTGTGTCAAACCATAAGACAAGGTGACATGGAAGTTTTAGAAAGCTGTGATTCTCTGATAACTGCTGCGTTGTAAAGCAGGCATAAGCTCAGTGTAAAAGGAAGGTGAATGGAGAACGCCATTCCTGTCACACCGTAGCGATTCCGCTGTTAAAATGCAGCGGACACATTAACTATCAGTTGGCGAATATGATTTTTACAAAATAAATACAAATACACAATGTTTCCTATAGAGACAAGGTTGTGAACTTATTCTGTCACCATAAGTCATGTTGTTTTAGTTTTGTTTTTATAAATTTCTGATCATATCGTCAGATCTTGGCTGTACACTCCCTTTTGCTCAGTGTTACGTGGTCTTTTTGGAGAGGCTACTTCATGCCTGTTTCTTGTTAGTGTTGCCGAGATTGAATGGCAGATTGTATTGGTAGTGACGATCGATGTGAACTATATAGTACTTCCGCAGTTTTACTATCGTCTCTAGTCTTGATTTTATGTTGTGTGAAGCCATGTTTTCATAGCATTTGCATGAAGATAAAGCCAATATGCAGTGCTAACCTACATCCTAAAAGCCAACTGGTGTTATGAAGAGGGCGATATATGACGGAACTCATACGTTGTGGGTGAGCACTGTGACATCAGCTTCTCTGATAAAGGAGATGTGATGTACGAGTACTGTGTATTAAGCTGTGTATTGTGCACAGTTTAATTTAAATACAACACACAGACAAACATTTATATAATAGAGACGGCTCCTTCCCACACCGAAAAGCAGAATATGAGCTAAACCACTGACCAGGACCAGAATTGGCCCATATATCTCCTTTATAGAGAAGCTGTAAATAAAACCCATAACCTGTGTTACTGTATGCTGGGCCTATGATTATATATAAAATATAATAAAACTGTTGAGGGGATGAATATTCTCCACTTGGACCGGGCAGTGAATGACAGTCAATGTGTAGGCAGTTCTATGCAGCCACATCACTCACTTGTTTATAATGAGTGACACAGAAATTGGCAGCTGGTATGAACAGTCGCTGTATTGTAAGGGGCCCCGTAGGACACAAACATGGCTATATAGTCCTTTACAAGAACTACGGCTGCTGCAATGTAAGCCTATATTTTATTTAATTGTGTATATAAACCTCTGCCTTCTGTTTTCTCTGTTTGCTGTGTCCTAATCCCCCTTTGCTCTGGCCCTGTGTAACTGCACCTGTTCTCTCTCCCATTGTTGTGCTGTGTTTGATCTCCTGTGTTTGCCGTACTGCCTGGCTACAGGTGTCTCTTGTTTTGCATCCTGTCATATCTGTCTCATACAGGCTTCCACTTGCTCTGGGAGCCTTGTGTGAGCGCCCCGACTTGTCCCGGCACGCTGAGGCCAGACAGACCCACTCTCTGAGCTCAAGGTGGTGGGTAACAGAGCTGTCTGAAATGACAGCCTCATTTCCAGTGAAGAAGGGGAATTTAACAGCAGCAAATTAATTTCATAATTAAGGTAGAAATTACCGGTCGTTTGCAGAGTACATTAATCTCATAAGTGCCCCATTTAGTGTGATGTGAGCAGTGCTGGATGATGCTGTAGCACACTGAGGGGGAGGAGGGGTGCAGCTAAATCCTTTGTAATACTACAGCTGGCAGCGTATCTGTGCTACATGTTGTGACGATCTGGAACAGATCAAGGGCTGCTACGTCACAGGCACCTAACCAGTCTGTAAGTCTGCTGCTTTTATCCACCAGCACTGACGTAATCATTACTTTCCCCGTACTGAAAAACTTTTCATTTTAAATGATTAAACTTTAATGCAAATTATTTTATATATATGAAAAATACTAATTGCATTCAAAATTATGTAAACGATTCAAAATCTTATATTAATTGAATATATTTGAGATATAAATTTATGTAAGACTGTACAGGATACCTTCCAAAGTCTAAAATGGCTTATTATTATTATTATTATTATTATTATTATTATCCTACATTTGTTAGGCGCCACGGTGATAACGGTGGACAATAGCTTACAGTGAGGAGATAGCTGAGTTATCAAATCCCTAATGGAACTTTTACATCTGTGGGTGTTTCCAGATGCTTATTAGAACCATCTTTGTAAATAAATCTTTCTCCCGCCACAATAACCCTCTGAATGCAGAACTAGTCAAGTGATGGCCTTTTAGTTTAATGGCTTTACCTGATGATAGGCTATGCCAAGAGGAAGCTGCAGGCCGTGTTGTGTGATGTATCAACGTTGTACCTGGTTAGGTCAGCACTACAGCTAGGCCACTGGGGTTAGGATTCTGTATATGTAAAAAACACTATTCTGACATATCTGTTCTTAAATTCATTTCAAGGTTTTTATTGTGTTAATATTTTATTGTGTTATCCCTGAAATGATTAAGTGCTATAACCTTTCCATCTCAGGGCTGGGGAGAGAGTGAGGGAGGGGAGGGGGGGGGGGGGCTGAGTGTACGGGAGATTGAGCAGTTTCCATAGAGCTCAAGCTGAGCAGGAGATGTCCGTCCTGATCTGGGGGTGTCTGCCCTGGGCTTCCATGACTCAACATCCGCTATCATGTCTGGAACAGTGTTAAGTGACTGACAAGTCCCTCAATCACCTTGAGGGACATTTAAGTTTGCAACATTGTAAGCACAATAAACCTTTTATAAATAGTTCTATATTCCTTATTTCTTCACCAAGACATCTAGGAATAGTCTTATTTATGTTAATTACCAAGTGGCTACTGTCTGTGTTTTCTTAGTCGCTTACCATATTATACTGTGGTAGGAGTGACTATAGTTATTGTAGCCTGGTTGGGGGGCTTGGTCATGGGGGAGGCTGGTGTTGTGTATGGCTGTTTATATTGAATAATTCCGCTTTTTCCCTTTTGCACTGGAAGCTGTGTGGATACACAGATAAACGTATCCTGTATATAGATCTGATGAGATGGAGTGTACACAGCCTTGTAGGTGATCAGAGGACACACTGTGATTCATTAAGGAAAGTAAGGCAATAAAATGAGTAAGGTTTTCTCCTGGACAAACCATGTTACAATACAAAGGGTGCAAATTAGTTTATTTATTTGCACATAAGATAAATACTGGCTGGTTTTTTTTCATGTAGCTCACAAATACTTGATAGCTTTATTTGTACACTGAAATTTAAAGTAGATCTAGAACATGCCTTACCCCAACTATAAATCTGTCCCCATATTTTAATTTGTCTCCCCCTCCAATGCAACATCGTTTTGCCCAGTTGTAAAGTTTCTTTGTTTTTGTTTTGTTTTTATTTTACTTTCCTTAATGAATCAGGCCCACTGTCTTTTTAGGTTCATCATTTTTAACTGTCAGAATACGTTAACAATAATAATTTTTAAACTGCTTTCTTTTGGTAGAATAGTGAAATGAATAACTTTTTAATTTTATGTGCATCATATCGGAAAAAATTACAAAAATTCACCTTTCCATGGTTCTTCCCAAAGTTACTTAGACCAAACCTAGAAAGATAAATTATCTAGTTCTGCTGAGTATAGGGGAAACCGACATCTGTAAGGTATGATGGAGTTATATGGAAAGATGTTCTGGTCTCCCCTATTATCCGTTGCATATACCAGTGCTGATGAGGCTTCCCTACTTTGGAGGTAATTCCTAGTGATGTCACCGGGGAAGTCTAAGCTTTGTGTTGAACACTATACTATGTATGTGATCAGGTAGCAGGCAGACATAGGTAACGCTTCCTGATCACTTCACTAGATACCGGGTGTGAGGTCGCTCTCTGCAGAGCATCTCTGCACAAGGTGAATCTACTTTTGGCAGTCAGCGACCAGTTAACGTTTCAATAAATGAAAGTTATCTGAATATATACAACACTATTACCCTGCTATTCTTGTCTCATTATCTGTAGTAATCAGCAATGAATAAGCTTCTACATTTCAGGAGCAGCCACTTACTTGGCAGGGTCAATGTTTTACCCACTGGGTATTCAGAGACATGGCAGTGTTGAGATCATCAAGAGTAGTAACTGCTGCACATAAAACGACCCTTTGTGTTCTCTCTGGACCCTTTCAATAACCCGTTTGTCCCATCCTCGCAGCCACACAACCTCATTCATTGTTCATTTTCTGGCTAAACGTCTGTGTCTGTCGTTTTCTTCCTATCTCTGGTAAATAGTTATTTTCATACTTGTAGAGACTTTCGATAACCCCCTGAATGTGACAGTACGCAGTTCAGTTAACCTGTTTTCTTGTATTGGAGGATCTGTGTTAGAATTCAAGAGCAAGCCGTGCTACGTCAGTCTGTGGCCATTGTTACAAGCTTGTGTTGTTTGAAAGGTTATTTGCTTTATGACTAAAGAGTAAGGGAAAGCAGTGTTGTTAATTGCACACAGCCCCTGGGTCTGACAGATAAACAGCTATCATGGAGGGGAAGGCAGGGGGCAGACAACAAAGGTGACACAACTACACTAGGACTCCTCAACTCTAATCCCAATTAATTTTATTGAGCAAGTCCTCTCTAGAATGCCAGCAGTTAATTACAATGATCACACTGTCGCCTGTTTAAAGCTGCACTACAAAACTGGAGGCTGTAATGCTGGAAACTGCGGAGCTGTTAATTGCCTGACTTGTTGGGAAGCTATTGATTTTGAACGGTCAGGGACAGCTCGGCAGCTCAGAAAGGATTACATTCCTAATTGTTCCTGGCCTTCCGTTAACAAGATATGCTTCAATAGCTCCCCTGAACCTTATCAGCTTCTCTGTAATAAGCAGACCCTTTCTCTGCAGACTAATAGGGAGAGCCTTGTCTCTAGATGCAGCTCTGATAAAATGATCCATCTCTTGTTCTGTTCTTCCTTTGGCCTTTCTTTCTCTTGCCACCTATACAGGTCTCCAGTGTCCTGGGAATGTCTGGTAGTTCCTTAACTAATAGCGGCAGAGATTGTTGCCTGGTCAGCAAATTGTGGATTGAGTGGTCAGTGGTTTCTGCTAGTCCTGATCCCTCATAAATAACATTTTCAGGCTTCAGTTGTAAAATCCCCAAGTTTGTGATTTTACTTAGGGGGAAAGAGGAGTAGCTTAGTGAATAAATGCACTGTCTAGAGATGAATAATAGTCAGAGATCTGGGTTTAGATTCCAGACCATTTGTCTCCCTCTAATAAAATTGTTTGCTCAATGAGATACATTATTGATAAATATCTGTATAGCACTGTATAAAATTTCCTGTACTGTACATAAATATGTACAAGTGCAAATACAAATATTTTAAAGCTTAGAAGATTGCAATGTTGGAAGAAAAAAATATTCTATGTTGTGATGTCCTGGGTAAATGCCTTGTGATTGGGCTCTGCACTAGTAACCAAATCTATGAATTAACATGAGGATTTAATTAATAACCTGGGGCAAATAGGGTAAATGCTCTGCAAACAGATCTAGGGGAAGGCTTCCCATACATGAGGTGATTTGTATGCTCATAAATAGATATACATGTGGGCTGAGAACAAGGGATTCTCCCAATAATGGTAAATCAATGGTGACAGAGACCTACAGAAACCAAACCCATTGTCTGTCATCGTGTGTAGTCAGCCGCACTAATTGTGACCCATTTGAGGTCGATTTCCGGCCCAAAGTTTAAAGATGAGATTTCTGTGTTGCTGTTTTTCAGGATCATCAATAAGCAGCGAGTCTTCCCCAGTCTCATCTCCGGCAACAAACCACAGCTCTCCTGCCAGCACACCCAAGAGGGGACCCATGGGGCCGATCATAGTGCCCCCGACTGCCCACAGTGTTCCCAACACCCCACCTGTGGTGACCATCGCCCCAACAAAAACGGTCAATGGAGTGTGGAGAAGTGAAGCCCGTCAGGTAATCCACTCTATGCAGTCATAGGCAGGGTGAACATCTCCATAGAACGCACCCAAATGTAAATCCTAATACTATTTTGTACTGTCCAGTAGGGTTTTTGTAGTATAAGTGTTCCGGAAAGTAGTTCATGTTTTATTAATGCTCAATACTTATGTCATTTAGTAATAATCCTCTTTCAAATCTGTTTTTAGATTTCAGGATAGAATGAACAATCCCCTTGTCCTCATCAGTTCTAGATTTGATAAATCTAATCTCATGTGACAAATATATATATATATATAGAAAATATACACAAGCAGGGTCACCCGGCATTGCCCAAGTCCAATTTGTAATGTGCAGCAGTTTTTATTATTTGGTAAATAGACCAAAAATGCAATTTAGAAAATAAGATTTGGCAGCTTTACCTTGAGAGCTGTGGAAGATATTCACCAAGAAACAAAACGAGCTTCTAGTTGAAAATATTTATTAAAAACACAATTCTCTTGTGCTTTTATGTGGGATGAAAATTCTATGCCTCTATTTTGAAGCTGTCTTTGATACAAAGTAACAAGGCTGCACCTTACCACCTCCACTGGCATCAATTACTCCTTACACAAGTGCGTGCGATAGTGGCTGGGCTAAGTTGTGTCGCTTCCCTTGATCACACCACCCCACCCCACATTATTATTATTATTTTTAGCCTGTAATGTCTCCCTGACCTCTCCCCTATGCTGGATAGCCAGGGGCAGGTCACAGTTCAGAGGCAGCTGAATGCTCGCTCAGCAGGGCGTATAGGAGGGGTCAGGGGGGGCTCAGTGAAGAGAGCACAGACACACAAGGGCCTGGAAAGTGAACAGATGTTGCTGCTCATTAAGAATTCCAATCAACGGGGCCCCATCTCTTTCAATTAAGTATGGCTGATGTGTCTTGTGGAGGGGAGGGTGCATTCCCAGGGAGTCTCTCTCAGTGAGCCCCCTAGTTGTAGCTTAGTAAACACATATTGCTGGACTCCCTGGTTTGATCAGTGTGGTAAATCCAGCCTCGTGCTTGTACACAAGAATACAAAACACACGTTTTTTATTACTTGCACAGTAGCAGTATTGCTACTGTTGTGACAGTAACATTTTATTTGCAGATGTAGACACCTGACCTGTAAGACTAGAGTTCCAGCTCTGGCAGTAGATGCTATGTTAGAGATATACACATCGAGTGGGCTGTAAGATGCTCACATTCCCTCACGCTCATCTTCCTTTCTGCACCTGATATTCTCTGACATTTTGCTGCATTTTAGCAGATCAGCAAACACGGAGACTTTTGCTATACGGCTGCCTCATTCTCTGGCCCATCTAACCCATTACAAACTATTTGTCCCTCTAAAAGGGCCACAGAGAGCAGTGTTGCCAAGCTAGGTAGCTTTGTACAAGTGTACGTTACTGAATTCTGGCACAACCTAACCTGACCAGTTCTCATACCATACTCCTTTTCCTAATCCATTATCCCAGCCTGAGTGACATATGGGTCATGTTGGCAAGTATAGGTGAAAGGTCAAAAACATTACAGTTCCAATGAAGCAATAAAGTACTATACTGTAAAATTCCAGCTTTGTTAAAAAGCACCGATGATTAATGAGGATATGCAAAGTCCTTTAGTCTAGCTAGGAAGAAATATTGAGCAGCAGCATTATTTGGGAAAGGGGCACTTCAATGGACAATGGATCTGAATGTAACATGTTGATATCCCCTTCTCCTCCGTAGCAGCAGGACAGCTCCTCTCGGACAAACAGTATCAGCAGAGAGCGTCTGATGGCAGAATCTCAGCTGCCCCCGGAGAAGACTGGTGCTTCCGCCGTACCCGCACACCTGCTGGGGAACACATACGCCTTTGCCATCCCGCCAAGCTCCGTCGTTCAAGATTCCCGCTTCCAACCCTTAAAGTGAGTTGTGGGGAAACACAGGCATTGCTCAGCGAAACACATTCATAATGATGTTTCCAGGGGTTCTCGTCCTTCTGAAGAAGAGTAACACTATTTGTGCGGCAGGATTCAGATGCAACAGGTCCATAGGTGCTTAAGGCAGTCAAGCCTAAATCTGGTTGTAGATCTAGAATTTCTATATAAAGCTAGGTAGATGGTACACTATTGTGGAGCTGGATACGGTTTGGTTCCCACACGGAATGGGATGCCCCCGAGTTATTAATGGTTCCTGTTTTATTTCAGTCTGCAGAGGCCTGTGCATCACGTGGTTCCTCCCAGTGCGGTAACAGAAGAATACTTACGCAGCTTCCGTCCATACCACACAGCTGAGGACCTCCGCATGCCCTCGCTTCCCCACATCGGTTTGGACCCAACTACAGCAGCAGCATATTATCACAACAGTTACCTGGCCCACCATACCTTCCCTCACCCAGCTTTCAGGTAAGTGAGTTTCCCTCTGACTGTGGGATGGGTTTCGCTCTGTAGAGGAAGACTAATTAACCAGTTTGTTGTCCTTGCAGGATGGATGATTCATATTGTTTGTCTGCACTGAGGTCCCCGTTCTACCCGCTCCATAACCCTGGATCCCTGCCTCCCATGCACCCTTCAGCTATGCACCTGCATCTATCTGGAGTCCGGTACCCCACAGATCTCTCCCATTCATCACTCTCTGCTTTGCAATCAGAGCGCATCTCCAGCCTGGCAGCGGAGAGGTAATGTGAATTTATATGTGTACAGTAAAATATACCGATCCATGTCACCACATAACATATAGGACATCTCCAGTATATCCATACCTCCTGACTGTTCTGCATGGGCAAGTGTCTAATCTTTTGCATTACTGGACATAAGTTAGATATCAAATAATAAATTTGTGAGATTTACTGGGTCAGGGATCTCAAAATAAAGTACGTACAATGTTCTCTCTTTGTTCCTTCCCCTTTGCATCTATGTTTACCAACTATGTTCTCTTTAATTATATGTAGCCTACTATTAACCCTACCACAGCAGTAACACAAGTTACAAAATTACAATAAGGAAAAGAAAAATGTTACAAATAATTATTTTTTTACATTTCTACTAGATGATTAACAGTTGCTTTGTATGATGAGAGAGATGAGCCGTTTGCGTATTTTTAAGCTGATTTGGCAATTTTCAGAATTAGGACTGTTTATTCCTCTTGTAGTTTTTTGCTTGTAAACTGATTTTTGTTTTTCTTTTTCCTAGACTTCAAATGGACGAGGAGCTGAGGCAGCGTGAAAGGGAAAGAGAGCGGGAACGAGAAAAAGAAAGAGAAGCTGACCGAGAACGGGAGAAGGAAAGGGAGCGAGAGAGGGAACGGGAGAAAAAGGAAATTGAAAGAGAGAAAGAACGAGAGAGGGAAAGAGAGAGGGAACGAGAACTTGAAAGGCAAAGAGAGCGCACAAGAGAAAAAGAGGCCACCCTCCTGAAAAGCATAGAAAGCCAGTTTCTGGTGGAACCTGATGTTCATCCGCACCGAAGTCACCAGGAAGAACGTGTGAAGCCTCCAGAACAGCCTGCTCCCAACAGACCTGGTAATTGCCATCATTTAATCTGTTTACAACAGTAGTTTGCATAGTACATATATTCTCTCTTTATGAGGCCAGAGAACAAGGTCCAAAGTGTTTTGCCACAATTGTTGTTACGGGCTGGAAACTTAATTACCACAAAAGAAGTGAATGTAATTTAACTTCTCACCATGATCGGGAATTACCTTGAGGTTAATTAAAGTTAAAGTGATTATTCTTTCCCTTGCAGAGAAGTTGAAAGAACCATCTCTACAGCCTGCCAAGCCAGTCCAGCCCCCAATGCACCAGCCCCCGCCTACCCACCATTCTGTGCCCAGTCTTATCTCTAGCCATGCCGCTTTCCCTCCACCAAGCAGTACGACAGTAGCTGCTCTCCTGGCACAGAGGACACAGGAGGAGGAGAAGTGGTTAGCCCGGCAAAGACGGCTAAGGCAGGAGAAGGAAGATCGGCAGTACCAAGTGTCAGAATTTCGGCAGCAGGTATTAGAGCAGCAGCTGGACATTACTGGACGTCCTATTAATCAACCAGAGACTGAGACAAGACCAGAAAACCTCAGGTAGATCTTTGATGCAGATTTTTGTTCTGGATTAAGAGCCATTTAAAATGTGTGCAATGTACTCTGAATTATGCCATTTAACTTTTTCTCCCTCCCATCATCTCACCTTTAGGGTTATGTCCAGCCGTAACGAGGGTGGCGTGCGTGAGCCACTGCAGCATTTTGGAGGACCACCACCCCTTATTTCTCCAAAGCCCCAGCAGCATTCTGTTCCCACTTCACTCTGGAACCCTGTGTCACTCATGGAAACCTCTTCAGAACCTCGTCGAAGCCAAGAACCCACCACCATTCACAACCAGACCACTCCTATTTATGAGCATAGACAAACGTTACTCCCAGTGAAAGTAGAACGCCCATACTGCTATGACAAGCAGCAACAAGAGGAGGAAGATTTACCATGGAGAAGGGAACAGATCGAGAAGTACCAGCCCATTCGGGAATCCTCCACATTGGAGCACACTGGTTACTCCCATGCCCCTTTCCTAGCAGAACTTGAAAAGTCAACACAGTCTTTTCTAAACCAACAAAGGAGTTCACTCCAGCAGGCTGGCCAGGCCACAGAGATCACTCTGCTTCACAAGCCGAGCTCATCACACCGTCCACCCCCGACAAGGATTCGAGATCCCATGTATGTGTACGATGAGTTCCTACAGCAGCATCGCAGGCTGGTCAGTAAGCTGGATCTCGAGGAACGCCGGCGGAAGGAAGCCCGAGAGAAAGGTAATAATATCAACTCTGTCTTGCTCATCTATCTCAACGCTTGGGAGGAAATTTAGCCCATTTTGGTTAAGGGAACAAACTCACAAACAATAATGACAGAACATACCACATTATCTTTTTCTGTTTGCACTACTCGACTCCTATGTAAGGAGCATAGTGATCATTAATCCCGATTTCAAGCTTGGTTTTTACAGGTTGAACGAAACTGGGCTAAAAGCGCCTGTATGTGAATTTCTGGACATTTTTTTTATCAGACAACATGAGACTCATTAGTGTATTTACCTCTCCCCCTCTTTGTCAGGTTACTATTATGATCTAGATGACTCCTATGATGAAAGTGATGAGGAGGAAGTAAGAGCACATCTCCGTCGGGTGGCAGAGCAGCCTCCACTCAAACTAGATACATCCTCTGAGGTAGGTGTTCTGGAACTACATAACCCAACTCGATGGGAAGAGAGACTAAGACTGCTGCTGACCTCATTGTGTAGTCATTTCATTATCCATAGCCATGTGGGTTATGAATAATTATCTGCAATGGCATCGCATGTAGCTATGTAATTATAAACATGGTTGTGATCAGAGAAATGTAACTATGCAAATGTTAGACAAGGATGGATTGTCTGTTGTTCCGTGAATGTGTTATATGATTTATATTTTCTCCAGAAAATGGAGTTCCTTGAAATGTTTGGACTCACAACTCAACAAGAAAAAGAGAGACTGCTGCAACAGAAACGAAGGAAGAGAAGGCGGATGTTAAGAGAAAGGAGCCCGTCCCCTCCCACCATCCAAAACAAAAGGCAGACTCCATCCCCGCACTCCCCTCTCTCCACCAGATTCAGTCCAGATGAGCTCAATAACAGCCCCAATCTGGAAGAGAAAAAGAAATTTCTGACTTTCTTCGACCTGTCGCACGTCAGCGCGGAGAGGAGGAGAGGTGAGATCAGGTTTATAGATATAACCACAACATCTTATGTTCTTGCCTTTCTTAACTATCAGCACAGCTCTGAGTTTTTAAGCTGCTTATTGCATGCTGCCATATTCCTATCATACATGATTACTTATTCACTTAAATCAATGTTGGCTAACCTGTGACACTCCAGGTGTTGTGAAACTACAAGTCCCAGCATACCATTCCAGCAATAAGCTGCTATATATTTGCAAAGCATGCTGGGACTTGTAGTTTCACAACACCTGAAGCGTCACAGGTTAGCCAACACTGGCTTAGATCAATAACTAAAATCAAAATGTGTGTGGGATAGGCTTTGTCAGGAAAATGGCAGCATGCAGTACACAGATTTAAAAAGTTGTTTTTTTTAATTATTTCCATATATTATATTATATTGTGACACACTCAGATTGCAATAGTGTTTGGACTGTGAGCATCTTTTAAATTATATCTCTGCCAGTGCTATTGCTCTTCTTTATTCTCTGTAAATACGGATAGACAACTCATGAGAGGTGCTCTTCTATGCTACTTGGTAATATATTTTATCTTGATATTTTGCAGATAAGGAGAAGTTGGTGGAAATGCTTCAAGCAATGAAGCAGAAGAGTACGGCCTCTGAGTCTGTGAAGAATCCCCCATTGGCTCCGTGTCGGGGCACCCCTCCTATACCCACAGGTTAGGCATATGGGGGGGGGAGAGTATGTAGCACCCAGGCCAATGGACTGTAGGGTTTGATTGTAGCCATCTGATAACTAACGATGGCCTTCTCAACAGTACACTAACAATGAGCGGTTACATCCATCTCAGGGTGGCACAGCGCATTAGGCAGTAATGTGCTTATTCATAGACAGATAACAACATGGCAGTACCTACTATAGATTTCACCAAACTCATCATCAACCACCACATGTTTATACTGCAAAAATGCTGTATTGTATTGTTTCCCACCAATGAAGTGATCGGCTTTGACAAATCAGCCACGTGAAGCATGGTTTTTTAGATTTACATGGCATCTTTCTCAGTCAGTGCATTGGCATCTGGAGCATAACACAGGCCAATGCGGGGTAGGAATTCTTATCTTACACTGATGAGCTCTAACAGTCTCTCTAGGTGAGTTCCTTTTGTCACAGGAAGTCCCACAGTCAGGAGGTTGCTATGTAAATTACCCTCCTCACTCCCTCGCATCTTATTTTATTTAGAGACTTGATGATAATGTGTATAACCTTGCCTACCAATGGTTAGTGCTGCCATGTAAACCGCCTCCCCTCCAGAAGCCCCATATGACGCTTATGACATTCATATTGTGTAGTTGAGAAACCAAATGTCTTACTTCAAGGCTTAAAGTGAAACATTGGATCTATTTTCAGGACCAGTCTCTGAAGATGAGATCGTAGTACAGCCATCGACGCAGCCCAACACACCAGTCCCTTCCACGTCCAGCACTGTTTCGGTACCGGAGCCTGTAAAGCCTCCAGAACTCATTCGTCAAGAGCAGCCAAAACTGTTGGATTCTGCCAGGGTACCTCCCCTGCCTATTCCAGTACCAACTCCACCTGCCAATGCATCAAGTACTGAGAAAGTACGACAGTGTGAGGCTGCCCCCGTTAAAAAAAGCTTGAGCATCCTGAACTTTATGCGAGGGCACCCACCCAAAGAGACCCCTGTACAGCCGGCCCAAAGTGTGAATGGGAGGAGCAAGTCCTGGGAGCCTTTCAGAGCAGAGGAGTTTGCTCACCAGTTTCATGAATCTGTGTTACAGTCCACTCAGAAAGCCCTACAGAAGCACAAAGGTAAGACTGGGGTAACAATGGGGTTCCAATGGCTAAACCTTTACTGTCTGCTGGCTGGGGGAGGGGAGGAAGTTTGAGGTGATATCACTGTTATAGTTATCAAGTCATAAGAGCTCACTAAATTTCTCAGTGCTATATTACCAGCTGCTTCATACAAAGAATGCCTTCATTAGAACACAATTAAAACTATTTCTCAAAGACTACTTGTTTTGGCATTAAACATTTATATCCATTCTGCTACAGTGAAAACGAATAGTTGCACTATAAATTATTTAATGCCATCAATAAGAATACAAATCTCTATAAAATTACATAATTTGTCTCCATATTGAATCCAAAGTTCTGGGTGGTTGCAGATTAGAGAAATCCACTCACTGTAATAATGCAGTTTGTAGACCACCTCCTGCCATGAGCCGGGTCCTGTAGTTTGTGATGGATGAACCTCTGTAAAATGAACTCAACTGCCTTCATTAATAGCTGCCCGATGCCGACTAATTATGTCTTCAAGCGAGGATTATAGCTGTCGGCAGACGTATAACACGAGTAGTAATGCAATTAATGAAGGACCTCATTTAGAGGGGGGGGGGGGTGTTACTAGATCAACTAGCATTGCAACATGGTTTTTCCAGGTGTAAATTTTAATGTTTCATATAGACTTGTTGTCCAGCAACAGGGTGATAAAAAGAAGACATTTTGAACAACTGTTAGAACGACCTTGCAGACCATCCTGAGGTTCTTCTTAGGTTAGGGGAACTTGCATATAATTGCTTTTACTGTCTCTTGAGAAGTAAATGGAAGCGTAGATTGCAGTGATGTTTTCATGTCTGGTCAGTCTTACATGTGATTGTTCTCTTGCAGGAGTGTCTGTCTTGCACTGCACAGAGCATAAACCAGATGCCTCTGTCCACTATAACATTCCCGAGCTGCAACAATCCAGTAGGGCCCCAGCTACACATCACAACGGCCAGCAGGGCCCTGGACAGTCATCTGTGGTACGGGGCCAACAGCAACAAGACGCCAGCTCTGGGGAGGAGACATCTGAGGAGGAGGAAGAGGAAATGGATGAACCACCCAGGCCTAAGTGGCAGGGAATTGAGGCAATATTTGAAGCTTACCAAGAACACTTAGAAGGTAGGTAATGGTTTCTGGGGAGCTTCAAATAATCACAGGCAGAACACCTTGTGTTATCTCCCAGTCGCTGCTAAACACAATTTGAGGGTAACGTCAGGGACAGTGTGGGGAAAGTGGTTATTTTTAAATGTAGGTTGGCAGATTTTAGGCAAAGTGTTCTAAATTGCTTAAAAACCTCTTATTTGGAAAAATCCAGTTATTCCGGATAGATACCATCCATAGCCAGAAGTGAAAATCTCCACTCATAACTATTCTTCTGATCTGTGCTTACAGTTGAAGGAAATGTTGAGGGTTTCTTTGTATTAACACGAGTTTGTAGATTGCATTTCTCTAAACGTTTACAAACTGTGAATGAAATTCCCTGCTCACGGGTTTTTTTTCTCCCGCAGAACAAAACATCGAACGTCAAGTTCTAGAGGTGCAGTGCAAGCGGCTAGAAGCTCGGCACTATAACCTGAGTCTGACAGCGGAACAGCTGTCTCACCGCATGGCGGTAAGTGACTGAACTGTCATAGTCTGTTATTCAGACAGTGAGGAGAGAAGACCAGATCACACACAGACATCACTTTTTGGGGTTAAATATTTAGAATAGTTTTCCAGGTATGTTACGAACACGTGGAAAGTGTAAAATGTGCAAATGCTAATTGACCATTAAGGAGGCAGCAACTGTGTCCCCCTCATGCCAGTGACCTCACTAGTTCCCAATGAATCAAGTCTTAAATATTGCTTCAACTAACAAATTGTCTGCCTGCAAAGTGTTTAAGTAACAGGTCCACTTTAATGTGTTATTTAAGAGATATTTGCATATTAAGATAAACCCTAACCATTCTGTAATGTCTGTATCAAAGGTTTTCAAACCAACTCCTTTCCAAATATCACATTTTCACATCTCAACAGAGGGAAGCTGCTATATGCGTTAGATATAACATGTCTATTCTTTGATATTGGATTGGTTATTTAAGGATAACTTCACCCAAAACAGAAAATTTGGGTTGAGCGGATGGCTTTTCATATGAACATAAAATCAGAATATAACGAGTCCCCAGACGTCTGCCACGATTTGTGGAGGCCAATTTCTATATTTTACTTTTATGTTTAGCCTTGAAGTATAGACGTCAGATTATGTGCTGCTATTTATAAATGTCCTGTAATACTGTATGTAAGAGCTGTCCGGTGGATCTAGTAGGTATGATAGGATAACCTGCAGGACAGATGGAGAATTAACGCTTTGTGGTAGATGAGCATGTCTACGTCACTGCATGTAAAAATAGTGACTATTCCCAACGGAGAACAAGGTTGTGCCTCTGTTGTAATTGTGCGGATTGATCTGTTAGTGCTTTACTTACGGCTTGCATCTTCCCCGCAGGATCTGGTGAGCCAGAAGCAGAAAGTGGCCTCTGAGAGGGAGAGGCTACAAGCTGAACTCGAACACTTTAGAAAGTGCCTTGTTTTGCCCACCTCGCCATGGTCTAGGGGATACTTCAAAGGCCACCCCAGGTGACACCCCCTCTTGCACTAGATCTGAACGTACAGTATAGAAATATCTATTTTATTATCTTGATATTTAATATTTTTCACTGGGATGATTGGAAAAAGAAGAAAAAAAAAAAAACCATCACCTTTTTCTGTTACTTCCTGTACTACCGTGGGGGGGAAGGGGACGAAAAAAAAATCTAAAGACAAAAAAATATAAATATATATATATATATATATGTATGTGCCATGCATGACTCAACGGATGAAGGGAGTTAAGCAAGGAGACCTCACCTATAGCAAATCCGCAGATCATTTCTTCACACCTGCTTACAGTATCCCAGACCAGGATTTACTGCTGAAAGTTCTCTGGCTGCATCTGACCATACGAGCAACCTATAATCTACCCTCCTAGACTGAACCAGTGTGGACACCTTCCTCCCCTCATCTGTCATTGCTATCGTGTGAAGCTGCCACCTGCCGGTTTAATTTATCACTTGTTCTTTGCTGACCATTCTGGCCACCAAAAATGACTCTTATTATAATTTTTCTTTCTTGCCAGGATATAGATTGTGTTTTTTCTTTTAAATCAAGAAATTATAAATTTAATGAGATTTTGAAGTTAAGGACTTTATCCTACATCAAAAAAATGAGTTTATCCTTGCAATGCTTTGCAGCTTGCAACAGGAATGCACTTACGCCTGGATGTCTAAATGATTAAAGGTACCTATTAATTCCTAGCTGCCAGATGGTTGAGGTATCACTGCGAAGCTGCTACACACCTCCCTCATACACACAAGAGGAACACCATTGGAAGACAAGAAACACAATAATCAGGTGCTTTGACCCACCTATTACTGTACATATTAAAATAAGGTTTTTGTATGTTTTTATTACTTTAATTATTGTTATAAAGAAAAGCCTGCCATTCAACGCTTCTTCTTTTTTTTTTTTTTTCAGCCAGGGAGTGGGGAAAATAAAACCCCCTTTTAAATTGCTATTTAGTGTTTGTGATCTGCTGCTGGTCAGGAATATATCCTATGAAGTGTTTTTTGTTTTTGAGAGAATTAAAAGTTAAAAAAAAACAAATTAAAAGAAGAACATGCATCTGCTTGTCACTGAATATTTGGGTAGGGGCTGCTGATTAAAATGGATTATTCTTCTGACATTGGGATTAATATGGTCTCCAGCCAGTAACACAGGGTACAGACTTTATTTTGAGGGGGGAGTGGTGTCTTCACGATCTGCTTTTTGTTATTTCTGTATGTCTCATATTCCAACTCTTACTGTGCTGGAACCTCTATGAGGGAGAGGATGATGGGAGTTTCAGGTCTCTACAATTAAACTTGAAGGTTGCTTTAGCACAGGGATCACCTGGGGATCTATCGCCCATTTTATGCATAATAGGTTCTTATGCTATTCATAAATTGTGTCAGTATTTACATTAAACACACAAGTACAGTAGGTGTGAGACCCAAATTGATGACCTCTGGCCTATAGTCATGTTGTGCCTTGCTCAATCATTTACAAACGTAGATAAACAGTGTCTGGCCCTGGAAGAGTTAGGTCAGTGTGAGCCCCAAAGCTGAAAGCTTTGCATCTGCCTTGGGGTTGTCACTAGGACTCCTGTATAAGGGGGCAGCAGAGGGGTGACACAGGTGAAATCCTTCATGTTATTATGTGGCCCCCACTGCACATACAAAAAGAAATATGTGGAAAGAACATAAAGTATGTTATTGCAAACTATTTTCCACCGGCCCCTATTATTATTTTTCTTCTGTTCACCCCCAGCCCCATCTACCCTTATTCCCACCATACACATTTTTGTGGCATATACTCAAGGAAAGAAAGTTTAAAAGGAACATGGGTTCTATATCCTATAACTGCATCACACATTGGGTATCACTGTACTCAGGAAAACTAGTCCATTATTTATTGTGGCATAATTTTCAGGATCTGCACTAATTACATTACAGTAACTAGAGGAAAACGTGTGGAAAACGGTTATTCCTATTTTTTCCGTCTGCTTTTCCCTAGATAATGCTTCTAAAATAAGTGGGGTAGCAAATTGAAAGCAATATCTGTCCCATAAATAACTATACTAAATTGGATTGGATAGACTAAAATAAAAATGATTCAGTTAATGTGAAATTTGGTCTGGTCATAAAGGGGAACAAAAACGTTTAATTATTGAAATAATAAACGTCCTTGGTGTATCTGTTTTGAGTGTGTTCTATGGAGTCATCACTTCCATTACTGTACAATTGTCTTGTTGCTTCCTGAGATCCAGCAGCCACTATAGAGAGCCAAGTGTTACATACAGCTCATGCGAGGCCGAGATTGTAAAGTGATGTATCAGTACTTTAACATCTTATCATTCTTCCGTATGTGAAGAGCCACCTCACTTTTTAAAGTACTGCTTGGAAATCATATATAAATATTTGTCCTGTTTTGTTCCGCTCCGCTTTAAATTTCCCACATCAGTCAATTAGAATCGCCCGGGAGTTCCTCAAACAGTAGGGAAAGCACACAGTGGGAATGTAACCCATAGAGGTGACCAGGAAAATCTGTGATGTTTAGGTACCGTAGTACGGAAATGACCACAGCCAGACATCACATGGAATTAGGTAACAATTACGGTGTCAAATAGTACAAACCCCAACACATAGATCTGTACATATATTGTATACAGTACAGGATCTATCATGATTTATATATTACATCAAAAGTAATTCACTCATTCACATTTTGACCAGGACTCCAGTATACTTATCTTGCATATCTGCCATGCGGGGAAGGAATGAACTTTGTATGGAGTAAGGCCAGAGACACACAAGTAATTTAGTCACTCATCAAAGGGCTGCAAAACACGTGACTGTCAGAAGTGGCCTCAGGGACAACTATGACCCCTCCCTGTAGGGGGCATACTGTCACATATTTATAAGACCAATCACAAGCACAATTTTCCAGCAGCTGTGTCCAGGATCAATCATCCCCTGCAGGATATCCAGAGTGGTCTGCTCACGTCACATTCAGCTCATTCAGACAAGTACATGAGTTACAAAGCATTCCGGGGAAGGACAATTCATACTAGTTAAACAGTCAAAAATGACTATTCAGCTATTACACACCTGAAATACAGGACAAGCATGGAGCTGGAGCAGCAGATTATCTCATGGTTCTCTGCTATGTGGCTATTGCTTCATGCTGCAGCTTTATTGTAATAGTCTGAGACAATAAGAATCTGTCACCTTAAATGTGTAGTTATCAAGCTACTAATCCACTAGCTGCTGTCAAATTATTCCCAGCCACAAAGAGTTAAAGTAGAACCATTGTGCATTTCCTTTGCAGCAAAGCCTGCAGGACTGCTGCATATTCCCTTGTTAGCTGTAATTGGACTCATTTCAAATAATGCTAATTAACCTCCAGTGCAGTGATGGAAGTAGTATTTAGAGAGGGCTGGGTTTTATATGTATGTAAATGAAGGGGCAGAGACTTCTCTCCTTTGTAGGTTTGGTTAGGAGGTATTGTATGCTGAGCTGCTTTGCACTTAACCCCCCAAGTAGTAGTAGGCACACAGCACTGTGTTCCAATACTCTGCATCACAATAACGAGCTATTAACCAAAATTATAGCAGTGGGTCTGAGCTATGCCCTAAGGGAGATTCAGCCTCCCCCCAATTCATGAATAACTCATGAAGAAACAAAAGCTCTTCGTTTGCACATGAACAGGGTGTTGTTTAGTCACACAGCAGAGGTCCTAGCTCAGTAATATCTGTATGTATGGTATTCTCATAGATATAGCAGCATACACCTTATAACACTCATACAATACAGATACACATTACTGCCCCCTCAGTCACTTATAGTATCAGCTGAGCAGGATGTAAAAGGAAGAACCATTATTGCATAGATGAGAAAGACCCTTATACTGCCAAACAACAAAATATGAAACACTACGAGTTCTATTCTGGCCATCCCTATTGTTCAATAACATAAGTTTGCGATTTAAATAATCTCCACTTAACAGCAATATTTCCAAATACACTACCCCCATATCTGCCTAATCAGCTCCACACACAACTAGCAATTGGCTGGTTTACATTGTGATGTTCTCCCAGCTATCAGCCACGTGACCATTACAGGCTCCAGGTGGGGTCCCATACCCAGGACCCTCAGTTTTATTACAGTAGGTTTAGCATTGATTTCTCTCCTAGGTGAAGATTTACTGTTAAACAGCTGTAACCATCCTACATCATGAATTCACCAGCACTATTGATGGTGAAGTATCCATGACACATTTTGTGATATTGTATTTCACAGCACTGCTCTCCATTGTGGAAGATTCTACAATGCAATCAATGTAAATAAATACAGGATAAACATGTCAGGGTTCTGCAGTCATGTTTCAGAAATAAGAATACCAAATATTGATACTTTGGAAAGCCTGCTGGTCTCACATGGTGGGGTAGCTTGTGCTGGTCTCTCAGGCCATACAAGCATTATATAACACTATCTGCTACTTGAAGACATTACAACCGTCTGTTATAGGAGTGAGGTAACAAGACTGAGGTAAAATGCAGATGTACCGGGTAGAAGGTGATTACAAAATAAACAATGCAAACTTTTGTTCAAAATCCTCATTAAGGACTGGACATATCAGCATTTTGTGTCTGTTACTTTGTTTTTCACTTTTCAAATAATTAGGAATAGAAAAAGCAATAGTATATACTACAACCAATGGTCATGAGGTGATAGCAGTTATTTTCTCTGCTTCAATACAGCACACACAAAATGTCTCCAGTTCCCTAAATTCATATATAAACATTACTCTATGACATGATTAAACTTGGTACAAGAGAAGTACCATCCAGTTTTTGTTTATTAATGAATATTGGTGCTACTCTATATCCTCAGTTAAATCACCCACTAGTATAGGAGTGTTTTATACGCAATTACCTCCAGTATGTAACAGATTATACAGATCACATCCTGTATTCTGGATGTATTATATTTATACTGATATGTACTTTTCATCAAGACTTCGCACGCCGAGGTGTCATGTATACGTCCTCTTATAACAATACATCACACAAGTAATTACTTTTTGTGGTGTCTGCTCATGAACATACATTGAAAGTGTAGGAAGTGTTCAGGTAACTCTCCCCTTACCTCAAAACTGCAAACTGTTGTCTAACTACAGCTGAATAAGCCTTAAAACACCCTTCTTCTAGGGCACTTCTAGAATCCAAACATTTCACTGCAGAAGAGACAGAGCAGTTAGTAATGGCAGAATTCACACAGCACATATATACTAATCTGATGTAATTACAGCAACCACTGAGAGAAGCGTGCAATAATGATTCTTACAGAGTCCAGGTACTACTAATGTATAACTTCCATGTTCCTCCACCAACCTCTAAGGGCTAGATTTACTAAGCTGCGGGTTTAAAAAAGTGGGTATGTTGCCTATAGCAACCAATCAGATTCTAGCTGTCATTTTGTAGATAGTACTAAATAAATGAAAGCTAGAATCTGATTGGTTGCTATAGGCAACATCCCCACTTTTTCAAACCCGCAGCTTAGTAAATCTAGCCCTAAGAGTCTTTAAAATTGTTTGACACGACCATAGTAGCTTACGACAGCTGCCATAAAGGGTTTAACTGAAAGAGTTACGAGCCAGATTGTGGCAGATGTGCAAAACGCTCATTTCACACATAATATATTAAAAACAAAGCTTTACTTCCAAATCATTTTACACATAAACTGGCCACCTAAGCTCAAAAATGATCAGACTTTTAACTGTTATGCTACAATTAATCTGTAACACCAGCAGTACATACTCTGAGAGTTGACCAAAAAGTACTGGATCAAACACAATAGAATCATAATTGCCACAAGTATGATATAAAGGAATATGTTGATGTAGAAGCAGGAAATGATAAAATATTCAGTGTAAATAATTAGCCTATGGAATCTCTAACACTTCCTGTAACATGCCACAAGAGGGCGCAGCATGCAATCTGAACACCAGAGGTTGTGATTTTATACAATGTGTCTACAATATCTGGACCTTTGATGTGTAAGAGAATTTCTTACTAAAGTCGAGTGTAAAATCTCACAATGGAAAGATACTGTAACTTCATTACTCAGTGGATTTTTTCCCCAAACCTAATAATCATCCAGCCATAAAACTTTGCTGTTCAGTAGTGTCAATTCATTTCAGAAATCAGGGAAATTTTCTGCTGTAGAATAATAGTCTCCTGATTTTCAGAGACATCACTTTCATTATTGCACCCTTCATTCATAACTGTCCATACGCAGCCGTTCCTCCCTTTACACAGTAATGCCCCAAGCTTGCTATTGCTTCAGGTTGGTTGCCGGCATAGAAAACAGTTGGAAATTGCTGATTACACCATAATACTGGTGCACATAGCCACGGTCAATTAAAACAAGCAAGAGTGGTGGAAATGGAAATCTTGCACTTGTGGCATCAACGCAGAGATGGCAATTGGACAATAGCCAGAAAATTGCAAAAACAAAGTGATAGCTTTGTGATTCTGATATTTAAATGGACTTGGTGTGCATATAGATGCACCGTGAAGCATTGTAACTGAAACTGGCACACTGAGCACATGAATGAGATAGTCACTTATTTTCTGTTGTAATTAAACAGCTCCCACAAGAAAGTGGTTATAATGAGCTCTTTTGGAAATGTTTTGTGGCACAAATGAAGCCAGAACGGACATGCTCTACACCCTACATATTAGGAGCGACATAGAACAAATGTTTTTGCAATGGGGAACTAATCAGAAAGTTGCGTTAATGAAGGCTCATATACACAGGCAGTCAGCACCTCATGTCATCTTGGTTGAGCAGAGTTATGATACAATTCCACCTTCCATTCCTGCATGTTGTAGGTGTACACAGATGTATGAGCAGCAGTACTAAAGGGGGAACACAATACGCTCCCCTTGCCCGATGCATATAACAATACAAAACTACAATTTTTACTAGATTTAGAACTGGTGGCCTTTTTTGACAAATCTCTTTGGATTATTTAATTTTAACGTTTTATCCGGTAATGAAAAAAAACAAAACTGTATTCCCGTTGGATGAATGAAAGGTTCCGATGCTAAGGAGCTAAAACAAAGAAAAATACATCCTGTTCTGAGTGTACCTGCTGAAAAAAAACCTGTATTGTAATAGATATGTTGAATGTGGTATTTATGAATATATTGCTGTTATTTCAGAAAAATAAATAAATTCTTACTAAATCAATGGGAGGTTTTGAAACGTTACTTTGTCCCAGATAGAATCTGACAATACCACAAAGTTACTTGGAGATACAAACTCCGGGGTCCATAGCCCGAGGGGTGGATGAAAAGAGCTGCAGATAGCAGTGTAGTAGCGTCAACAATCTATGTCTGGAATACAGGCTGTGAGCCCTCGTGGGACAGCAGGAGGGGTGAGTTTCTCCCTTAGCACAGGAGCGTCTCTGTTTATTTGGGGAGGTTTCAGTTCAAAATAAAAAAATACTACAAGGGAATTATACTTAAAATGCCAAGATACAGTCAGCACAACCACCCTATATCACAATTTAGGCATGCATGTCCATATTAAATTACAGAGCAGAATGCTGAGAATAAAATAGAAAGAGGAAAGCTGTAATAAACATGTTTATTTCACATTGGTGATTGTTGTTTGGAAACATTTTGACATGAGACTTGCACAGGCTGTATAGGCTCTGCACTCTGAGAAGCCAGCCTGATCCTGAGCACTAGCCACAGAAATCCAAGGTTGATTTTATACTATATAGGCCTAATAATTCATCAGTGTTCTCTAGTTGGCGCTCCGTTCTATTGGAAACAGGCACCGGTTTACTCTGATGGACTTTCCTGTGACTGTTCTCACCTGAAGCTATGACAGCTGGCACCTAGAGACACAGCGGTTTCTCTCCAATTTCCAGCAACAGCATGGCAGAATAAAACAACGTCTCTCTCTTGTCTGCTTACAGGCCATCACCACAGATGATATCTGTACATGCCAGGGAACTAAACTTTGGCACGAGATTAGCAGAGCATCTCGCAGTGACCTCAGCGAGCAGCTAATCACATTCCTCTTTTTAATTAAGCCAACACTGTGGGTGGTTTAGTATTCCTGGGACTGTCCGTCCTCCGGGTTCTGCAGGCTGGTGCGTAGTTTGTACATGTGGTTTAAGGACTCAGTGAAAAAAGTTCCAATCGTGTTAATTTCCATCAGCGTCAAGTTATCCAGCTGGCAAATGAGAAGAGAGACTTGTAACAGCAATCAGCTTAAAAAAAGCAGGTGGACAATTAGACGTGTTTAATCAGAAGAGACGAAGCTGGCCGCAGAACTACTGAGCCAAGTTGGACAAGAGGTTCAGGGGGGAATAAGCGTATCTTCAAACCTAGATTTAAAGAATAGCTCCAACCCTGCAAATCTGTGCAAAGTCATAGACATATCGTTATTCACGTCATTTTCAAACATTCGGCTCTTCTCTCACTGTTTAATGCAGCAGCTCTGATGCAGAAAACTTAGATTTGTGCCTTTCACATGGTTTTCCCAGCAACATTCTGTGCTCAATATATAATACCACATTAAAAGGGCAAACACCCCAAGACCAAATCTCACCAATAGTCTTATACTGGATTATAAATAGTCATAAAAAAAACTGTTAATACCTTAGCGTGAGCTTCCTGCTCCCGAACAAAGCTGTCCGCAGATAGCCGGAGTTTAGCTATCCGAGTGTCCCAGGTGTCTTTAACAAGTGTCCTGATGTCATCAGCCTTTGGGATATTGTCCGAGGCACTATGAAGAGGAAACACCACGACCGTAAACATTTAAGAGTTTTTTTACATTAAATGTGTCATGATTGTTATAGAGGAACCAACATCACTCATCAGCTTAAATATGTTGTAGGTAACATTAAATAAATCCCTCTTCTTCCCTCAGCTTCTATCTGAGCTGAGATACAATTGGGGCTGTACATGAAAATTTATTTTTGGTATTGCAAAAGCAGGAAGCACCCACCTCAGTGCAGTAACATTAAATATGTAGAAAGACATCCTGAACACAGCGACACTATAACCTCTGGAATCTACCAGAAGGTGAACGTTACCAGCAGTAATTCTGCAGTCTGAGTAGTGTCTCAAATATTCACCATCCTAAATAAACAGTTACTAGGCTAAAGTGCGAGTTCCAGTCATCTACACACAGTGACGGCAACCACAATATTAATGACTGCAACTTATCAATTCACTAGGAGCCAGTGACATCACTGAGAATGCAGCCTCTCCAGTCGCTATGAACCAGTGACATCACTGAGAGTGCAGCCTATCCAGTCACTAGGAACCAGTGACATCACTGAGAGGGCAGCCTATCCAGTCACTAGGAACCTGTGACATCACTGAGAGTGCAGCCTCTCCAGTCACTAGGAAACAGTGACATCACTGAGAGTGCAGCCTATCCAGTCACTAGGAACCAGTGACATCACTGAGAGTGCAGCCTCTCCAGTCGCTATGAACCAGTGACATCACTGAGAGTGCAGCCTATCCAGTCACTAGGAAACAGTGACATCACTGAGAGTGCAGCCTATCCAGTCACTAGGAACCAGTGACATCACTGAGAGTGCAGCCTCTCCAGTCGCTATGAACCAGTGACATCACTGAGAGTGCAGCCTATCCAGTCACTAGGAACCAGTGACATCACTGAGAGTGCAGCCTATCCAGTCACTAGGAACCAGAGAGACATCACTGAGAGTGCAGCCTATCCAGTCACTAGGAACCAGTGACATCACTGAGAGTGCAGCCTATCCAGTCACTAGGAACCAGTGACATCACTGAGAGGGCAGCCTATCCAGTCACTAGGAACCACAGCTGTGTGTAGAGATATTGCTACACAATATTGTGGATAAGTGGGAGCCGGCAGGCTCTATATGGTGCTGGCTGTAACACTCAAGTGTGCGATGGAACCAATTTTACTTTAGTAGGAACCAGTGAAATCACGGAGGAACTTTAAGGTTCAGTGATCCAACTCGTTAATATCAGTGGTGGATCTTGAAGTGCTTTTGGTGATGTCACTGCCTCCTAATTATTTGATAGGTTGCATGTCTCTTGAAAGTTAATTTAGCCCACAAAATAGCTGTTTCCATGTAAGAAACGTGTGCGTTTTAAGAATTTTAAATATACTCCCAACAAATCTCTTGATTACATCTGTCTTCAAAACCAATTATGGCACTTTTGCATACGATCATGTTTTGCTCCATCTAAACTTAAGTTTCCCAAACCCAGTCCTCAGGGAGCCCTAACAGTGCATATTTTCCATATCTCCTTGCTGGAGCACAGGTGTATTCATTTCTGACACATTGTAACAGATCCACAGGTGGTATAATTATATCACTAGTCACCTTGAAAACCTGCACTTCTAGGGCTCGTTAAAGACTGGATTTGGGAAACCCTGATCTCCATTGATTAATTATGTACCATCACCACTGAACTGAATTTTAACTACTAACATGTGCTGCTCCCACCCAGCAGGCAAACATCCCCTACATAGCAGCCCACCACAGTGACAAGAGCCACACGGTTTCTGCCCCTACAAGAGAACAGTGATCACAACTGAATATATATGTGTTTTACTTACTGGTTTAACAATAACTTGGTAAGTTCCATGTAATGTGGATTTGGCATTGGGGTGAACGTATCCTCTCGACGTTCATGGTCTCTGATTTCCTCCAGCTTTTCTAAAATAGTCATAGTTAAAATAAATATAAACACAGAAACAGTCCATTTTCACTGCTGTTTGCCAAGAACCCTCTACAAAGCCTTATAGTGATTGTCTAATACCAGACATGTAAGCACAGATCTACCTGCGTAACAGATGTAACCCCTGACTGATGTCCAGGTCCTTATGTAACAATGTCCTCAGACACTGTCACAACCAAGTACCTCAGATTTCTCACAATAATAATCAATACAGAAAGCAGTTTTAAGCTCCCTGACCTTTATAAAGCACATCTGTATACTTATGGCGCCTGATCCATTAAGGAACGGAAATGCTGATACTTAACGTATTTTGAGTTAAATTGCTCTGCACGTGTCCAGTGCGAATTACTAGTGATCACGGTTACATATGCAATGCATTTTATGTACAGTAGACATTAATATTATTCTGATAAATGTGTTTCATGGAACCTCTTTTATTTAAATGTTTTGTCATTAATGATTATATTAATATGTGACAATAATTGAATACTTTATTTTCTGTGCTTTCTGCTGGGACTTTATACTCCACATATTTTTGGACGTATCCTGCAGTGTATTTCACTTTTCACTTTCTTACCAACATCCATCCACTCTGGAGGAACAATGCGACATTTCTGCCTCTGCTTAAGGTTGATGGCCAGCCAG
Source organism: Mixophyes fleayi (assembly GCF_038048845.1). Classification (NCBI taxonomy): domain Eukaryota; kingdom Metazoa; phylum Chordata; class Amphibia; order Anura; family Limnodynastidae; genus Mixophyes; species Mixophyes fleayi. Next base: position 101,886,782 of record NC_134411.1, read on the forward strand.
AGAGGAACCTGTACAGGTAAGCCAGGATTGAACGGACCTAAATCACCCTGGGGAAAAATAAACCATTTAAATGCAAATATATAGCATAGAATGGCACTTTGTGATATTTGATAATCCACTGAAATTAGGTCACAAGTTGTCCTACTAGTATCCATACTATACACAATATGTACTTAAAATTTAATCTCAAAACCAAAAGTTAAGAGCCAGAAATCTAGTGAAGAGCAAAATCTTAGGAGTGCAGCTATGCAAATTTGGTAGACTTGAATGTATTCATCTTCCAAAAATAGCCACCTGTGCATTGAACATACAAAATATGATATCATGTCTAACAATTACAAGCATATATCTGCCCAAAACAACATGTTGTACAGCACAAATTACCAGCGTGTTACACCCAATACAGAGTACACGATTAGATTTATAACTGAATGATAAATTCAGAATATGAATGAGAATGGATTAATTGAAGACAGTTTGTGAGGTAATTAGTAATTTTGGACTAAATGAATCATAATCATTAAACTATTTCAGAGGCTGAGTGGTTGATTAATTTGGGAGATGAGATGATTGATTGAGATTATGTTGTCAGGAGTAACTGCATTTTGTAACATGATTAATTTGATGTTATGTTTCAGTGTATAGTTAACAGTGGAAACTGGTAGTGAAGACTCCTGAGGAAACACTATAACAAGCGGTGGAAACCGATTCAGAAAGAACACACAACCAACACAGTTCAAGGTGAATACTGATGTCCATTACTTGAGCATTACTATTACTGCTGACATATTACTAAGGACCAATACAAATTCTGGGCACTACTACTACAGGGGTTTATTAATAGACATTACGGTTACCAGGCACTACTACAGATGATATCTAAGACTGCAATGGAAACTGATCATAAACAAATGGATCCAGGACTGGACAGATGAGGCAGAGCATAGGAGTGGAGCCCTGGAGATACAAGGGATGCCACCAAACAATGAGAGCATTGCCTAATCTAACTAGATTAGGCAGTGCTAGAACTAGAGGGTTGGGTATGCAATGTCGACAGTGAAAATGCTGACATTCACAATGTCTACACCATAAACAGTTAGAATGTTGACATGTTCATTGGATCGACAGTTAAAAAGGTTGACGTGTAAAATGTCTACAGATGGAAAAATTTAAAAAAAAAAAAAAAACAGCTTTAACCACTGGTACTAGAGGAATAAGGGGGACAAAAAAGTGGGGTTCCTCCGATTTTACTACTGTGCCATCCTGGGCTGGTGGCATTAGATCGGGGAGTGCTGTCCTTGCCCCCCCCCCCCCAAGACCCCCGGCGCTGAGTTCAAGCCATGGGAAATCCCAGAGTATATGAGTAGTGCTGTAAGACCTCATTTTCTGCCAGGAAATCTTAGGAGATAGTTTTGCGTCGTCTATCAAGTTTTTTTTTATTTCGCAGAGAATTCATGGACATATTATAGATCTTTTTTTTTGCAGACCTGATCTCCTGCTGGTAATAGTAGGATCAGTGCAGCCCCACACTTTGTCCCCCCTGATTTTGCTAGTACCAGCCTAGGCTGGGTTGGTTAGGCTGTTGGGTGGGGGGGAGGGGGAGGGGCAACATAGTTTTTTGTTTACATTTCTTCATTTTTATTTTTTTTTACTTGTATTGCCATATACATCTAATGGTTTATATCGACATTTTGACTGTCTGCTTTATAATCTGTAGACATTTTCCAAGTCTACTATTTAACTGTGTCGACAATATATCTGACGACTTTATGGTGTATACATTGTGATTGTCAACATAACAACTACATTCCATTCCCAGCTCACCTGTGAGTTAAGTAACAGCGCAAATATCATTTGTGTAACTCTCTACAGGCCACTAGTACATGGAGGCTCTCTGCTCGGGAGCCATCTTGGCTATTCCAGTACATACAAACATCCACTACTGCTGTAAGCAGTGCCTTTCTTTAACTGGCTCCAGGACTTTAACATTCATCACTTGTTTTTATTCCACCCACTTAATCTCTGTTAGAACTGTACTGACAAGAGTGGTGTTAGTGGTTACACGATGTATGTAGGATGGAGAGCGGTGTTTTTAAAATATTTTGTGCTATCTACTAGTCTCTATTTATGGTGCCACTGCTAACCTATCATTGCCTTATGATTATATGGCAACTTTTCCATACTAGCATTTTACCAATACAGGGTACAAGCTAACCATGGCTGAGAATGGGGTGGGGGCCTAGTATGCTTAAAGAATGTATGAGGCACGACTGACAAATATAAATAGCTGGGGTTGAGTTCAATTCCCGACCATGGCCTTATATGTGTGGAGTTTGTATGTTTTCCCTTTTTGCGTGGGTTTCCTCCGGGTGCTCTGGTTTCCTCCCACACTCTAAAAATATACTAGTAGGTTAACTCGCTGCTATCAAAATTGACCCTAGTTTCTCTCTCTCTCTCTATCTGTGTGTGTTAGGGAATTTATACTGTAAGCTCCAATGGGGCAGGGACTGATGTGAATGAATTCTCTGTACAGCGCTGCAGAATCAGTGGCGCTATATAAATAAATGGTGATGATGATATAAATACTATCCCAGATACTATTCTCAGTAGGTCCTCTGGAGCCCCCTGTAGGTCGCCACATACAACTACTACATTGCTGAAGAATATTAAGGGCTTTTAATTGGTGAATATATAGCAAAGCAGGGTAAAAAATGTTTTTATGCCACTCATCAGCCCAGATAAATGCATATTTTTGGGGAAAATTAAGAATTGACTCCAATTTATCTGCAACCCTACAACTATATGCCCGCAATACCAAGTCACAATGGAAGGGCCACCGAAAGCAGATAAGCATTTATGTCATTGGGGTTTTTTTTGCTTTTCTTTTAGGTGGAAGGGGGGGTGGTGGAAGACAAGTGCAAGGTGCGAATGAGGGGACTTATCATTCAGCAGCCTTCCCATGGGCAGCAATTATGTACCAACAACCAGCTCAATGCCCGGGTATATCATTGTGAGCCAACCAGTCTAAAGAAATGTTTAATTAAGAGGGGGCTGGATGGTAGCAGTCAAAATGAAGCCTCACTTTTGGAGACAATTACATAGACAAAGTCTGGCACTTTTTTTTTTTTCCCTAAAAGAATAAGGGACATACTACACCTGCTGCAATATATTTACAACTACAGCAAGATGGGCAAAATTGTACATGGAACATTTTAACTATGTTCTTATAGGTTGAAAAAGAAGTTGTACATGGAACATAGTTAAATTGTTCCATGTACAATTTTGATTGTATTACACTATGTTGCTCTTTTCTCTTTGTTCTATGACCACATGAACAACCTGTGAGAAGAATTGGAGGATTACCATCATACAATGTAAGTATTCTCCTATTCCAGGGGTCGGCAACCCCCGGCACGCGTGCCAGACGTGGCACGCTGACCACTTTTGTCTGGCAAGCTGATGCTTAAGCTGCTTCAATAAAACAGCCGTGATGGCTGAAACGGAGCTTCTGCGCATGCGCAGAAGCTCCGTTTCGGCCATCACCGGCTGCTTTACTGAAGCAGCTTCATTACCAATACTTCATTATGCCACAGTGAAACTGCTTCATTATTGAAGCAGCTTCAGCAAAGCAGCCGGTGATGGCCGAAACGGAGCTTCTGCGCATGCGCAGAAGCTCCGTTTCAGCCATCACGGCTGTTTTATTGAAGCAGCTCCCAGGTTTCTGAGTCTACAAAGGTAAGTAAGGGCAGCAAATTGAGGGGCACATATACTTGGCATACTTTTTATTTGTGGGGGCAACTGTGGCATACTATGTATCTCTGGGGGCAACTGTGGCATACTATCTATTTCTGGGGGCAACTGTGGCATACTATCTATTTCTGGGGGCAACTGTGGCATGCTATGTATTTCTGGGGGCACCTGTGGCATACTATATATGTATGGGGGCAACTGTGGCATACTATGTTTTTCTGGGGGCAACTGTAGCATGCTATATATTTATGGGGACAACTGTGGCATACTATAAGTTTCTGGGGGCAACTGTGGCATGCTATGTATTTCTGGGGGCAACTGTGGCATACTATATATTTCTGGGGCAACTGTGGCATGCTATGTATTCCGGAGGGCATTTGTGGCAAGCTATGTATTTCTGGGGGCAACTGTGGCAACGTATGAATTGTAGGAACAGCTATGAGGCATAAGATGAATTGGGGACACAATTATGAGGTATGATGTGAACTGGGGCACTACTGTGTGGCATAACGTTTTTTTGCTGAGAGGGGAAGGGGCAGCTACAAATTGGCCGGGCCTGCTTGGTGGCCCGAGTCCTCACTGGAGACCTATCTTTGGAAATAATTTTTTTTATTTTAAAAGTACTTTTTTTAAAAAAAAAAATATTGAGTGCAGGGGGATCGGTAGTGGCTAAATCCCCTTCAGCTCAGGTACCTTCAGACGCCAGGTCATGTGACTGCAGTGGCCACATGGTACTCGGTGTGCTGCTGGATATCTTCCCATGCTGTGCAGTGGAGAATAAGGTAAGAAGAAGGTGTGCTGGAGAGGGGGCATTTGTGACTAAAGGTGATGGAGAGGGGCATGTGTGACAGGAGGTGCTGGGCAGAGGGGGGGGCGAGTGTGATTAAAGCATGTGGGCAGAGGGAGACAGGTGTGATTAAAGCATGTGGGCAGAGGGGACATATGTGAGCAAAGCTGCTGAGCAAGGGGGCATCTGTGAGTAATGCATTTTTCTGTAAGAGGGTGTCCTGGTGCTTTTCACCTTCTAGACACGCCCCCAATGATGTACTGCCAGACCCCCAATTGTACGACCACTTGCATGGTAAAAAAATGTTGTGGAGCGGCGGCGCAACATTTTGTTTTACCATGCGTGACTATAAGGGGGAAACATGAAGTTGCTGTACTGGGGCCATGAATTTCTCTAGGCAGCCGTGTATGTATGTATGTGTGTATGTGTGTATGTATGTGTGTATGTGTATATATGTATATATGTATATATATATATATATATATATATATATATATATATATATAAAATCACACCCAAATGGCACACCTGGGCTTCACTAGATTTTAGCCGGCACTCTGATAGAAAAAGGTTGCCAACCCCTGTCCTATTCTATACTATCTAACTTTATAGAGAATATTTATAAGCGCCTGTAGGTTTTCATAATACTCTATGGGCGGTATTCAATTGTTCCTCCGGGCGCCGTCGGAACGAGCGCGTTAAAACTATTACCGTTTATACGGTAAACTTGCGCTTAAAAACCGTTAATCTCAGGGAGCTGCGAGATGAAATTCAGCGAGTAAACTACCGTATTAACGGTAACAGTTTTAACGCGCTCGTTCTGGCGGCGCCCGGAGGGACAACTGAATACCCCCCTATATGTTCTGTTATTTGTTGGGAATTTGTGTATATTCCCTTTGAATTCCAGCGGGCAGCTGTTAAAAGTGAAGCGCTGTTTGGATTTCACTATTTTATATTTTACTTCTTTTTTTTTTACCTGTTTGCACTGAATAAAACTTAAAATATAAGTAAATACATTAAAAAAATATAATACATTGTTCAGTTTCACGCACTTTTTTTTATATTTGTTAATTATTTTTAATAATGTCTTCCCAGACAGATAAATGTCTACCCCCACTACAATACCAGGTCTGTCATATATACTGAATATTATTAGAATATATTAAGCCAACACTTAATAACACATAGTGATCATTCCATCTAACATGCAGATTTGTATTTATTTATTTTTGCATAATAATAATCAGGATTTTATTGGGCAATTAATCAATATTCAGAAATAGGGACATATTTCCAGTCAAGTCACTAAAACTTATGGAAGTAGGGACAGCTGGCAGCTATATATTAAAGATGTGATATTATTTCAGAGAAAGTTCTGGCAGCCTGTGTCTCTCGTTTCCAGAGAGCACGCTGGGACTTGTAGTTCCACAGCAGCTGGAGAGAAGACACAGGCTGCCCGTATTCGGTCACAGGTCGGCTACTCATGCTACAAGTGACAGATATCTCTCTCACCCCGATGAGGTAGACTTTATCCAGGCTGAAGTTGGGGATTACAGTCACCACCTCCTTCTCGGCCAGAAACTCTACCTCAGAGGCGTCCATTCCCGCCGTCCGGTGTCCTCGCGGCAGACCCCGCCCCACAGGTTTTCCCGCGCTGCAGCCGCCGACCAATCGGAGCACGTGATGGGTATGACGCAAGGGAGAATTGATGGTCCGGCTATCACGTGGTAGTGAGTGTCCCGGCTGTGAGGCGTGGAACGCAAGAACCCGGAAGTGTCTACTCAACTGGAGATAAAAGCTGACATTTCAGAGGAAACAGTGTTCTGCTCTTGCTTTGCCCATTGTATTAACCTGCTGTGAACGACACATATAGAGTGTAGAGTGACTTTAGGGTTATCTGTCTAATTTTACTAACCTAAAGTTATTTAAATAGCAAAAGCAGTAGGAAAAGTAGCATCTAATATAATCCTGCTTCCCGGCTTTTAAGCTGGCATGACTGAGGGCAAGATAAAGGGAGAGGATGTGGGACAAGTGTGAGCAAAATTTGAAAGTCAGGACCTGACAAGTAAAATAGAAGGACAGGGGCTTAGACCCCAGTAGAGCTGGACAATGGAGGCCCAGGTTTTCACTGTCCCGTATTAGTCTATTTCTGCTTTTCCCACTTATCTTCCAACTGTAATAAACTGTACTGTATTTTTTTTTTATTTCTCTCTTTTCATAGCATTTGTAAAGCGCAACAACCAGTCTGCCAGCTTCATTCGCTAACAAAATTTGCACTAGCTTATAGCAATCAATCCAAAGTTTGCTTTCATTGTCTACCTTGCAGAAGACAGATAACAGCTAATTTCTGGTTGCGTTGGTCACTGTAAATTTTGCACCTAAACATAATGGGCCCGATTCATTAAGGAAAGTAAGTCAAAAAAAGGAGTATATGTTTCTCCTGGACATATCATGTCACAATAAAATTAGTTTATTATTTTACAGTTAAATGCTGGTTGCTTTTTTATTTAGCAAAACAAATACTTGATAGTTTTAATCATACTTGCCAACTCTCCCTGAATGTCAGGGAGACTCCCTGAAATAGGGGTGATCTCCCTCACTCCCTGAAGAGTCTGGCATTCTCCCTGATGCTGAGCCAGTACAAGACGTGGTTGGCTTCGCCATCTGTGGCATGATGACACAGTTCAGAAATTGTGTCCTATGTCCATGTATTAATGCCTATGGAGGTGGCCATTTTCATGGAGACCAAGATTTAATCAAGGACTGACAGGTAAGACAACATGACTTCAGTAATGGAGACAGAAATGTAAAAAAAACACTTCAGTCTCTAGAGATTCATTAGCTGCTTTTCTTTAACGCATAGTTGCCTAGTATCAGGGAATGTCCGAGAGACTCCCGCATTTCTGGGAAACCTCCCGGATGAGCAGGGCAACCTCCCGGTTCTTGACCCCGTAATAGATAAGTGGCAGGGACGGGCTTAATGACGCAAATATCGCATCATCTTAGCCCTGCCCACTGTTGTAATTGGCCACAATTGTGAGAATCCTTTAGGGGGCGGGAACAAAATGCTGTGATTCGTCAAGCCCCACTCCCGCACGCCCACCTCCCCCGGGATCTCCCTGAAGCCAACGAGGGAAAGTTGGCAAGTATGGTTTAATTTTACACTGACATTTAAAGTGGATCTAGGACATGCCCTATCCTAACTATAAATCTGTCCCCACATTTTAAATTTACCTCCCACTCCAATGCAACATGGTTTTGCCAGGGTGTAAAGATACTCATTTTTTTGCTTTACTTTCCCTAATGAATCAGGTCCAGTGTGTACCTTGTGTCAGTGGCGAAACTAGAGGGGATAGGGCCACTACTAATGCCAGTCACCTTATCAATGCCCCTGATGTGCTCTCAGCAGAGCAGAGTGTAGGTGTGTGTGGGGGAGGGTGTATTTGAAGCAATCAATTGCATGTACAGTGAAACCCCAGCTGAGCACATGCTCAAAAGAAGCCCCTGATTGAAGTCCTCATTAAAAATAAAAGCAAAAGTTGGCTTTCTAGCCCACCAGACCAGCCACAGATTTCAAGTCCTTCTGGGGCAAGGAAAAAGATGTGCATCTATTCATAAAATAGGGACTGCCTCCCTAATTTTACCTTCTCTACCCCCCTCCCCCTTCAGCTCCAATAATTAATTTTGCAAAGTGAAATCTTGTTTTCCCGCTTATTGAAAAAACTAGATACATACTTAGCAAGGAACAGTCTCAACCTCCTCCATCAGACATTGCAAGCATTTGCGTCCTGTGGACACCGCCATCTTGGCTGCAGATCCAACAGGTGTATTTATGCACAAGTACGAGAGATGTTTTGCACATCCATAAGTGACCTTACAGTGTTAAACCGACCTATGGTTGGTGTTGGAGGAATTATATCCAGGTTAAGACTTCATACACATATTGAAAATAAAGTATTTGTGTAGAAGGATCAAAAGCGCGGCCTTCAGGCAAATGACACAGCATTGGGGATCGGACCTGTATTTAGAGTGCATTCATGTCAACCTTTACATGTATATGTATATGAATAAGATACATCAACATATACCATCCTTAAATGTAGACTAATCGTTTAAAACAAAAGTTGGTGGAATATTTTAAAGTGGGTGATGGGATGATGCCCAATCAGTGTTTAAATAAATTTAGGAGCTGACATTATGAAAGATTTGGGTATTACTATCATATTACTATGCACCCGCCTGGCCGACAAGCAGTTAACGTGAGAGAGATGACTGAGCTCCAGGGCAGCCCTGATTGTATGACTGGTTCCCACAAACTGCTCTGTATAATGTGAGATTGATGTGGGATAATGATGATGTTTGGTACCATCAGTTTTCTCACCAGCGTCCAAGCCCTGATTTCTCTAAAATGTAAAAACCTGCATAGAAATGTATTTTATTCTGATTACGGATTTTCCCCATGCAGTGTGTTCCCAGGTGTACTCTCATTATCTACGTCTGCGATTCTCACACTAGGATACAGGACAGAATTGCATTTTTTAAATGAGTAACTGATTTAAGGCAAATCGTCATAAAAATCAGTGGAGCCGTTTAAGCGAGGTAGTTATATATCACATTACAAGGTGATCTCTCACTGAGAAACATTTTAAATACTAATACAATTAGCTCTGAAGCTTATGAAATGTGATTTTTTTTTTTGTCATTCTTATCTGGAATGAAGGTTTGGACCTGAATTTATACCATTGGGAGACACTTTACTTGTGAATTTACATTAATGTGACAGCTCTAACAGGAATCCTGTCTCCATCTCATGGCATTACATTTTGCATTGAGAACACTGCATGACTGCACTGATTGGACGCTATCATTCTATATGTGATGGGTTGTTTTCTTTGTGACAAATTAAACAAATGAGCCACTGAGGCCAGTAATCTACCAAAGTGTCTGTAAGTCTCATAAGTACAATAAAGTTACTTTGATGCAGGGCCGTAACTAGGGCTGTGCGATAGGGGCGGGCGCCCAGGGCAAAACGCTTAAGGGGGGGCGCAGTTTAGGAATAATTTAGGTTAATTTGGTTAAAATTGAGGGCTAGGGGGGCGGCATTTGACATTCTTACCCCAGGCGCTAGAATTTTAAGTTACGGCTCTGCTTTGATGTCACTGGTTCCTAGTGACTGGATAGGTTGCACTCTCAGTGATGTCACTGGTTCCTAGTGACTGGATAGGCTGCACTCTCAGTGATGTCACTGGTTCCTAGTGACTGGATAGGCTGCACTCTCAGTGATGTCACTGGCTCCTAGTGACTGGATAGGCTGCACTCTCAGTGATGTCACTGGTTCCTAGTGACTGGATAGGCTGCACTCTCAGTGATGTCATTGGTTCCTAGTGACTGGATAGGCTGCATTCTCAGTGATGTCACTGGCTCCTAGTGACTGGATAGGCTGGATTCTCAGTGATGTCACTGGCTTCTGGTGACTGGATAGGCTGCACTCTCAGTGATGTCACTGGTTCCTAGTGACTGGATAGGCTGCACTCTCAGTGATGTCACTGGCTTCTGGTGACTGGATAGGCTGCACTCTCAGTGATGTCACTGGCTCCTAGTGATTGGATAGACTGCACTCTCCACAAAATTAATTTGTTATTAAAATGTTATTAATGTCTACTGTACATAAAATGTATTATTTGTGTTATCAATCTTAAGGACCACTCCTCCTGTAGTGGTTCCGAGTTCTATACCCTACCTGTATTATAAACTTTCGATGTCAATATTGTTATGAGTTGTATTATCATAGCATATGCTGTACCGTTCATATTTGACAAAAATTAAATAAAAATATATTTAAAAAATAAATAAATATATTATTACAGTTTCTTCTGTTTGCAAACACACGTTCTAGCACGCATATGCGACCGTCATCACTAGTAATCAGCACTTACACCAGATCTGTAGCTGGTGCAAGTAATATGACAGAAAAACCCGTACCCTTGAGATGCCCAAAGGTACGGGTTATAAATATACATCGCTGTTCATTGCGCTCGAGCTTGGCACGTCCTTACTGTACACTGACCACGTGCATTCACTCATTTCCTTCCCCAAACCGACCCTGAAATTGTAGTCTGTAGTAGGGTCCTTTGCATTCGAAGATGAATTGGACATTGCTGCGCTCTTTGGCGTATGGTTTGTTTCTGGGTATTCGCAGAACATTTTTGCGCAAAATACGACATGTATTGACATCCATGTTCCTTTAAGAATCAGACCTTTTGTGTTTATCTTATAGAGTAATATCTGACATCCATCACACAGTAAGGTATTTTCAGGTTTGGATTTAACTTAGTTATAACTTCATTGTACCTATCTTAAATATTTGTCTCTCTCACTAACTGCCCCAAGTGTGAGGAGGCCCCAAAGGTCTCTCTATAACCACTACCACAAACTGCCCCCAGCCGCGATCTGTCTGTTGGAGACATGAGCCGCACCAATATCATCATCATCACTGCACTTATCACTGGTCACCTTCCCCGTTCTATAGTCCTTGACATGTACAAACCCCATCACAGTGCAGAATGATTTGACACCATTGTTCCAAAGCTGTAAAGGTACCGATGTCCGATGTAGAAATATAAGATAATCAGATACCAAAGGCTTCTGCAGTCAGAGAAATAGAGGACTCCAGTTGTGGCTGGACTCTCTGCACTGATGGTCAAACTGAGGGTTATTGAGTTTACTGGGACTTGTAGTTCAGGATCATGGCCCATTCCTGATACAAAGCAGGGGCGGATCTAGAAAAATGCTGTACCCGGGGCGAGGTGGGGGGGGGGCGATTAAGGTTCCGCCCCTTTCTAACATCTTAGGCTGCTGACGGCTGCACACTATGTGCAGGTCCGTCCAGCCGTGACAGGCAGGGACAGTGTGCTGCTCTGATTGTGTTTAAAACACAGTCAGAGCAGCCGGGCAGCACACTGTCCCTGCCTGTCACGGCTGGACGGACCTGCACATACTGTGCAGCCGTTGGCAGCAAGTGTCTCCTAGGGGGGGCGATCGCCCCGATCGCCCCCCGCCCCCCTGGATCCACCACTGATACAAAGTTACTGATTGAAGACAGTGAGAAAAGTCATGCATCTTGCTTGAAGGAGGAAATAGCTCAGTGGGCTAATATCCTGGAGGATCTAGTTTGAGTCCCCTGTCTGATTTCACTTTAGCACATTTCATGTTGCAACAGGCTTGTTGAAGTCATTGAGAAAAGTCTCACCATATTATTAACAAATGTACTAACTTGGTGGCTTAATAGACAGGACCCCTGTTTATGTGTTATATAGGTTCCCATGTTTGAATCCCCAGCCAGGTAACATTTATAGCTTCTTTGATTTTGCTCCAGGCCCCATGATGACGATGATAAAAGACCCACTGATGCTCTCTCTCATGTACTGGCTCGGATGGCTCAGTAGATAGAAGAGCTGTTTATGGTGTATATGGATCCCTGTGTTTGAATCCCTGTGTTTACCAGCCAGGTAACATTTATAGCTTCTTTGAGTTTGGTCTAAGTGTCTTGATGGCGGTGATAAAAGACCCAATGCTGTCTCTCACCTACTGGCTTGGATGGCTCAGTTGGTTAGTAGCCAGTTTGCTGACTGTGATGATGGAGGTCCTGGTTTGAATCCCCAGACAGGTAACATTTATAGCTTCTTTGATTTTGGTCTAGTCCCATTGATGACATTGATAAAAGACCCACTGATACTCTCTATCATGTACTGGCTCGGATGGCTCAGGTGATTAGTAGCCAGATTGCTGACTGTGATGCTGGAAGGTCCTGGTTTGAATCCCCAGACAGGCTTGATGGTCTCTCTGTCATCATCCTGCTCAGTGGGTGCTCTCCTTGTAAGTGATGGGTTAAATAGTTTGTCCAGCATTATTAAATAAACATGTCTGTGGTGTTCTAAAATAATTAACAGCCACTTTTATGAAAATACTACACTATTCTTACATTATTAATTTTCCACTACTCTTCTCTCACTAGACTACACTTTTCTCAATATTGATGGGAACTCTTCTGTCCAATGAGCACTTTACTACTTGCCCACTAACTTATATGACTAAAGACGACTCCTCAATGTCATGAGTCAGACAAGTCCACAAGACAAAGACAAAGACATATACATAGAGACAGACATATACAGATTGACATATACAGATTGACATAACCTATATCTTACTCATCTGAGCCAACATCATTATTTATATAGCACCACTATTTCCACAGCACTGCACAGACAACACACATCAGATCCTAACACGCACACACTGCACAGATAAGGCCCTGTTCAGGAACTGAACTCATGGCCCCAGCACCGCGGGGCAGATGTGCTAACCACTTAGCCACCATGCTGCCCACATATGGTGCAAGAATATACAGAAACTTATTTCAATGTCTTCAACAAGTCAGGTGTAAAAACCAAGGTACAAAAGCTACAGCTGTTTGTGGAGTTGAACTAAGACCTCAAACATCTCTACCAGCAAACAAGTTGGTTACTAGTCCTCTGAGCCAAGGTTTCCTCTGTGTCATAACTCATCCTGGTGCATCAGGAAAGATAGCTGAAAGAAACCTGTCTTGGGGTTCAAACCTGAGACACCACCATTAGCTGCAAACAGAGAACCTGGACACAAGTCAACAGAGCCAGCTTGTTTGTGCTAGATATGAAGGGAGATTATGGTCAATGTCATCAACCAGCCTGGACCAACATCCAAGGTACTAACAGAATGCTGTCTGGGGGAACATAAACCAGGACTTCAACATCTCTGCTAGTAGAGCACATGGGTACTAGTCCAGGGACCCAGCACAGTATCTTTAGGAGATAAGACTTTTCTAAATGTCACCAAGCATGTGCAATATCCTAAGTACTAAAATAATATCTGTCTACAGATTTAAACCTAGGACTCTACCATCACTGGTGGTAGCTTGTTGGGGCAGCTCATGTACTTTTCTCAATGTCACAAACCAGCCTAATGTAACATTCATGGTAGTAAGAGAGAACACATCTAGGGATTCAAGTAATAAACTCCATCATCACAGCCAGATGAGTACTGGGCTTCTAGACATCTCCATCACAGCCAGATGAGTACTGGGCTTCTAGACATCTCCATCACAGCCAGATGAGTACTGGGCTTCTAGACATCTCCATCACAGCCAGATGAGTACTGGGCTTCTAGACATCTCTAACACAGACAGGTGAGTACTGGGCTTCTACACGACTAAGCCAGTTTTTGTCATCAATGTTTCTGGATATTTTTCTCAATGTTATCAACCAGCCTGGTGCAACATTCAAATGCCTAAAAATTAAACCTGCCTCAAGGACTCAAACCAAGAACTCTTCTACTGCTGTCAGTAGAGCACCGAGCTACTAGTCCACAGAACCAGCTTGTTTGTTACGGCAGTGCAGAGACTGTTCTCAATGCCAACAATGAGCCCAGCTTCTCAATTTCATCAGAGACTAGTGCAACATCCAAGATACTAAAAGGAAGATTAACTGCAAAATCAAACCATAGTTTCTACTACTGTCTGTGTATTCAAATCTGGACAAAGTTATGTTACTCCTTTCTGCACTCTCGGTGATGTCACTGACTCCTAGTGAATGGATAGGCTGCACTCTTAGTGATGTCACTGACTCCTAGTGACTGGATGGGCTGCACTCTTAGTGATGTCACTGACTCCTAGTGACTGGATGGGCTGCACTCTTAGTGATGTCACTGACTCCTAGTGACTGGATAGGCTGCACTCTCAGTGATGTCACTGGCTCCTAGTGAATGGATAGGCTGCATTCTCAGTGATGTCACTGGCTCCTAGTGACTGGATAGGCTGGATTCTCAGTGATGTCATTGGTTCCTAGTGACTGGATAGGCTGCATTCTCTGTGATGTCACTGGCTCCTAGTGACTGGATAGGCTGCACTCTCAGTGATGTCACTGGTTCCTAGTGACTGGATAGGCTGCATTCTCTGTGATGTCACTGGCTCCTAGTGACTGGATAGGCTGCACTCTCAGTGATGTCACTGGCTCCTAGTGACTGAATAGGCTGGATTCTCAGTGATGTCACTGGCTCCTAATGACTGGATAGTGTCACTCACCGGACCGTGAGTGCCTCTGCGCTGGTGCGTGGTTCCCTAGCCTTCCTGCCGGTGCCTGCCCTGAGCCGCGGCCGCCCGCCATCTTGATGCACTGCGCATGCGCAGCATCCAAGAATTTATGATCTTTGCTTTTAATCTCATTGGTGGATCAGGCACCTCTCCCTATTTAAGGCACCTGTGCTCATTACCTCGTTGCCTGATCTTGAGTCCCATTCCCTGTGAGTCTCTGAAGGTGTCTCCTGTGTCCTGCTAGTGTTTTCAGCTTCCTGCTGATTACCTGCTCTAGTCATCGGTGGTTCCCATACCCGCTACTGATTCCTGTATCCTACTCGTGTCCTCAGCTGGCTTCTGGATTACCTGCTCTGCTCATCGGCGGTTCTCATACCCGCTACAGACTCCTGTATCCTGCTCGTGTGCTCAGCTGGCTTCTGATTACCTGCTCTGCTCACCTGTGGTTCCCGTACCCGCTACAACCGTTAAGCGCCCCTGCTGTGCCTGCATATTCTCGTGGACAAGCTTCTCTACTCATTAGCGGTATGCTTACTTGTTATTGACTATCAACTGTTACCTTGCATATCCGCTTAGGACAAGCCTCTCTACCCTGCAGCGGTATCCATACCCGCTATAGACTATTTGTTGTTACGCTGCATATCTGTTTGGAACAAGCTTCTCTACTCAGCAGTGATATGCACACTTGTGATTGACTATCAGTTATTATTCCGCATATCCACTCTGTGCAAGCCTCTCTACTCAGCAGCGGTATACATACCGTTATAGACTATTAGCTGTAAATGCTGCATATCTGTTTGGAACAAGTTCCTCTGTGTTCTCAGTGTCTTCATACCGTTATTGACTCTTTGCATGCCTCCACTCATCCGCACCTGATGTACTCCTCACTTACTAGCAGTGGTACAACTTGCTGTACGCAGACCACTGACTTCTCCGCTACCTACCTGCACCTGGACAAGTCTTCTCACCATAGCAGTGGTACAACTTGCTGTACGCAGACCACTGACTCTCCTGTTACCTTCCTTCACCTGCTCAAGTCCAACCTGGTCTCCATGGTTCAAACCTGCCTTTCCACTATAGATGCAAGTCGCTGACTCATCTACCAATATAGCTGCAAGTCGCTGACTCATTTACCAGTATAGCTGCAAGTCATTGACTATCATCATTTCCATTGGCATCCTCTCTCCATCTGCTGTTATATACGTTCCACTATTCACCCTGCTGCCAGAGGACCGCTGTGCAAACTTCGCCTCTCTGGTAAGCATAGTCAATTGATGAAATCCTGGGCAAGACTCCTAGTGCCCGTGACAGATAGGCTGCATTCTCATTGATGTCACTGGCTCCTAGTGACTGGATAGGCTGCACTCTCAGTGATGTCATAGGCTCCTAGTGACTGAATAGGCTGCACTCTTAGTGATGTCACTGGCTCCTAGTGAATGGATAGGCTGCACTCTCAGTGATGTCATAGGCTCCTAGTGACTGGATAGGCTGCACTATCAGTGATGTCACTGGTTCCTAGTGACTGGATAGGCTGCACTCTCAGTGATGTCACTGGTTCCTAGTGACTGGATAGGCTGCACTCTCAGTGATGTCACTGACTCCTAGTGACTGGATAGGCTGCACTCTCATTGATGTCACTGACTCCTAGTGAATGGATAGGCTGCACTCTCAGTGATGTCACTGACTCCTAGTGAATGGATAGGCTGCACTCTCAGTGATGTCACTGGCTCCTAGTGAATGGATAGGCTGCACTCTCAGTGATGTCACTGACTCCTAGTGACTGGATAGGCTGCACTCTCAGTGATGTCACTGGCTCCTAGTGACTGGATAGGCTGCACTCTCAGTGATGTCACTGGTTCCTAGTGAATGGATAGGTTGCATTCTCAGTGATGTCACTGACTCCTAGTGAATCGATAGGCTGCACTCTCAGTGATGTCACTGGCTCCTAGTGAATGGATAGGCTGCACTCTCAGTGATGTCACTGACTCCTAGTGAATGGATAGGCTGCACTCTCAGTGATGTCACTGGCTCCTAGTGAATGGATAGGCTGCACTCTCAGTGATGTCACTGACTCCTAGTGACTGGATAGGCTGCACTCTCAGTGATGTCACTGACTCCTAGTGATTGGATAGGCTGCACTCTCAGTGATGTCACTGGTTCCTAGTGACTGGATAGGCTGCACTCTCAGTGATGTCACTGGCTCCTAGTGAATGGATAGGTTGCACTCTCAGTGATGTCACTGGGCTCCTAGTGAATGGATAGGCTGCACTCTCACTGATGTCACTGGCTCCTAGTGACTGGATAGGCTGCACTCTCACTGATGTCACTGGGCTCCTAGTGAATGGATAGGCTGCACTCTCACTGATGTCACTGGCTCCTAGTGACTGGATAGGCTGCACTCTCACTGATGTCACTGACTCCTAGTGAAAGGATAGGCGGCACTCTCAGTGATGTCACTGGTTCCTAGTGAAAGGATAGGCTGCACTCTCTGTGATGTCACTGACTCCTGGATACATTCTTTTATATGCACATATACACAAATATATAAACACTTTCCCTGGAGAATTTTTATTTTGTATGACATTTGGTTTGTAGCTTTGTTTGAGGTAATATGACAAACTCATTACCATTAAACGTACTGTAGCCCCAACAGAACATTCACAACTTGATGTATAAAATCAGGGACAGGAATAAACTGTAGTGAGTAAGAAAACAATGTGGACATCACCTATATAAATGTTCTATAGTTGTCAGAGCTAGTGGTTATATCGTAATTGAATTCAAATAATCAGTTGTTCATCTGCGATGTATTAGAACCTCACAACTCAGATTGATACAGTTGCATCCTTTTATATGTACATAACCTTTACTTTCTCTCCTATTCTCTTAGTGGGGGAATCTGTACAAGGAATTAGTGTTTCCATTTGCAGTTTGTCCATCTTAAAACAAGTTATTCATTTATTCAGGTCTTCCTGCCCAGCAGCATCAGAGTCAGTTGTTTTCAGAATAGCCGGCCGACTGTGCTTGACGGTAGTTCTGGAGTTCATCGTACCAGTCGGGGTGGGGGGAGTGACGATTATATCGGGGACACTCGAGTGACCGTTGGAAGATTTGCTGGCGGCCTCTCCACTTCTGTTACAAATCTGCAGCCCTGAAAACATAAAAGCAGGAGGAATTATTATGATGAAGTCTAGACTGCTTCCATGGAAGTTTCTACAGGAGTCAACTTATACGCAAAGCCCCGCTCCCTCTCTACTTACACTTCACCTACCCTCGTGGGGGTAAAAAGAAGTTAACAAGTATCCCTAGGCTTTAGCAAGAAAATGAGGGGGAGAAGAGATTCGGCTGTAAAGGAAGAAAGATCACCTTCAACACATTTCTGGATATGGTAGGATAAGTAATTATACAGCAGTTTCTTCTATTTTTAGCATACAGTCATGCAGATGAATCCTTCTGCTTTCAAATTGACGCAGTGGAGGAACCTGTTTTGAGGGCTGAACATTTTGCTAGAAAACATGGAAATCACTGAGACTCTGCTTGACGAACGTGCATGGGCCGACATATTATCCAGGTGTCCGGTATCTTGTTAGGCAACATTCACCGCTGGGTGTCGGAGACCCACTTTAGCCATCACCAGTGTGATGTAAATGTTCTCACTTCCTAGGTACAGGAGCTTATTTTTATTTTTAAGCAAAACATGATCCAACACCTCATGTTTTCATTGTTCTAGATACACACAGATATGCGGTGTTAAGGACAGACACCAACAACACCTGTCATTTGTTTTGTATACATATTTGGCATTTATATTGCCAAGCAGCTGGTACTATCTACAATATGGCATTAACCGAGCACAGGCTTCTCTCTTCTCTGATTTTCTTTTAAAATATTGTCTGATCTTGTCTTGACAGCTGTCTATCAGGCCTATTTAAGACCTCTTCAGGTGTGGCTCACAAGCTAGCCCTTGCTAGATGTAAGCCCCTATACTTGGGACGTTAGTGCAGCTGAGTTTAGCTAAATTTTAGAGTTTGAAGCACAGAAGTCCGTGTAGGACCTGCATATAATGCGGTGCCCTTGACGCTGGGACGCAGGCTTAAATGTTGTGATCAAAATATGAACCAACACCTCATGTTTTCATTGTTCTAGATACACACAGATATGGGGGTAAATGTATCACGCCGAGAGTTTTCCAGCAGGTTTGAAAAACCAATCAGATTATAGCTATTATTTATTTAGTACAGTCTACAAAATGACAGCTAGAATCTGATTGGTTGCTATAGGCAACATCTCCACTTTTCAAACTCGCGAGAATACTCTCAGCTTGATACATTTACCCCCTGGTGTGTTAAGGACAAACACTGACAACAATTATCATTTGTTTTGTATACATATTGGGCATTTATCTTGCCATGCAGCTGGTACCACCTATAGCATGGGATTAACCGAGCTCAGGCTTCTGTCTGCTCTGATTTTGATGTAAATGTCCATTTATCACCTAAAGTCTAGATAACATGCATTCCTCATCCGGTAACCCCTGAACAGCCACTAGCTAGACAGACAGGAGGCCCAGATCGCTACTTATTCCACACAATAGTTCTTAAACGTTCATCTCTTTGGTGAGGCCAAAAAAAGCCACCTTCCTCTTTCAGACATGGCCAAGTAGCCGCTGCACTCCATTCACTAGCCATTATCTCCTTCATATTGTGGATTTAACTCCTTTCGTTTCCCTTACTTCTGTCTAGGGACGCACCAAATCTTCTATTTGTAATCCAGATAAATCAGGAATGTCGGCAGCAAGATATAGGGTCTGCCGAATCCTTAATAGTCAGATGTCAAACATCGTATTACACAGGACACCGTTTTTGCATAAAGTGGCTAAAGTTCTATATAAGATTTTAGCATTTAGGTAATTTCCGCTTAATTTAAATAGGAAAAAGAGGGTTTGGATTTAGTCCATCATTCAGGAGGATTTAGTATATGGTGAAATCCTAAAAATTAGATTTGATATATCTCTATTATTTCGCACTTCTGAGGATAACACTGAGGGGACCGTCTGAGCAACAGACAAGAGGAATGGAGGACGGGACAGGTCGACAGAAGCAGATACATAGGACCCCTTGGGTGCAGGAACTGAGGCTTTAGAGACATCACCGCCTTAAAAGAAGATACTCTGGGCTAGATTTACTAAGCTGCGGGTTTGAAAAAGTGGGATGTTGCCTATAGCAACCAATCAGATTCTAGCTGTCATTTATTTAGTACCTTCTACAAAATGACAGCTAGAATCTGATTGGTTGCTATAGGCAACATCCCCACTTTTTTAAACCCGCAGCTTAGTAAATCTAGCCCCCTGTGTTCTTGGGAGTTCAGATTCCTGTAGACTTTCATCAAACATTAGAAATGTAGGACAGTCCATACAAGTATCATTGCTGATCTTCCATACATCACCCAGGAGACATCCAGGGTCTGATTCCTATTCGGATGCAGGTTGCGTTTTGAAAAAAAACCTGTGCGCAGCTCCGATGTATTGAAATCTAAATGTGTCTCAAGATACGTTTCAATTTCAATGTGGGTATAAGTACACTGCCCTGTAGCCATTGCAAATGCAACCAAGTGTATTTTTGAGAAACCTAGGACTTGAATCAGACGCATCTGCATTGCCACGTACTCAGCACGCCCTTACTGTACATCCGCCCCTCCCTCCTCTGTATCGCCTCTCAAATGGAAGCCAGACGTAAGCGTCATTAGCGGTAAGACATGAGTTGGATGCAATTGTGTTCATTGATGTAAGGTCCGTTTATAAGCATACGCTGATGTATTTCACGCAACAGACGTCACGCAATCGGACTTACGTCTGAACATGAATCAAGCCCTTCATATATAATATGTGAACACACAGCGGATGAGGTCAACATCAAACAATAACACCCTTCCTTAGCCTCCAAAATGGACACTTTGTTGGCTACTTACCTGTAGAAGACAGTAAGTGGACAGTTCCAAGACATAGTCCTTACAATGACGGCCAGACATGATGCTCCTTCTTAGCGGAAGACTAGGCTGACAACCCCCTCAATATAAGGCAAAGCTCCATTAAATTCAACCATCAAACACCCAGTTTACGCAGCTTCCTACAGCACATTCAGGGATGTGACAATTCTTGGGCCTATGGACGGAGCTCAGACGTGGGTTTCCATATATTTCACACTGGTACTAAACAGACTCCCATCCAGAGGTGAAGGACACAACCACAGATCACTCGTTATATTCCCAATGGGGATTCCTACAGATTTTAATTCTATTAAAAGTTTTTCTCATTACTGTACCCAAGTTACATAATATTTGTCTTTCCCCAGGAAAACGATGTAAATAACACACACCCTTGGTATTGAATACAGGGCTCTACGGGCAGTTCTGGTGCCAAGGAACAGGTAAACAGACCAATACAATAGACTGAGACGGAGGAACAAACTGGCGTTTGGAAAGTGAGTTACTGACGGGATCTGGATTTTATTGCCCAAAGTTTGACTAACTAGTGAGAAGTAGTCGTCTGCGTATATGTGGTACTTCTCAGCATCTGTGGTACATGAAACTTCAGCCCCAAATCCCTGTAGCCCCCCTGTATACCCAACAAGCGCAATATGCAAATAAGCTTCATCAAGAGGAGAATAAACTTCTGTACAATGAGGCTCACATGAAAGTCTAACGAGTTAGTGCCAACCTGTGGCTCTCCAGGTGTTGTGAGACTCCAAGCCCCAGTATGCACTGCCAGCAGATAGCCAGCCACTAGCTGGCAAGGTGTCCTGGGACTTGTAGTTCCCCAATACCCAGCGAGCCACTAGCTCTGCTATAGAGCATGACACAGGCTCGTGAGATGCTTTGGACTGTAATGTAAATAGAATCACACATCACTTTATGCTCCTTCCCAGGGCTTAGTGTACATGATATATTATTCATCCTTCTGCTCGAGATCAGATTTGTTGTCGTTTCACAAATAAACCGAAGGGATTACCATCTGCAGCAAATCCTCCTTTAATAACATTGAAAGCCTTTATATGGAGAAAATACACAGGGCAGGACGGGAACTCCATTCAATCTGATTACTGTAGGGAAGAGGACTGCGTTACAGTAACTACTAAATACTGAAACGCCGGTTATCTGATTTACTATGAGGAATAGATGTAATGTGACCGGGCGGCGGTACCACCAGAGGAGTTATATTACCGGGTACTGGGTAAAGATTACATTAACGGGCGTCCATCTCTAATTGAACAGTTGCTGCTCTAGCACCGAAATCTTCTAAACTGTAAGAATAACTGTTTATAATCAATAAATGTCTGTAATAAAGACCCAAGGTCCCCTCACGCTCATGATTATCTGAAGCGATATATGAGGTTAATGAATGAAGCAATGTCTTCTCTCTTTCCACCATAGGTCTTGACAGAATATAACCTAATAACTGCGCAGCGCCCGACTAATAAACACATTTGTGCATATCTTGTACTTTCCTAAATGACATTTCCTGGCAGATATTTTATGCACCTTGGTTGCAAACAGAAAGAGGCAGCTTCTGCTTATATAATGGAGATATTGAGAGGAATAAGGTTATCTCGAGTCCATATTACTAAGTCGTGATCAGAGAAGCTGAACACTGATTATAAATAGGATATAAGCAGCCTGTGAAGATAATAGAGGAAGTAGATGATACGTCTGATTACTGCTCCGTTATCTAAGCTGTCGCTGTACAGGAAATAGAGAGGACGCAGCTACGGGAAGTGGTTGCCCTGCACTGTATAACGCTCAATGATTTATACATAGATTGTTATTTGTGTCATTTACCAGGAACAGCTACATATACGATAAACCTTTACATAGCTCCAACCTATTACACACCATTGCGCAATCGAAAATGTTTTGTTTAGTTGCATAGGTCCCTGCACCAGAGGAACTTACAATCTAGATTTCCTTCCACAGGCGCCTGCACTCACCCAGATTTATTCAGGTGGCAATAAACCCTGTTTTTGGACTGTGGAAGGAAACTGGGGTAAACCCACATGAACCGGGGAGAACAAACTCCACGTATATCGTGCTCTGGTTGGATTTGTTACCGAGGGCCCCACTGCCGCCAGCGAACAATGCTAACCACTGTGCTACACAGAGCAATACAACACTGCTGCTGAACAGTTCTTAGCAACAGTTGTGACAGTAACAAAAAACAGATGACGGGGATATAATGAATATAATGTAATACAGACACTGGAAACGGACATCAACTCTTAATTTATTCCGAGTAATGAACTATGTTTCTTTTTACACTAATAGAACCCCAGCTTAATCTGCCTCCTCCCTGCCAATTTCATATAAGGCCACTAGCATTAGGAAAGGAGATAATGCATTTATTTATTTTATGATAAACGCCCAGGCTATACTGAGGATGGATTGTCTGTTGCATTATACTCTATGGAGGCGACTAATAGAGAGAATTTTTTATGAGACTCATTGCGGAAATTGTGTAGGCAAAGGCATTAGTCCACTGCACTTGGCACATTCACAGGGTTTATGGTAAAGCGATTTATAGGCGAATATAAAGACACATTAAAAACAGTCAGATACTATATGACACTAACTGCTCAACATGAACTAATTCAAGTTGATATACGAGAAACTCTGTTTTCACGGGAAGTTGAACGGAAAATCTGAAACCAGGATAAACACCTTTCTAGAGATGTATAAACTAAAAGTCATAATATTTAGATAGAAAGTTCCACATTAGTCATAATTCCAATACATATAAAAAACCAAAAGCGAAACGTACCTCTCGCCCCCAGAAACGCTGGGAAGAAAGTGGGGGCGTAATGGAGAAAGTTACAGTTTGCAGTTACTTATAGTCCTTCTATACTGAATATAATTTAGGTTCCTGCCCACTCACAGGTATTTATATCACAGTTTGTGACACCTCCTGTGCTCTAGAAAAGGGAACCAACAATAATAATAATAAAAATATATATATATTGCCATTTAAACACAAGAAACATTTAAATATTTTAGACCAACTGACTTTTCTAGATGGGGTAAATATTTGTAGTCTGTTAGTGCTAAGGTGCCAGGAGACAGAAAGAGCTTAAAATTCTTCAGCCTGAAACAGTTATGAGACTCCACTGAGCCACAACATGTCTGCCTCCGTAGCCTGGGACAGTCACTGACCATCTATAACCGCCAACAATCTCGCTGAAACCTGCTTTGCTCCAAGTGAAGTGTTTGAATATATTTCCCCTAAGAACTCTCAGTTACCACCCAAAGGATACAGCTTTTCCTGCACAATATCTGGTTCCTAGTGACTGGATAGGCTGCACTCTCAGTGATGTCACTGGCTCCTAGTGACTGGATAGGCTGCACTCAGTGATGTCACTGGTTCCTAGTGACTGGATAGGCTGCACTCTCAGTGATGTCACTGGTTCCTAGTGAATAGATAGGCTGCACTCTCAGTGATGTCACTGGTTCCTAGTGACTGGATAGGCTGCACTCTCAGTGATGTCACTGGCTCCTAGTGACTGGATAGGCTGCACTCTCAGTGATGTCACTGGTTCCTAGTGACTGGATAGGCTGCACTCTCTGTGATGTCACTGGTTCCTAGTGACTGGATAGGCTGCACTCTCAGTGATGTCACTGGCTCCTAGTGACTGGATAGGCTGCACTCAGTGATGTCACTGGTTCCTAGTGACTGGATAGGCTGCACTCTCAGTGATGTCACTGGTTCCTAGTGAATAGATAGGCTGCACTCTCAGTGATGTCACTGGTTCCTAGTGACTGGATAGGCTGCACTCTCAGTGATGTCACTGGTTCCTAGTGACTGGATAGGCTGCACTCTCAGTGATGTCACTGGTTCCTAGTGACTGGATAGGCTGCACTCTCAGTGATGTCACTGGTTCCTAGTGACTGGATAGGCTGCACTCTCAGTGATGTCACTGGTTCCTAGTGACTGGATAGGCTGCACTCTCAGTGATGTCACTGGCTCCTAGTGACTGGATAGGCTGCACTCAGTGATGTCACTGGTTCCTAGTGACTGGATAGGCTGCACTCTCAGTGATGTCACTGGTTCCTAGTGAATAGATAGGCTGCACTCTCAGTGATGTCACTGGTTCCTAGTGACTGGATAGGCTGCACTCTCAGTGATGTCACTGGTTCCTAGTGACTGGATAGGCTGCACTCTCAGTGATGTCACTGGCTCCTAGTGACTGGATAGGCTGCACTCTCAGTGATGTCACTGGTTCCTAGTGACTGGATAGGCTACACTCAGTGATGTCACTGGTTCCTAGTGACTAGATAGGCTGCACTCTCAGTGATGTCACTGGTTCCTAGTGACTGGATAGGCTGCACTCTCAGTGATGTCACTGGTTCCTAGTGACTGGATAGGCTGCACTCAGTGATATCACTGGTTCCTAGTGACTGGATAGGCTGCATTCTCAGTGATGTCACTGGTTCCTAGTGACTGGATAGGCTGCACTCTCAGTGATGTCACTGGTTCCTAGTGACTGGATAGGCTGCACTCAGTGATATCACTGGTTCCTAGTGACTGGATAGGCTGCATTCTCAGTGATGTCACTGGTTCCTAGTGACTGGATAGGCTGCACTCTCAGTGATGTCACTGGTTCCTAGTGACTGGATAGGCTGCACTGTCAGTGATGTCACTGGTTCCTAGTGACTGGATAGGCTGCACTCTCAGTGATGTCACTGGTTCCTAGTGACTGGATAGGCTGCACTCTCAGTGATGTCACTGGTTCCTAGTGACTGGATAGGCTGCACTCAGTGATGTCACTGGTTCCTAGTGACTGGATAGGCTGCACTCTCAGTGATGTCACTGGTTCTTAGTGACTGGATAGGCTGCACTCTCAGTGATGTCACTGGTTCCTAGTGACTGGATAGGCTGCAATCTCAGTGATGTCACTGGCTCCTAGTGACTGGATAGGCTGCATTCTCAGGAATTGGCTCCACCCACTAAATGGCTGCCTCTACTGTCTGTTATAACTTGATGGGCAAATAAGGATAAAGTATTTTCTAAGAAAAACTATAGCTGTATTACTTGTCTCAGTGGGTTAATGGATACGGCTTAGGCATTTTAGAATAATTTAATTAATCATTAGTTGTGTGTGCAAGCACATCAGATTTTATTTAAAGTGGATCCATCTTGGTGTAAAGGTAAGAGCAGCACTACAAGACTAACATGCCAAGAATATAACGTGGTTTTGAATCAATAGAAGAGTGATAATGGATTCCTCTCCCTATACAATTAAAGGGCAGCACCATTTTACATTTTCAGTGTTCTGGACTTCGCTGTTCCCAGGGGAGAATTTCAACATACAGCAAATATATTTCAGCACATGAGTCTAGCAATGTACACAGTGCTCATGTCACGTTCTGGAGAGAGTGTAAATCTGTCTGCACTGGATCTCTGTCAGACAAATAAGCTTTTAATACAATATAGTGATTGGATACAATATTATTAGATAATGTATATTTAGGGCTCTCTGGACAGATAAGAACTAAAAGTACAGAGCTCACTAAATGTATGATGTGCTGGGGTGTGGCACGGTGAATGACTTCATGTTAGTCACTACGTAGTGCCATACTTTTGTGGCCCGTCTACCCCCCTACAATGGAAAGCGGGCAGGATCTGGGAGAAGGGCCTGCTCTACCCTGGGGTCCAGGATAACTATATGAAATTCAGGAGTCTCCTGGACATTCCGTTAGAGTAGGCAAGTATCGTGCACTGAGGAGTGGCGGACATTTTCTTGTAGCATCGCCCCTTACCAGAAGGAGGTGTGCTACAAGAAAATGGACGCTGATCTTCAGCACACTCCCCAGTGTTTCATCCTTGGTGGCTCCGCCCACTGCTTCTCTGGCCTGGCTTCAGAGAGATCGCCAGACTCTCTGGTTTTGCTTTATTTATGCTAATCAGGAGAGTGAAGGGCCATTGGGGTCTTATTTACAGAAGTGTCCTACAAAAGTGCAAATAGAAGGTGCACAATGTGTTCCATTATAAATATAGGGTTGATGTTGGGTTTCCGGACACCCTGGAGGAGCCGGAGAAATACAGTCCTTTGTTTTACATGTTCACAGATGTTCCCTGTCAGAGAGCACATGCCTAAATGCATCTTCCCCACCATCGCCAGTTATGTTAAATAACTTTTGTCCTGTATACAGGTGCACCTAATCTGCCCTTAGCAAGGCATGACCCCCGATCCCCCCCAATACCTCCCACCGGGTGGTACAAACCTCTGCACCACTATCTTGACTCGTAAATCCATGAACTATACATATAACCAAGCGCATTTGTACAAAAAACTAGGAGTGTGGGCATTTGTACTGTGGTATTATTATTATTATTATTATTATTAATTTTTATTTATAGGGCGCCACTAGGCGTCCGTAGCGCCGTACAGGGACAAACATAGTTACAATACAAGGTGAGACAGCACAGTACAGTAAACAATAAGCACAGTAACTCGGTGAGCTCAAAGCACAGCTAGAGGGGCGGGGGAGGGGAGAGAGGAAGGTCCTGCATCGGCTGAGCCCGAGAGGGAGGGCCCGGATGACAGGGAAACCCCCAGAGGGGAGAGGAAGGAGCGAGAGGGGACGGGGGGGGGAAGAGGGTCCTCGAGGAGGAGGGCTAGGTAGCTGAAGAGCAGAGTTAGAAGTAGTGAGGACAGGAGGAGAGATGACCCTGCTCAGAGGAGCGTACAATCTAAGGGGTGGGGTAGACAGACAGAGAGACACAGGGGAGAGAGGGAGAGATAAGGATAAGGGAAGGGGAATGAAGGGGAAGAGGTAGAAGAAAAGGTAGGAAATTAAGTGGAAGGCTTTAAGAAAAAGGTGGGTTTTTAGAGCCCGTTTGAAACTGGACAGATTAGGGGAAGTTCTGATAGAGGGAGGGAGCTTGTTCCAGTGGAGGGGGGCAGCGCGGGCAAAGTCTTGGATACGCGCATGGGAGAAGGTGATCAGGGGGGAAGAGAGGCGACGGTCATTGGCAGATCGGAGAGGGCGGGATGGAGCATGAATAGAGAGGAGGGTGGAGATGTAGGGTGCCATGGAGTTGGCGAGGGCCTTGAATGTAAGAGTGAGGAGCTTGAAGAGGATTCTGTAGGGGAAGGGGAGCCAATGAAGGGATAGGTAGAGGGGGGAGACAGATGAGGAGCGGCGAGAAAGGAAGATAAGCTTAGCTACCGCGTTGAGGACAGATCGAAGGGGAGCGAGATGAGAGTGGGGGAGGCCAGTAAGGAGGACGTTGCAGTAGTCCAAGCGGGAAATGATCAGAGAGTGAATAAGACATTTGGTGGCATCTTGGGAGAGGAAGGGGCGGATGCGAGCGATGTTACGCAGCTGGAAGCGGCAGGATTTAGCGAGAGAGAGAATGTGGGGGCCAAAGGAAAGAGAGGAGTCGAGGATGACACCGAGGCAGCGAAGTTGGGGGACAGGGGAGATAGAGGTGTTGTTGACAGTGATAGAGAGATCAGAAGGGGGCGAGGTGTGAGAGGGAGGAAAGACTATGAGTTCAGTTTTGGCAAGGTTAAGTTTGAGGAATCGAGAGGGCATCCAGGATGAGATGGCAGAGAGGCAGGCGGACACCCTAGAGAGGAGGGAGGGAGAGAGATCAGGAGAGGAGAGGTAAAATTGAGTGTCGTCAGTGTAGAGGTGGTAGTTGAGGCTGTAGGAGCTGATGAGTTCACCCAGGGAAGAGGTGTAGAGAGAGAAGAGTAAGGGTCCCAGGACAGAGCCCTGGGGGACTCCGACTGGAAGGGTGGACGGGGCGGGAGAGAGATCCAGAGGTGGTGACGGAGAAGGATCGGTCAGCAAGGTACGAGGTGAACCAGGACAAGACTGGGCCGGAGAGGCCAAAGGACTGGAGGGTGTGGAGGAGGAGGGGGTGGTCGACGGTGTCAAAGGCTGCAGAGAGATCAAGGAGGATGAGAAGGGAGAAGTGGCCCCTGGCTTTAGCAGAGAGGAGATCGTTGGTGACTTTAGCTAGGGCCGTTTCAGTGGAGTGAAGGGGCGGAAGCCAGACTGGAGAGGATCAAGGAGGGAGTGTTCGGAGAGGTAGGAGGAGAGACGGCTGCAGACGAGCCTCTCGAGAATTTTGGAGGCAAAGGGGAGAAGTGATATGGGGCGATAGTTAGAGGGAGAAATAGGGTCAAGATTAGGTTTCTTGAGGATGGGGGATACGAGAGCATGTTTGAAGGAGGAGGGGAAGATGCCGGTGGAGAGGGAAAGATTAAAGAGGTGAGCGAGGTGAGAGCAGGAGGTGGGGGAAAGGGAGCGAAGAAGGTGGGAGGGGATGGGATCCAGGGGACAGGTAGATGGGGGGGGAGGATGAAATGAGAGAGTGGACTTCCTCGCCCGTGGTGGGGTGGAAGGAGTGGAAGTGAAGGTGGCTGGGGGGGGGGGGGGGGAGTACGGAAAAGTGGGGGGGGGTGGATGAGAGAGTGGAGGATGAGATATTAAGTCGGATGGCTTCAATTTTAGAGGAGAAAAGGGAGGCGAAGTCGGAGACAGTCAGGGTGGAGGGGGTGGGAGGAGGGGGTGGGGCCAGAAGGGTGCTGAAGGTGGCAAAGAGACAGCGGTGGTTAGAGGATTGGGAAGAGATGAGGGATTTAAAGAAAGATTGTTTAGCGAGTGAGAGGGCAGAGCTGTAGGATGAAAGGCTGAATTTAAAGTGGAGGAAGTCAGCCAGGGTAAATGACCCTCATAGATGTTCTATTTCCTGTCCGGTGGTAGATGCCTGATGCTATAGTCTGGTGAGGCGCAGTAAGGAAACGCAGTCACGTACGTTATATATACAATGCAGACCTAGATGACAGTCCTTATTTGTAAACCAAAGGCTGGCCCAAGGGGCAATTTGCCTCCGGGCCTCCTCGTTAGCCCTCCCATGTTTTAAAAGACTTTCATGATGGTATGTTTATATATATATATATATATATATATATATATATATAAATATAAATATAAAAACACACAAGACCAGGGTGGGCCGGGGATAAACAATTTATCTTGATCGCCTCTTAATCGGGACCCTCTAACATGACGCCCTCTCCTTCCGGACCCTCTCCCTCGACTCCCTCATTAACCTATCCCCTGAGGCCCTATCCCTTTGCGCCTTCTCCCGTCGCTCCCTCTGACCTTGAGGACCCTCTCCCGTGACGCTCTCTCGATCCTTACTCCCTCAGGACCCTCTCCTCCGGCACCCTATCCTCTCTATGGGGATCCCACCCCTTCCCCTCTATTCCCTGGTATATTTATTACACTGAATAACACTATAGTTTTACATGTGAAAGACAAAAATATCACTGGAATACTAAACACTGAATCCCCCCAGAACTAGCTCAGAACCCTGGTTATACCCAACGACCAATGATACGCGCTTAGACTCACAAAGTCCATGGAAATTGTTTTCCAATATCGGCACCTGGGAAACACCAAGATACAAGAATCCCTTCATAGTACATTGACCTATGGTAACACATTGGTCCCTACCCGCTGTACAGTTTCTCCACACTCTTTGCATTAGTTTAGATGGTACGTTCCTTACCTTGCAGACAGGAGAGCTGGAGTCCCATCTTTTCATTGTCTTCATACTTCAGCCATGTCAAAAAATCAATCTCATTTGTCCCAGCGCATCTAAGATCGCAAGAAAACAGAGTGAGGGGTCTGACAACGCGACCTTCCTCTTCTCACCAGAAGAGACGACGTACACAGCAGGATGCAGAGGCCACGGAGACTTGTCGCACTCTTACCAGCAGGTAAAAACTCTGATATTATACAGAGCCAGCGATAGATGTTCTATGCAAAACTCAAATACTTATCCGGCTGACTCACTTACAAGAGACCTCGAAGTGCAGCAAGGGAAAACCACTAATTCTGACGAAAAATAATGTTTCAACCAAATTCTAAAAACCTCAAACCACTTGTTCCGCACTTGTGCAATAAAGAACACAATTTAGATTTCCTGTGTTTCATTTATTTTAGCATTTGAATTTGTGTTTACCTAATGGGCAAAGGCCACTAAAAGGAAGATAACACAGAAAGAATTTTCTTTTCAACATTTTTGGCCCCAAAAATTGTTAAGCTCCATGAAAATAAAGGCAGCCATGGATGGGAAGTTAAATACGGACCACCCAACCGGTGGCCGTCAACTTCCAAAAAATCTCCATGGATATTACATTTTGCTTCTAGTATTTGGCGTTCTCATTTAAACATCACTAATGTAATGCCCTAGGAAGCAATGCCCATTGTAATGTACCCAGGTAGTTGTCTTTGTTTTGCTTTTTAATGTAAAAGTGATGAAAAAAAAAATGGAAAGAAATAGGGCTGCAGGAATTTAGTCCCTACCAATGTTTGGAACTCTGATGAGTTATAACTGATGTCGGGTGTGTTTCACTTGCTATATCAGTCCGTCGGCCCAACTATACTCAGTGAAGCTCAAAACATTTCTGCAACATCACAATAGAAATTAAACCAGCAGGCAATTAATGACACTCGTACTTTGTGCGGCATTTAACGGTATTACAAATGCAAACATTTCCCTGAGACTCTCAGTATCGAATAATAGCAACAACGTTCCTACAGGACTATAGTCTAGACCAGCATTATAGGATCTACAGGTATCATAGTGGATAATACATTATAACACAGTAATGGAGGAAGTCCCAGGAGAAGAATTCAAGTCATGCTCATCCCTTCTGTTCTATAATATTTATTACCTATAACACATTATATATTGACATCGCTGTAATTTTGTTGCCAAATAAATAGTAGAAATAATAATAAAAAAGTAATATTAAAATAATATATGTGAAGGATCGTGAGGTTTGTATTTCAGGAACAGCTGGAGAGTGGTAATGCTGATCACCTACACCAGCTTTAAAAGCAGCTGCTATTAACAATAAACAGACCTATTCCTTCTGTACAACATGAATGCACACACTGTATATAAAGGCTGCAGCTACAGATATAATGAACACACAGATAAAACCAACAGAGAGACTCTTACCGTGCCTGAAATCTGCATGTCCCAATCTGTCCGCTCTGCTCTAGTTTACCTGACGTGATATACAGGGGAACGTCCTCTCCACCAATCAGCAGCCACTTACAGCTGCTGGGAAGAGATGAAATTTAAAAAAAAAAAAAAACATCTTTTTTTTTTTTCTTTTTCCATTCAGCTGTGAAGTGGATTTGCAATCCGTTCCTGGTACAGCCTCTCTGAATTGGAAATTACTCATCCACTGCATTAGGGTAAACTTGGCAAGGATGGGTCTTTTTAAGCTTGTAAATGCACTCTTAAAGAATTAATGGAACGTATATACAAATGGGGTTGATGGGATTTCTGCAGTGGGACGCGGCACAAGATACCATCAGATCGCAGAGGCCGCTGGAAAGGAATTAAATATTAATATATATTTAAAAGTGTGAAAAGTGCATTTGTAAATTACAGCTAATTATTGTAAAGTAAAACTAAACTTACAAGGTTATGGAGATAACTGATATATGGAAACTCCTGGGCAAATGAGGGATACCAAGCATACTGAAAGCAAGGGCTTCCATACAGGTGCAACTAAGGCATTATTTTAGCAATTAATATCCCAGCATGCTCAGGGCCAAGTGCAAAAATGCCGCACTCCCTGCTTGCCTATAATTACGGCTAGCATGGCTGCATGAGGAGCTCTCAGTGACTTTTAAAGTGGGATTTTTTGGGGGGCTTTTGGCAGGAGCTTCACAGCAGCTCAAATTGCTAATGTTTCATGAGCAAGAACATCTAAGGTGTTGTTAGCATAGAACTCTGCGGTGAAAGCGAAACGCGGAAAGGGCAACATTGGGGGGAGACGTATAGTCAAAGATCCAGAACAACTACAGATAAACTGGCAATTTTCGCCCTGTGAAGTGAGCAGCCAATTTCATAAGAGAACTCCACAGAACAGGATACCATAGGTTGCAGTGTACACACCTTTTGCACATTTGTGAGTTCAGCGATGGACAACAGAGAGTGCAAGTCTGGTGCCAACCCAAAGGAACTCTACAGCCCTGAGCGCTTGTTCCAACTCTGACTGGCTGTCCTATCAAAATGCTAATCGCTACTTAATGGCATTGATTGATCAGCTTCCCTCCATGTTGCAGCATTTTGTTACTGACGGGAGGAGCGCCTTCCAGAATGACAAATGTCCACCCAGCACCTGGTCACCCAATCATCATCATCATCATTTATTTATATAGCGCCAACATATTCCATAGCGCTTTACAATTGGGGACAAACATAGTAAACTAATGAACAAACTGGGTAAAACAGACAGAGAGGTAAGAGAACCCTGCTCGCAAGCTTACAATCTATTGGACAATGGGAGTTTGATACATGAGGTTAAATCTACATTTTGCAGTCGGCCCAGCCAGACTGCAAAGGTAAAAGTGACTCATAAGATAAATGATCCTGTCACACAACAATGTTGGTCAAGGGCTAGTTGTGTAACGGGTGGTAATAGGGTAATTTAGTGAGGTTAAGAGGGTGGTTGAGGAATATTATAAGCTTGTCTGAAGAGGTGGGATTTCAGAGAACACTTGAAAGCTTGTAGACCAGAGGAGAGTCTTATTGTGCGAGGGAGAGAAACCTATAGAGTGGGTGCAGCCCGAAAAAAAAGTCCTGTAAGCGGGAATGGGAGGATGTAATGAGGGTGGATGGGAGACGCAGATCTTGTGCAGAACGGAGTTGCCGAGTTGGGAGATATTTTGAGACAAGAGAGGAGATGTATGTTGGTGCAGCTTTGTTGATGGCCTTGTAGGTTAGTAAAAGTATTTTATATTGGATTCGGTAGAAAACAGGCAACCCAATGGTTTGATGGGCCCGACACCGATGTTACTCATATGTCATGATCAATAGCGAGCAACAGGGAGGTTGCTCAATCAATTTATAAGTAGCAACAGGTGCTCAAAATACAAACAGGAGAACAGACAGACTCCCACAGACATTCCACCGCTACCGACAAAGTTAAAACATTCATTAAAACTGTCAAAAAGTCTATGAGTAGGAGTGTGGCTTCTGCAAAACAGTCACTGGGGTGACCGTGTCCACAGAAGCACAGCTCCAACTCAGACCCTAATGGCGCTAATAGTTGTAATAGATAAAAATAATATTAAATGTAAAGCTGCAGTCACAAAGGGTAGTGGGATTACTGGTATGGGAGGTGTGACTGCGCTAAAAACAAATAGCAATAATCTTAATGATCATAAATGTTAAATATTAAGAGCCGCATTCCCAATATAATAAAACGCATCACTGAATTTATTAACATACAAAAAATGTTAAAAAATAAAAAAAACATATAAACATTCAATGAAGAATAATATAGAACAATAAATCCTATTAACAAGCTGGTAAACATAAACAACTAATTGTCCAATAGTTCCAGATGAAGTCATGGCATAAATGATCAATTACCAATAATTTGAATATTCACATTAATTGGCAGATTTATTTTGTGACACTTGTAAATAAGAATAATCGGAGCCAATCGATAAGCTCCTCAATATTGAATTAGTTTATAAGTGTTGAGATAATAACAAGTCACTACAACACCGTGTATCCGGCTATTCGTGATTATTGAAAATCAGTGTTGGGCACAAAGCCGCGGACAGACGCTGCGACACACAGATATACCGCAGATGAATACGCTGAAGCAGAAAGGGCTTTACCGATACGCCGGCTCTATGTACTACCCTCTGTGCTGCCCTCTGTGGATGCCCCATGTCATTAACACTGTGTATAAAGAATAAATAAAATACAGGCGTCTTCGATGCATAGACCGGCAAATATATGGAAAGCATCTGCCACTTTCATGGTGGGTCGGCCCATAGGATTGTACGAACTCC
This sequence comes from Mixophyes fleayi, assembly GCF_038048845.1. Classification (NCBI taxonomy): domain Eukaryota; kingdom Metazoa; phylum Chordata; class Amphibia; order Anura; family Limnodynastidae; genus Mixophyes; species Mixophyes fleayi. The sequence goes on from NC_134411.1 coordinate 101,921,344, forward strand.
AAACAGGATTAGAGCCAACAATGTGTCACACAGAATGTTTTTTTTTTTACTTATGGTGGGGGTGGGGGTGAGAGAGAGAGAGAGAGAGAGAGGGCGAGAGGGAGGGGGAGAGAGAGGGCGAGAGGGAGGGCGAGAGGGAGGGGGAGAGGGAGGGGGAGAGGGAGGGCGAGAGAGAGGGCGAGAGAGAGGGCGAGAGAGAGGGCGAGAGAGAGGGCGAGAGAGAGGGCGAGAGGGAGGGGGAGAGGGAGGGCGAGAGGGAGGGGGAGAGGGAGGGCGAGAGGGAGGGCGAGAGGGAGGGGGAGAGAGAGAGAGAGAGAGAGGGCGAGAGGGAGGGGGAGAGAGAGAGAGAGAGAGAGAGAGGGCGAGAGGGAGGGGGAGAGAGAGAGAGAGAGAGGGCGAGAGGGAGGGGGAGAGAGAGAGAGAGAGAGGGCGAGAGGGAGGGCGAGAGAGAGAGAGAGGGCGAGAGAGAGGGCGAGAGAGAGGGCGAGAGGGAGGGCGAGAGGGAGGGGGAGAGAGAGAGAGAGAGAGGGCGAGAGGGAGGGGGAGAGAGAGAGAGAGGGCGAGAGAGAGAGAGAGAGAGAGAGAGGGCGAGAGGGAGGGGGAGAGAGAGAGAGAGAGAGGGCGAGAGGGAGGGGGAGAGAGAGAGAGAGAGAGGGCGAGAGGGAGGGGGAGAGAGAGAGAGAGAGGGCGAGAGGGAGGGGGAGAGAGAGAGAGAGAGAGGGCGAGAGGGAGGGGGAGAGAGAGAGAGAGAGAGAGGGCGAGAGGGAGGGGGAGAGAGAGAGAGAGAGGGCGAGAGGGAGGGGGAGAGAGAGAGAGAGAGGGCGAGAGGGAGGGGGAGAGAGAGAGAGAGAGGGCGAGAGGGAGGGGGAGAGAGAGAGAGAGAGGGCGAGAGGGAGGGGGAGAGAGAGAGAGAGGGCGAGAGGGAGGGGGAGAGAGAGAGAGAGGGCGAGAGGGAGGGGGAGAGAGAGAGGGCGAGAGGGAGGGGGAGAGAGAGAGGGCGAGAGGGAGGGGGAGAGAGAGAGGGCGAGAGGGAGGGGGAGGAGAGAGATGCGCGAGAGAGAGGGGGAGGAGAGAGGCACGAGAGAGAGGGGGAGGAGAAAGAGAGAGGCGAGAGAGAGGGGGAGGAGAAAGAGAGAGGCGAGAGAGGGGGAGGAGAGAGAGAGAGAGGCGAGAGAGAGGGGGAGGAGAGAGAGAGGCAAGAGAGAGGGGGAGGAGAGAGAAGCGAGAGAGAAAGGGGGCAGAGGACGAGAGAGAGAGGGGGCAGAGGACGAGAGAGAGAGGGCGGGGAAAAGAGAGAGGGCAGAAGGCAGAGGGCGAGGAAAAGAGGGGGAGGGAGATGAGAGGGAGAGAGAGATGCAGAGGTTGTCAGTATACATATTTGCAGACATGGCTCTGCATATTAGATGTGGCACACGATGCGGCTCAGAATACAACAGTCTCTAATGTCTGGACACATTACTGACATAAGCTTATACTGGAAGTGTCTCTGGAGACTCCTCCACCAGTATATAGTCCAGCTCAGTGAGCACACAGGAAGGTAGAGGGTGAGGTACTGAGGGAGCCGAGCAGGTGCAGTCTGCAGCAGTAGCTGCTAAATCATATTTTAAAAAATCAATGCTCCATTCATTCCAACTGCAGGACAGGAGGGGTCCATGGAACAGAGTCACTGGTCCAGAATTCACGTGGTATAAAAACCATGCAGACAACAGTCATCATCATCATCATCATCATTTATTTATATAGCGCCACTGATTCCGCAGCGCTGTACAGAGAACTCATTCACATCAGTCCCTGCCCCATTGGAGCTTACAGTCTAAATTCCCTAACATACACACAGTCAGACATAGAGAGAGAGACTAGGGTCAATTTTTGATAGCAGCCAATTAACCTAACAGTATGTTTTTGGAGTGTGAGAGAAAACCGGAGCACCCGGAGGAAACCCACGCAAACACGGGGAGAACATACAAACTCCACACAGATAAAGCCATGGTCGGGAATTGAACTCATGACCCCAGTGCTGTGAGGCAGAAGTGCTAACCACTAGGCCACTGTGCTGCCCTACAGTGCCAGCATCCCCAGTAATACAGCCAAGCAGCCATCCTCGTCTTACGGACGGCCAGAGATTCCCATGACACTTACCTCTCTCTGACACTGCAGCTACGGTTATCCCCAACACACAGACTGCACAAACTAAGAAAACACATTTATATCTGAGAACAACAACTACCAGTGTACAGTAAACTACTCCAATATATGCAACTGTTCGTCTGCCATCTAAATTTTTCTCCCAGCTGGTCCTACTGTCTCTCACCCCTCCCTCCCTAGAATGTAAGCTCTTGCGGACAGGGTCCTCTCTACCTATTGACCCACGTCTGTACACTGACTCCCTCGTATGTCCTGTCTTTCTGCGTGTGAGCCCCCATAGCATCACTCACACTCATCTGTGCTACTTATGTGTATAACCTCATCTATTTGTTACTTCCTTCTGTATCCGACGGAATCTGTGGAGCCTTATAAATAATAATAATAATAATAATAATAATAGCTGTTCATGTATATGAAAACATGATGCAATTAGCACAGCAATTACTCAGGTAACAGCATCAGGATCATGTACAGGAGTTTCCCATGTGAGGGGGTATAATAGTCTCTATGTCCCGTGTAAGATTTATCCAGCAGTGAAAGTTTGTTAATCCCGAAATGTTATATTATGACCCAGCGGAGAAAGGATTTTACAGTGACCCAGACTGACATATTTACAGTATGTTTTGCTCAGCACATAACCCTGTATACTGGGGACTACAGAACATAACATTTAGTTAAAATTTAACAGCCTTGAAGGTCTCCTGAGAGTTGAGATTGTAACACTTTGATATATGATAACGTGTATTTAAAGGTCAAAAACACACAGAGCTATATTACATATCTATTATAACAACAACATTATGTTTCTGCTCCTGTTTAAAAAAAATTCAGGGGTTCTGTGCTCCCACATAAATTCAAATTATATTTGATATATTTTATTTTAGATATGATTCAGTAAAGGTGAACTGATTGTGGGCTGGTGTGGTCGGTCGGTCTGTTGCTTTATAATTAAAACAGACACCTCCAATGTGGGACTCACTTCATCATCATCATTTATTTATATAGCGCCACTGATTCCGCAGCGCTGTACAGAGAACTCATTCACATCAGTCCCTGCCCCATTAGAGCTTACAGTCTAAATTCCCTAACAGACAGGGAGAGAGAGAGAAAAAAAGAGAGACTAGGGTCAATTTTAATAGCAGCCAATTAACCTACCAGTATGTTTTTGGAGTGTGGGAGGAAACCAGAGCACCCAGAGGAAACCCATGCAGGGAGAACATACAAACTCCACACAGATAAGACATAATAAAATGTGTGTGTGGAGGGATCTGGTGGGTATGTGAGGTGGTCATCTAAAGGGCCTATGCGGAGGTCTGATGGGCATGTGAGAAGGTCGTCTGATGGGCAGAAATGGGGCATTGAGGGGGTCTGATGGGCATGTGAGAAGGACTGATGGGCATGAATGGGACATTGAGGATGTCTGATGGGATGTGGGGAGGTCGTGTGATGGGCATATATGGGGCATGTGAGGGGGTTGATGGGCGTGAAGAGGGAATGTGAGGCGGTCTAAGGGACATGACTCTTTACCATATTGTTTGGCCCCTAGTCTCTGGCTGGTTGACCACCCCTTCTCTAAATGATCAAACATTTCATGTTACATCGCTGGACAAAGTGTATGAATCCACCACGCTGGAGTCTCACAGAGAATTGTTACCTAGGAGACTGTAAGCCTATGACATAAGCTTTGTCTTTTCACTGCCCCTGTGCGATACAGATAAAGCAGCGCCACCATTATAAGCAATGTTTGATTTCCTAAAGGCACATCCACAGCTGAGCAATATCTCATTGTTGAGTTCTCAGAACTAAAACACAAGAAAACTGCAGCTGAAATAGCGTAGTACATAAATCCACTCATCTCCGTGCCCCGCTGCCTCTGCTGCCCACACTCTGCCTGCTGGCGTAACGTTTTCTTCAGAAACTTCAGAGTATTCTATTTATTTGTTGCTGGAGCGTGATTGAGCACTAAGAGGACAGACGTCACACTGAACAGATTTGGTTGATCACATCATGATTTAGCGCCGTAATACAGTGACTTTGGTATACAAAATGCAGCGTCTGCTTGTAAAGTTAAATATACAACAGATCAGACTCCTGTGTCCTAACAGATTCCTCCATAGAAACCCTTAGATCTGAGGATACTACTGCTTCCAGGGGTTACCAAGGGAACAAGAGTAGGGTCTCCAGTCCAAGATCCGCACCAAGGCTAGGACCAGGTTATGTGTCCTCCTATCGCTTATAATTACGTTGTTTTTGTTGGTTGTTAAATTCATGGAATTGTACCAATGTCACCGACTGACTATTCATGTGTGTCGAGGGAGGACACAGGTTTTGTGAAGACTCATAAGTCACTTTTAAAGAGATACAACACTTTTGGTAAATCTTCTGAAGACTTCCTTGCTGATAATATTGCATTCAGAGAGGTATGTTATTTACAAGATATAGAAAATATATTAAACATTACTTGGTGGAATGTAATTACTGTGTGTGGCCTGTAGGTGTCACTGTACCCGTTGCTGTGCACAGAGCACCATTAGCTGCCGACTAAACCTCTCTATAAATGGCAATTATTCTTGAAAGTCCTTAATTTATAAGCCAGTTGTCGCTTTATAACAAACCTCCATAGACATAGTTAGTGGAGCTTCTTGTAGGTTACTATTCTATTTATTCTGAAATGTTATTTTCAGTGCAATTATGCACAATTCATGTCAAATCCTGGAACCCAAGTCTTTGCTGCAATCTCTGTTCAGCCATGACGATTCCTCTTACAGAGGGCACAGAACATAACACGCTGGAGCACAGACCGCGGCTATCACATAAAGCCTGAGAATTGGGAAATGTAACAGCCAGATATATGGCAGCGTGTAGCAAATAATAGAGAAAAGAGCAGCAAAGAGTATCCTCTATAACATCTGTATCGCACCCTCTTGTACTCTGTGTCTAACAGGTGCAGGCAAAAAACCTGCAATCCTACACATATCACGGAACTGGAATTACGGATTTCCTGCCGTGACTTTCAGCTGTCGAAACGCTGCACAAATCTTTGTCATAGTGAGCAGGAAATATCACTTCCTACTTTAATCTTATGAACCGTCCCGAGTAAATCCGTATGCGCTATTCTCATTAATATCGTCGGCCTCCACTTAAAGAGCTGTTGTAATTTGCTGATGTAATGTGACGTTGCCAAGAAAACAGAACACACAATCTTCATTTACAGAATGCTGATATTCAGTGATACAAACAACCTAAACTCACCACATATTTAGACACAACATAATAAAAACAAAACGAAAAAAAACAAAAAACAATACGTTTTTACAATAAAGAACACCACATTTTGTCCTCGTTGATTAGGGGAAATAGTGTATCTTTTATTTTCTAGAAGGAAAAACAAGTGTGGCCTCAGTGTAAGACATGTACCTCTCGGAGCCTAACGCAATGAAAGAACCAAGAAACAGACAGCAAGAAACACATTGGACAAGGCGGCTGAATGCGCCGCGTCTTCTATCCGAAAACGTGCAACACGGTGACATCCGCTTCAGGTATAAAAAGACTTTACTGGTATAAAGTATACACTTAGACACCAATAAAACCACAGCTGCCATTTAAACAAGTGTTTTTATCCACTCTGTGTCAAACGCCATCAGAAATAAAATGATAAAATGAAGTCTCTTAGTGACAAGAAAAATCCTATATTACGACCTTGTCGGTCCCAACAAGGACAAAGATTTACGATGAAATATTCTTTACATTTTCATTTACAAACGGATAAAAATTACACTGCAACATTACCTATTATTTAAGATTATATTAAGTCATCTGTTCATACAACTTTGTTTAGATGCCATTTGAGAAAAAAAAAAAATGACTGGAGATTTCCTTAAAAATTATCCTCTTACGATTATAGAAAACAGACAAATCTCCCAGAAACCGTTGCAGAATTTGCAGGCCGTTCCCCCAATCTCTAGGACACGGACAGACATTTAACGGGTGGATTCCGGGTAAGGAGACCCCATCCGTATTGAAGCAAGCATGCCCGGCTCTCCAATCACACGACATCTAAAGGGTCCTGCAGAACTGTTCCTTACTTGACCGTTTCTACGTACGGAGGTCGTCTTGCATAGCTTGGGCCCGCAGAGATCCCTGTAACCTTAACATAGATGGATAATGGACTTATTGATTTCCGAGTTGGCCCAGTCATTACGTAGGTCGTCAAGGTGGCTGTCAAAATCCACGAGGGTCTCGTAAGACTGGCTGTCGATGAGAGAAGCGGATATCCTCTGAGCTTCTGGCCAGTCTTCAAACACGTCCCTGGAAACATTAAGAAACATCAAAATAAGGTAAGAAAAAACAGGGATCACAGCCAAGTTTGCAGAATCTAATAGGGTAAGTAACAGGGATCTGCCCAAAATGATACCATGTGATCTCACCGATCCGACAAAAGCCACATGGCACGCCCACTTTTGAGCACAAACGCTCGGACAGGACTCATTAAAATCAACAGGCCAATAAGTCCGAAGAATCTATTTTGTTGTTGCTTTTTCAAATGGCCCAATATTCCCCAATTAAAGCGGACAGCTCCCCTACACTTAACTGCAAACTAAACAAATCTGACCAGACAGCATATATGTTACCTGTACTGTGTGTTACAGTTTCTCCTATATAGTCAACGATGGATATTCACCAGTATTAGCGCTCGTGCACACATTGAAAAACAACACTAGTTAAAAGCATAGACAAAACCTGGGCACATTGTCCGCCCTTTAACAGAGTATTAGAAGTGTGTTTAATAACACATTTCAAAGCTTCACTGCAACATATGCAGTATGTACTTGATGAAAATTGCCATAGATCTCCACTGTACTGTAATATGAATACTTTTTTTTGGGGGGGGGGGGGGGGGGTTCATCATTGAAGCCTTTGACAACGCATGTTAGCTGCTTCAAGATAACCCCTTTATCTACTAGCCCTTATTGAGTGTTTGATGGCCCATGTACTGGCAGCCTCCTCCTGTGACATCATCATGCTGACAGCTCTCAGTCCATTGGCTCTTAACGATCACATGAGACCAGCGTCGCTGGAGGCCTCAAACAGCTCATTCATACAACACATTTATGACTCGGAGGGAGTGGAACATGATTTTGCCCTATACTGTGTGTGTTATAACTGTACGTTGCAATCAGGGTTTTACTCAAGCTGTAGTATGAACTCTACATGTTTCACAACTACCTGACAGAGCTGCTTTATTAACAGGATGATGTGCATCATCTTATTGTTTTTCTGCTGTTGTATACTTGAAATACAACATATAAACCTATCAACTTCTCCGTTGCCCTTAGGACCGCTGTTCCCAAAGTGAAAGTGTGCACCCTGGCTCCCAGGGGTGCCGTGGCCAGGAAGAGGGGAAAAAGCAAAACAAACCCCCCCCCAAAAAAAAACAACTTACCAATTTGGCAGTGCCCGGGACCCAGCATCCTCCTCACTGAATGTAGGGCGTGACATCATCACGCCCGACATTCAGTGACAAGCAGCAGGGATGAGAATGCCGGGCTCCCAGGCACCCGTAAGAAAACAGAAGAAAAGGAAAAATGGTGATCAGAAACAACAATGGAGTGGCAAAAGACGAAGGAGGGCGCAGAGTGTGCCGAGGCTAAGGAGGGCGCAGAGTGTGCCGAGGCGACGGAGGGCGCAGAGTGTGCCGAGGCTAAGGAGGGCGCAGAGCGTGCCGAGGCTAAGGAGGGCGCAGAGCGTGCCGAGGCGACGGAGGGCGCAGAGTGTGCCGAGGCTAAGGAGGGCGCAGAGTGTGCCGAGGCGACGGAGGGCGCAGAGTGTGCCGAGGCGACGGAGGGCGCAGAGTGTGCCGAGGCGACGGAGGGCGCAGAGTGTGCCGAGGCGACGGAGGGCGCAGAGTGTGCCGAGGCGACGGAGGGCGCAGAGTGTGTGGAGATGAAGGAGGGCACAGAGTGCGAGTTAGCTGTAAATTATCCTTTGACAGAAATATAATTGGAAAAAAAATAAATATAAAAATATTATTTTCCCTTGGATTTATGTATTATTTTTGCATACAACTAAATAAGTATTTCTGTCCTAAACTAAATACTTATTACGTCTTTTTGACCCAACTACTTATAAAACAGGACTGCTCAGTAATTATTTTGGAGGGGTGCCTTGAAAAAAATTATGGAGACTCTAAAGGTGCCGCGAACAGCAGAAGTTTGGGAACCACTGTCTTGTGATGAAATGTTTTGCAGCTGTGACATTGTTCCAGCAAAGTAAAAGAACGAAGAGTTCGGCTTCCTGATCAGTTCTATTGTAGTCGGCAGGTTACGGAGGCTACTGACTTATCAAACTCCATTCACATGTCTGATATCATCTCTAACTCACAACTAGATAGGTTAGAAGAAGAAACTTTAATATAGGTTTGTTTTTCTAACAGAAGGTAGCATTAACATGCAGTAATAACGCTTTAATACTCACTCGTGCAGATCTCTGCTTCTCCACTTATTATCATGATGCTCGTACACATGAATTGAAGGATATACACAATCCAGCGATAATTTAGAGTTATCCACCTGTCAAGAAAACATTCAAGACACATTATATAGTAACATTGCTGAAATAAAAAATAAATAAATACTATTTTCCAGCATTATTTCTAATCAAAACAAAACCACTGGTGTGTTTTACAGAAACCTAATTCACAGCAAAACTAAGTAGCTCATCCGTCACTGGTCATGATAATGTGGCCACCAGGGGGCGATGTTCAACTGTAGTGAACAATATTGGTTTATATCCATCAATTCACATATATGTTATCTAGATAGGGTGGGGCAGGGGTAATAGAGGGAGAGGTACGGGGGGCACCATAGGCTGCCCTACACAGATCAATGACACAATCCAACTGCAGACTGTGCACTAAGGTCTGAACCTGGTCCTAGATCATTGCAGTGAAGGAAGAACATTGAAAACAATATTTTAATACCATTATTAGAGCTGCATCATTAAATCCCTCTGCAATCCTGGAAGCGATTCTCTCAGCAACCTGGTTAGGACTGAAGCACATGTTGTTATTTTCTCAAATACATAAAATAGAATAAAAATATGCAAATTGACAGAGTTTGAAGCGTAGAAAATGCAGATATACGATGGCTCAGAGGACAGTAAGTGAACTATCATGTATTATATAAAGAGCTCTGAGTAAGGTGTCTGTTCCCGAGATGTCCCAATGAAGAGAAACAACAGCTGAATAGATAAGAAATCTCAGACTCCAGAATAACTACACGACTAACCTGCCGTCCTTTAGGCGCTCATTGGCTTGATAGTATCCAGCAATCACATAACTGTTTTCTTTACACCAAGTATCAATCTAGAAACAGAAAATTCGATAAACAGCAGATATTTCACTCTGATAAGTCATTTTCAGGATAATAGGTCATTATAAATAATCATAGACCCCGGCCCTAGGATACTGCCCACTAAAAACAATACAGTACAATTTTGTAAAATGCAGAAACACTTTTCTCTCATTGTCTGATCTATATCTATTTATGTGTGACAAGTTACCATAATAAGGGAGGTTAATAAGTATTATGTAGTATACTTTGCTGACGGGACACTATTGATCCAAGTCGGTGACTTGGGGTGTCGGGCAAAAGTTCACAGAAATATGGCAGTATGTAGTGCCCAATTCCTGTAAGAGTTTCAGAGTAAGCAAAGCTTTTCTGTCATTCTAGGAATTGTAAGAGCTCATTTCACCTTTCAATCAAAAAGCTTTAAGAGAGTCCCCAAACATAGTGTGATTTTGAAGGTCAAATGGGTAATTTAAAACATAACGGACTGCAAATCGTAGCACGTATGGGCCCAACAAGACCCCCAATCCCGATCAACACCTGATGGGGAACTTTCAGGAGTAACTCTGGACAGATGACAATTGCAACGGCCACGTGTGAGATAATTTGCTTCGATATTCTGCGTCCCGCAGCATTCAGCCCGAGTACAAAACAACCAGATCCCTCTGACTTGGCCACAAACATCTGCAGTCAAATTGGACTTCGGTCTGGTTGCTCGGTGCTCAAGTGTGAGAAGAGAATTCAGGAGAGACATCAGCCTAAAGTAATATAATAAGCCAGATTCCTTACCAGGGTCAGAGCCACCTCCAGCACCGGGGACAGAGCTATTGAACCGTGGAAGAGCGGGACACAGTCCACAAACAGCACCTGTGAATGACTTTCTCTGCGCTTCTGTTTCTCTGCCACCAGGATGCCGTTTACAGAGCAGGCCGGATGCTTGGCGCTGTGCAGCATCATTTTGCAGTACGCTTGTGTCGTTAACTTAAAGTTGGGCATTTTCTGTAAGTGCCAAAAAAGATTTAACAGGAGACGTATTAACATTTACACAAATCAGGGCAAAGATTTAAAGGGACAAAAAACCCTACAACACAGGGTACCTAATATAGAGTTATTCATACAAATCTCTATGCAAATGTTTTAGGACAAAACACAATGTCAAACGTGTGTAAGTTACCATTTCATACTGAATCAAATTGTATTTCAAGTTTTGCGGCCCTTTGAAACATACCAAATAGCAAATTCACACATCATACACATATCATTTAATCCCCGACACCATTCCTATCCCCTCCCCCAGGCTGGAATATAGTCCCCTATGATAGGAACGTTCTATGAATTGCTGGCCACACATGGGCTGACCCCTGGCACCTTATTTCTGTTAATATGAAGCGCTACGCTAGGTCTCCCATCTTGGTAGTGGTGTCCCCTGTGATCTAGTGAAGACAGGAAGTGGGGGCAGCCTCCAGCCGTCCGCCTCGCTCTACTGAGCATGCACAGACAGGAAGTGGGGGCAGCCTCCAGCCGTCCGCCTCGCTCTACTGAGCATGCACAGACAGGAAGTGGGGGCAGCCTCCAGCCGTCCGCCTCGCTCTACTGAGCATGCACAGACAGGAAGTGGGGCAGCCTCCAGCCGTCCGCCTCGCTCTACTAGCATGCACAGACAGGAAGTGGGGCAGCCTCCAGCCGTCCGCCTCACTCTACTGAGCATGCACAGACAAGAAGTGGGGGCAGCCTCCAGCCGTCCGCCTCGCTCTACTGAGCATGCACAGACAGGAAGTGGGGGCAGCCTCCAGCCGTCCGCCTCATTCTACTGAGCATGCACAGACAAGAAGTGGGGGCAGCCTCCAGCCGTCCGCCTCGCTCTACTGAGCATGCACAGACAGGAAGTGGGGGCAGCCTCCAGCCGTCCGCCTCATTCTACTGAGCATGCACAGACAGGAAGTGGGGGCAGCCTCCAGCCGTCCGCCTCGCTCTACTGAGCATGCACAGACAGGAAGTGGGGCAGCCTCCAGCCGTCCGCCTCGCTCTACTGAGCATGCACAGACAGGAAGTGGGGGCAGCCTCCAGCCGTCCGCCTCGCTCTACTGAGCATGCACAGACAGGAAGTGGGGCAGCCTCCAGCCGTCCGCCTCGCTCTACTAGCATGCACAGACAGGAAGTGGGGCAGCCTCCAGCCGTCCGCCTCACTCTACTGAGCATGCACAGACAAGAAGTGGGGGCAGCCTCCAGCCGTCCGCCTCGCTCTACTGAGCATGCACAGACAGGAAGTGGGGGCAGCCTCCAGCCGTCCGCCTCATTCTACTGAGCATGCACAGACAAGAAGTGGGGGCAGCCTCCAGCCGTCCGCCTCGCTCTACTGAGCATGCACAGACAGGAAGTGGGGGCAGCCTCCAGCCGTCCGCCTCATTCTACTGAGCATGCACAGACAGGAAGTGGGGGCAGCCTCCAGCCGTCCGCCTCGCTCTACTGAGCATGCACAGACAGGAAGTGGGGCAGCCTCCAGCCGTCCGCCTCGCTCTACTGAGCATGCACAGACAGGAAGTGGGGCAGCCTCCAGCCGTCCGCCTCGCTCTACTAGCATGCACAGACAGGAAGTGGGGCAGCCTCCAGCCGTCCGCCTCACTCTACTGAGCATGCACAGACAAGAAGTGGGGGCAGCCTCCAGCCGTCCGCCTCGCTCTACTGAGCATGCACAGACAGGAAGTGGGGGCAGCCTCCAGCCGTCCGCCTCATTCTACTGAGCATGCACAGACAAGAAGTGGGGGCAGCCTCCAGCCGTCCGCCTCGCTCTACTGAGCATGCACAGACAGGAAGTGGGGGCAGCCTCCAGCCGTCCGCCTCATTCTACTGAGCATGCACAGACAGGAAGTGGGGGCAGCCTCCAGCCGTCCGCCTCGCTCTACTGAGCATGCACAGACAGGAAGTGGGGCAGCCTCCAGCCGTCCGCCTCGCTCTACTGAGCATGCACAGACAGGAAGTGGGGGCAGCCTCCAGCCGTCCGCCTCATTCTACTGAGCATGCACAGACAGGAAGTGGGGGCAGCCTCCAGCCGTCCGCCTCATTCTACTGAGCATGCACAGACAAGAAGTGGGGGCAGCCTCCAGCCGTCCGCCTCGCTCTACTGAGCATGCACAGACAGGAAGTGGGGCAGCCTCCAGCCGTCCGCCTCGCTCTACTGAGCATGCACAGACAGGAAGTGGGGGCAGCCTCCAGCCGTCCGCCTCGCTCTACTAGCATGCACAGACAGGAAGTGGGGGCAGCCTCCAGCCGTCCGCCTCGCTCTACTGAGCATGCGCAGACAGGAAGTGGGGGCAGCCTCCAGCCGTCCGCCTCATTCTACTGAGCATGCACAGACAAGAAGTGGGGGCAGCCTCCAGCCGTCCGCCTCGCTCTACTGAGCATGCGCAGACAGGAAGTGGGGGCAGCCTCCAGCCGTCCGCCTCGCTCTACTGAGCATGCGCAGACAGGAAGTGGGGGCAGCCTCCAGCCGTCCGCCTCGCTCTACTGAGCATGCGCAGACAGGAAGTGGGGGCAGCCTCCAGCCGTCCGCCTCGCTCTACTGAGCATGCGCAGACAGGAAGTGGGGGCAGCCTCCAGCCGTCCGCCTCGCTCTACTAGCATGCACAGACAGGAAGTTAGGCTCTCAGCAGGTTCTTCGAGGTGACAGTTGAACTGAAAAGAATTATAAGTGTAAGAAACTGTATATATCATGTTACAACTAGTTCTGAAATAAAACCAACAAATTGGTTTAAGTCTAAAAGCTTCTTGTGGTTTAACATCTAAAACACTGCCGCTGACACCTATTACATATAACAGCACAAGTGCCCTGATAATTGGTTTCTGCCAATAATTTCTGTGCCAGGATCAGTTTCTGTCACATAATTGGATGATCAGTTCAGGCTTTAGACCAAACAGCTGAATTATCATCATCACCATTTATTTATATAGCACCACTAATTCTTCAGCGCTGTACAGAGCACTCATTCACATCAGTCCCTGCCCCATTGGAGCTTACAGTCTAAATTCCCTAACATACATACAGACACAGACAGACACTGAGAGACTAAGGGCAATGTGACAGCAGCCAATTAACCTACCAGTTTTTTGAGTGTGGGAGGAAACCGGAGCACCCGGAGGAAACCCACGCAAACACAGGGAGAACATACAAACTCCACAGATAAGACCATGGTCGGGAATTGAACTCATGACCCCAGTGCTGTGAGGCAGAACTGCTAACCACTGAGCCACCGTGCTGCCCACAATGCATTGTGTGGCATTATTGGCACAAAAGGCAAATGAGCACAATCACAGGTTGACTACAGTCATCTGCGGATCAGACTTTTTAAGAATTCCGGTCATTGGGGCCTTATCTGTGTGGAGTTTGTATGTTCTCCCCGTGTTTGCGTGGGTTTCCTCCGGGTGCTCCGGTTTCCTCCCACACTCCAAAACATATTGGTACCGGGGTCCACAGCCGGATAATATTGGGGGGGACAGACAGGGACCACAGCCGGATAATGTTAGGGGGGGGGGAGCAGACAGGGACATATAAGTAGCACCTGTGACGGGTTCAGGGGGTGATTACAGTGTTATCAGATTATAGAGTTTCCCACACCCTCCGACACCTCCCAGTGACTCCCCCGGGGTCCTCTCACCTCTACGTAGGTCCCTGTGGGGTCTCCGAGTCCGAACCGTCTGTCACCGCCAGTACCTGGGACTCACAACCGTAAAACGAGCAGCCGGCGGTCGCAAACAAAAACTTCGTGCCGTAAACCGCCGCTGATCACGTGGGCTCACGCGAAACCCCGGGCGGCCATCTTTGACGAGGGCAGAGAGAGATTACTGGCAGCTTTACTGTACATTTAGCGCTATACAGGGTGGGGGGCGGCCCTGCTTGGTCTCTCCCTGTATTACACCCGGAGGTATCACTGGCAGGCTGACACCCGGGGCGGGGAGGAGCTCTGAGCTCTCTGTGTAATAGGATCATCCAGCCTGTTCCGGCATGCAGTGCGGCGGCGGCAGTCTAGCCCCTCCTCCTTCCTCCTCTCGCTGGTTCCGGTGTCCTCTCTGTACTTGTCAGGCGGTGACTGGGTGAGGTGAGTGCGGGGCTGGGGCTCGGGGTGTCTCCCCCTCAGTCTGTGACTCCTCAGTTATCTCTTATTAATGTCCCCTAGTGACATCTGACCCTCTGTTACCTGGGGGATATCATTCCTGTAGGGAGTCCAGAGGTTGTGGGACTACAAGGACCAGCATGCCCTCCCTGGTAGCCCCATGGCTGCACAACCCTTCCCTATCACTTGGGGCAAATCATTCTCATCTCCTGTTTATGAGGTTTTATTTCTTACCCCACATATGAAGCAATTTCTGATGTGAATGATTAAATATTCTCTGTACAGCGGGGTGTGATCTGTGGGAGATATATAATCTGCTAGATAATCCTAAATAAACATCTATTTTATTCATTTCTGTAATGGTTTCAGTTCCTTCCTCTGTTGCACTGGAAGTCACCAAACCCACCATCCTCTGCTGTATAGACATTTTGATCCAAAATGTTTTACAAGAGAATGTGTTTAATATTCCAGAAACATACTGGTAGGTTAATTGGCTGCTAAAAAAATTGACCCTAGTCTATGTGTGTGTGTATATTAGGGAATTTAGACTGTAAGCCCCATGGGGCAGGGACTGATGTGAGTGAGTTCTCTGTACAGCGCTGCGGAATCAGTGTCGCTATATAAATAAATGATGATGATGAATATTGTAGAATATCCCCTGACCAAGGACAATAACCAGGGTATCCCTGTACTGATTTTTTTCTTTTGCAGATAACAGGTTTCTCTTCACCTAACACTGTTTTCTTGCGCTCTTCTCAGTGAAGACTAAAACAATAACAGTAATAATCTCTGTGATGTGTTGCTGTAGCCATATAGCAGCCTTGTGTTACATGGGAAAGACACAATGACCTTCCAGATTAGGTCACTTCAAAGGCATCTTCCTTGGCTGGTGCTGATGTCTGATTGTGGCATTCATTACTTGTTAAACTATTGTATCTGTGCCAGTTGTTTGATTTAGTAAGAGCCATCATATAACTGTACATGCAACAACAATGAAAATCATATTCTGTATTTGGTACCTCCCTCTTTGTCCCAATGAGCCTCTGGGTATTTTTCGTTTTATGTTATACAGCAATTGGGACTTATCAGTAATCGAAGCAGCGTTCCTTCTGCTGTCACACCTTTGTGTACAAAATGTGAATTAATCACTGATAGACGGTATATAAAAGCTCTGGCATGCATTTGAATTATTGATGAGCTCACTTGGTTGGCCCATCCAGCTTAATGATTAATATGCTCATTGAACAGCATCTCTGCCCAGCTTAAAGTAGACTTGTTTCCAGTTGGATAGAGGCTCTTTATGTAAAGATTGATCATTTTTCTCAGAAGATGGTCCGGAAGTAAGCGGGTTCTGTACCCCGATGGCAAAACTGGGCTGCTGTCGGCTTCTTTAGTGACATTTCCTCTTTTGCACATCAAAGCTCCTGACACCTTGGATCATTAAAGCGTTATGAGAGCGGTATCTTACAGGTGGAAAGTTGTGTAGGAGAGACATATTCTACCTAGCATTTAAGTGTCACTGATGGGCTGAGCTTTCGTCTCTTCACGGTTGCCCCTCTCCTATATGTCACTGTCCCCAATAGGAGAGCCTATTGGCTGTTCTTATTTTGTGAACGGTTATCAATCGTCCCTACTTTAAAATAATTGGCCCTATTAGACTGGTGATAGTCTATCAGAAGTCAGAGAGCTTCGATTCTGGCTGTACTGTGGTGTCAGTCTACAGTCCATTATAATGGGTACATTTTATTGTCTTTTAGAATGTTGTCTTCACGAGTGCTCAGCTTGATTGGAAAGAGGGTTCTTTCTACCTCTGCCTGCCTCAATGGACATGGTAAGTACACGTCTGTAGTTTGTTGTTGTATCGTCAACTTTTAAAAAGTATCCTTCCTTTTGGTTTTTTTTTTCCAGTCACTGAGTGTTGACGTTTTGTAACAAGTTACAATAAAAAAAATTTAAATTTTATTGGAGCTAAACCAAGGTCCTCAATAATAAACTAAGATTGAAATAATTATGCCACAATAGAAACTAACTTGTTTATGATATAAATAACATTTATTGAAAACCACATTAGTATCACTTATAATATAAATAATTCTGAAATCTTTTTAGATAGTTTGTCAGAAGACACAATTCATCTCCTAGATGATGCTCGGAACCTCTATTTTCTATATAACCTGTAGATTATCTAATGCTCTGATTTAAGAGTCAGACATGTTACGGGATGATTGGGAGGGAGCGCTCACTGCTTGTTTATTTCATGAGAGAAGATTAATAACTATGAGTTCAAGAACATTATAGGTTCACTATACTCTGTTTGTTTCCTTTTCCCCA
The DNA here is from genome assembly GCF_038048845.1 of Mixophyes fleayi. Taxonomy (NCBI): domain Eukaryota; kingdom Metazoa; phylum Chordata; class Amphibia; order Anura; family Limnodynastidae; genus Mixophyes; species Mixophyes fleayi. The sequence goes on from NC_134411.1 coordinate 101,938,274, forward strand.
AACAAGTCTGTACACTAATAATGAACCCGCTTTAAAAATAAATGGATATTTGTGGATAATGTTGTTACTTTTTGGAAAGCTTTAATTAGAAGGAGATTAGTGGATAATGTCATATAATTTGTGAGGTTGCTTTCAGGGTAACTGAAATCTGAAGAGCTGCCGTTGGGGCAGAGTGAAATACACCACCTCTACCTATATATTGTAGGGTAATATTATAGTAAGTGGCATTCTTAGATCAGTGATACATTTTGGGGGCCCTTTAGCCTTCAAAGGGGCCACACATTAACATTAACATTAAACTCAGTAAGAAGTTAAAATAATACAATCAAAGAAAGAGGCACCTCTCTGTAATAACATATCGGCAGCATTTTACACAAGCGCTACACGCCATAAATCTGACAATAAAGCAGGAAGGTGCCGGAGGTAAAGGCTTGGTGTATCCGTGCTGCTTGTACCAAATGCGCTACCTTGTGACAGTGCAAGTGGTTCAGTAACTGATGTAGCGCAGTACTGTATGGCGAAACCTCTGTTATTGGTTATTACAGACATGGAAGTTGTAAGTAGGTACAACTGGCAATCTGTATCATCGTGGTGAGCTTAACATTAATATATTCGTTTGGTTTCTTGTTACAGTGGAAATTTTACTTTGTTTCCAGAACACTATGGGATGAAGCCCAGGGTCATATTCAGTGTCATGGTGGAATATGAGTTAAAGGGTGCTTCAGTAATATATATTGCACATTAAACTGCAATGTACCTTAGGTGTCTATAAGCTATATTATGCAGTTTTTGTTTTTAATATGTATAACTTTCTGTAATGCACTCTTTTGTATGCTGTCATACACAGGATTACGCTCTATGGTTTTGACAGAAATGTCCTGTAGGTGGCGGTAGCGGTCCTTTAACCCTCTGCCTTGTGTTTAGCTGCTTCACTCTCTGAGCTCGTTAACCTTTAAAGTGTTTTGTTTTCTTTGAAGCGACCGTTGCGGTCCCTGAGTACACACTTCCCAAATACTTCGACCACCGAGGTGTCCCTCTCCCTGAAGTTTCCTATTTAGCGGACCTTACGCCGGATCAGAAATCTCTGAAAGATAAGGAGAAGGGAACATGGGCATCTCTGAGTGCTAAGGAGAAGGTGGATTGTAAGTAACCACCATCATCATCATCATTTATTTATATAGCGCCAACATATTCCGTAGCGCTTGTTATGTCTTCACTCCCGACGTCTGACTTACCACTGCCCTTAGTGCATAGCATTCGTCTTCTCTGTCAGTGCTTTTGTATGGGTATAAATTAATTATGTTACAACAGGTTTGGACAACCTGTGGCTCTCCATCTACTGTGGAACTACAGCTCCCAGAATGCCCTTCCAGCCAGAGTAAGGTTACTTAAACCTGCATGTGGTGGTTCTCTATTGGCCACAGGAGAATGTTTGTTAGTCAGATGGACAACCCTGGCTCACCAATGTTATACTATTTTAATGTACAATAGGACTCCACCTGTACAGATATTTTTAGTATAGGGTTGCAGCGTGTTGGCCCAAACATTAATGTATAATTTACTTCAGATTAGGATCTACAGATAAATGTATTTTTTGAGTACGCCTCTGTATGCAGTTATCATGGTATCTGTGGAAATACTCCGCAAAAAGGTCGGAACTTCTGTCATCATTATCACCATTTATTTATATAGTGCCGCTGCTTCCGTAGCGCTGTGCATTGCGGATATATCGTGTATCAGAGAAGGCTAGATAGGAGAGAGATCATTTAACAACGGGGATTTCTTTACTATCAATCAAACCGCTCCCTCCTTCCCATGAGGATGAAAATATGTTGTTCTGTCCGGTATCTGTCATCTTCAATCTTTTCATCTGTGTAACATGCTGTAAATGCACGTTAGTATTTATGTATTGCAGTAGTTCAGGAGAGCACAGATAACCAGCAGTCTCTTATAATAACAGATTTACTAGCTGTCCGCAGAGTCTCCAGTTATTATAACGTCACCACTGGAGCAGCATAAACTTTTAAGGGCAGAAAACATATATTTTGTCCCCATGGGGGGGGTATAAAGCGAAGAAACATCATTTCTAAGAGGGAATAATATTGTTTTATAATAACTTCATCCAAAGTCATGGGAAGACAGTTGTACAGATTGCTGTTATATCCTCAGGATCAGGAGATGTGGTTTATACACCCTTCAGTAGCTGACACTTATATCTGTTTTACTCCGTAGTGTACTACATCAAATTCCATGATACCTACGCTGACATGAACAAGGGAACAAACGAATGGAAGACGGCTCTTGGCACTGTATTGATCTTCATGGGCTTTACTGCTTTCATTTTCATGTGGCAGAGGAAATACGGTAAGCTTAGAGGGCACTGCCCACAGATCTTCGACACATCCCCATTCCCTGTTAAGCCATTTGGGGTAAAATGTGTAATTGTTGACCTGGAGATTTTTACATCCAATCTAGTCCTCATTAATGTACCCCCAATGTGTGATGTTGAAGACTATTTTGCTCGTCCACCACCGGATAGTCCTCTGTGGTCTCCTTCACCTGGTACAGCTACGCAGACAGCGGAAGAGAGTGTGTAGTTATGTCCTGGCGCTCATATGCCGCATTCTCCTCCGTTCTATCCAGTGCTGTCATGGACCGGCAGCTAATTTCACCTAATGGTGGGGACCTCAGGAAAGGACACTCGCTATAGAACTTCATGAGGAAGCTCAGCTAGCTCAATAGCAGGGGTTAGTACTGGGTAGTTGTAGATGACCCAGGCCTTCAAAAATCTGTCAGGGAAATAGGAGAGGATAGAATTAGGAAACACTTTGAAGTTCTTGTGTTATGACTGTGTGGCTGGTTCCCCTTAAAAATGAGTTTGATATTTGCCGTGGTGCTGTCACAGGGGTGCTGTGGCCAGGAAGAGAAAACAAAAAATACCACTTACCAATCCCGGGACCCAGCATCCTCCTCTCTCCCGCCTCTTGTCACTGAATGTTTTTTTTATTGTTTTGTTTTTATTTTCTTTCTCTTCCTGGCCCCCGGGATGCAGAGAGGGCAGAGTGAGAGGAGGATGCAGAGAGGGCAGAGTGAGAGGAGGATGCAGAGAGGGCAGAGTGAGAGGAGGATGCAGAGAGGGCAGAGTGAGAGGAGGATGCAGAGAGGGCAGAGTGAGAGGAGGATGCAGAGAGGGCAGAGTGAGAGGAGGATGCAGAGAGGGCAGAGTGAGAGGAGGATGCAGAGAGGGCAGAGTGAGAGGAGGATGCAGAGAGGGCAGAGTGAGAGGAGGATGCAGAGAGGGCAGAGTGAGAGGAGGATGCAGAGAGGGCAGAGTGAGAGGAGGATGCAGAGTGAGAGGAGGATGCAGAGAGGGCAGAGTGAGAGGAGGATGCAGAGAGGGCAGAGTGAGAAGAGGGGGCAGAGTGAGGGGAGGATGCAGAGGGGGAGGATGCAGAGGGGGCAGAGTGAGGGGAGGATGCAGAGGGGGCAGAGTGAGGGGAGGATGCAGAGGGGGCAGAGTGAGGGGAGGATGCAGAGTGAGTGGATGGCGGATGCAGAGTGAGGGGAGGGGGCACAGTGTGAGTTAGCTGAAAATTATTCTTTGACAGAATAATAATTGAAAAATATATAAAAATATTCTTTTCCCTTGGATTTATGTGTATTATTTTTGCATACAACTAAGTAAGTATTTCTGTCCTGACCTAAATACTTATTACGTTTTTTTTGACCCAACTACTTCTAAAACGGGACTGCTCAGTAATTATTTTGGAGGGGTGCCTTGAAATAATAATGGAGACTCTAAGGGTGCCGCGAACTGCAGAAGTTTGAGAACCACTGATATAAAGTAATGATCCCTTCATCATCCTCCGACATTAATGGACACCTATCTTGTTTTCAGTGTTTGGTGAAATCCCTCACACGCTCTCTGATGACTGGGTGGCCATGCAGACCAAGAAGATGCTGGACATGAGGGCTGGGCCCATAGAAGGCCTCTCCTCCAAATGGGACTTCGAGAATAACCAGTGGAAGAAATAAGTTGTCCATCACTCGCTCCAGTTCTGCCGACCCGAACCCCCTGAATGGTCCATTGACAACAATACCTCATTACGTAATCACTGGAACGTATCCACCTCCATTATATTCCCAATAAAGTGCTGGTTTACTTGAATTTAACTTTTGTCATCAGTTAACTACCTTTCACACAATAAAAAAAATAATTACTGTGGTACATTTGTGTTTAAAAAAAACAAAGATAAAGTAAAAATCTTGACAGAATTACTCTATATGAAGCAATAACTACAAGTTATATAAATGTGTCCGTCTTTCCACCCCACTGTCTTCTGTCTTACACCTGGTGCTATCGTCATATGTCTAACTACACATTTTAACGATTTTGCGCATCTTCAGAACATTGCATGAGGGGCTTTGGAAAAAATACGTTCTGTTATTAAACTTTTGTTTTACCAATGTCACCGCTCCCCCTGTCACCACCCCTTGGGCCTAGATGTCCCTGGCCCCCTCTGCCCTTCATCTTCCTCTGGCCCTGGGTGTCCTGGCCCCACCTGTCGCTGGCCCTGGGTGTCCCTGGCCCCTCCTCCTTGGCACTGGCCCTGGGTGTCCCTGGCCCCTCCTCCTTGGCACTGGCCCTGGGTGTCCCAGGCCTCTCTTCCTTGGGGCTGGCCCTGGGTGTCCCCCGTTCCTCCTCCTTGGGGCTGGCCCTGGGTGTCCCCGGCTCCTCCTCCTTGGGGCTGGCCCTGGGTGTCCCCGGCTCCTCCTCCTTGGGGCTGGCCCTGGGTGTCCCCGGCTCCTCCTCCTTGGGGCTGGCCCGGGGTGTCCCCGGCTCCTCCTCCTTGGGGCTGGCCCGGGGTGTCCCCGGTTCCTCCTCCTTGGGGCTGGCCCTGGGTGTCCCCGGCCCCTCCTCCTTGGGGCTGGCCTTGGTTGTCCCCGGCCCCTCCTCCTTGGGGCTGGCCTTGGTTGTCCCCGGCCCCTCCTCCTTGGGGCTGGCCCTGGGTGTCCCCGGCCCCTCCTCCTTGGGGCTGGCCCTGGGTGTCCCCGGCCCCTCCTCTTTGGCGCTGGCCCTGGGTGTCCCCGGCCCCTCCTTGGGGCTGGCCCTTGGTGTCCCCGGCCCCTCCTCCTCGGCGCTGGCCCTGGGTGTCCCCGGCTCCTTGGCGCTGGCGGTCCCCGGCCCCTCCTCTTTGGCGGTGGCCCTGGGTGTCCCCGGCCCCTCCTTGTTGCTGGCCCTTAGTGTCCCCGGCCCCTCCTCCTTTTGTCGCTGGACATGGGTGTCCCCGGCTCCTCCTGTCGCTGGCCCTGGGTATCCCCGGCCCCTCCTCCTTGGGGCTGGCCCTGGGTGTCCCCAGCTCCTCCTGTCGCTGGCCCTGGGTATCCCCGGCCCCTCCTCTTGTCACTGTTTAGGGAAATGATATCTGGAGAGTAATCTGACGCCTCAGTCCTGGCTGAGAGCACAGTGAGTGATTGACCTGCAGACCAGCTGTCCTCTCCTGTCAGAGACGCTTCGTCCCGCTCTCTTACTCTAATGATCTCTGTGTCTGTCACTGTCTTTGTGTCTCTTCTGTTGTTACCTGCTACAAAGTTTCACCCCCCTGTGTGTATCTGCATCTCCTGGCAACCAGTTCCTGCTGAGAGCCATGGGTGGAGGAATGAGCCAGGTACCTCAGCCACGTTTATATCTGATACAAAATAATGATCACTCTATCTCTGTTACCTCCTGGTACATATATGTGTATGGAAACTTACAAAGCAGCTTTTCTATATGCTGAACGTGTATTTTACATTTAGTGGCTGTAAGATCAGTTAATACATTGTGTTTGTTAGGTAAACAATCATTAAGATTGATTTTAAACTGTAAAATGTAATAATTTCTTATGATATTAATCAGCTGTGTGAGTGGTCTGTGCTCTGCAGTAGTAGAAGTAAGTTTCCCAAGGTCCTCAGTATAGATTTGTATGGCTAAAAGTATCTGTCTGACCTGTAGATTGATTGTAATAACAATGCCAAGTCCAGCAGGTGATACGTAGCTTGTTGTTGCCATGGAGTGATTGTGGATTTACAGGGTGTGGTGGGTGCTGGTGTTTCTCTGTTCCAAGCAGTGCAGGGATTTGATATACTCTGGGTGTCACAAGTTGCCTTCACATAACTATCCTGTTTAATCATCCCCAGGGACTACAGGACCACGCAGTAAATAGGTTTATTTCATAAATGTAGGTTTCGATTTGCAGACTTTTTTTATGTATATTCTTATTAGTGATGTGACTGACTTAGGAATTTTTTTTCCTTGATTGGATTCAATAGATCCCTAATCTTATGCAAATATATCTTTTATTTTATGTGTTTGTTTGTGCATTGCGAGCTGGGGATCCATTAATGGCTGGCTGGGTTACATGCCCCGTCATAAGAGGGATCAGCTAAAATTAGATAGCAGCCACCTGCTGTCATAACAGACACTCGGCTGGGTAAACATTGCTCAGGGGATCAGCACATGGAGGGACTCTGGGTCACTAACCATTTCACTGTTGTTAATAGCGCAGCCAGCCACTAGAGGGCACTGTGTGCTATAAATAAAAAGAAATCCTGTATGTATTGCTTGGTATGGCTCTATAACATTGCAGGCGATTGGGGTGTCTTCCTTCATCACTGGGAGACAGGACAGTCCAATACCGAAGCTTTATCCTGACTCCTCCTAACTCTAAACACCACTAACAGGATTTAGCCCTTACCTTTGTCACTCCTGCCAGCGTGGTAGGAGGTTCTGGTGGTTCCCCATCCATGATTATGTTTTGACAATGTCCAAGGAGTGATGGTTAGACAATTGGGTCAGAGCATATCCACAATGGCAGGTCTTATGGGGTTTTCCCGGTATGCCGTGGTTAGTACCTACCAAAAGTGGACCAAGGAAGGACAACCAGTGAACTGGCAACAGGGCTATGGGCACCCAAGGCTAATTAATGCACGTGGGGAGTGAAAGCTAGTCTGTCTGTTCCAATCCCACAGGAGAGCTACTGTAGCACAAATTGTTAATGCTGTCTATGATAGGTGTCAGAGCACACAGTGTATAGCAGCTTACTGCGTATGGGGCTGCGTAGCTGCAGACCGATCAGGGTGCCCATGCTGACCCTTGTCCACTGCTGAAAGCACCTACAATGGGCACATGAAAGCAAGAGTTGGACCATACAACAATGGAAGGAGGTGGCCACGTTTTACTTCATGTGGTCGGCCGTGTGTGTGTTGTTTACCTGGGTAAGAGATTGCACCAGGATGCACTATGGGAAGAAGGCAGCCGGCGGAGGCAGCGTGATGCTCTGGGCAATGTTATGCTGGAAAACCTGGGGTCCTGGCATTCATGTGGATGTTACTCTGGCACGTACCACCTACCTAAACATTGTTGCAGACCAAGTACACCCCTTCATGGCAGCGGTATTCCCTGATGGCAGTGGCCTCTTTCAGCAGGATAATGCCCCTGCCCCACTGCAAACATTGTTCAGGAATGGTTTGAGGAACATGACAAAGAGATCAAGGTGTTGGCTTGACCTCCAAATTCCCCAGATCTCAATCCGATCGAACATCTGTGGGATGTGCTGGAAAAACAAGTCCGAGCCATGGAAGCCCCACCTGACAACTTACAGGAGTTAAAGGATCTGCTGCTAACGTCTTGGTGCCAGATACCACAGGACACCTTCAGAGGTCTTCTGAGTCCATGCCTTGACTGAACAGAGCTGATTTGGTGACACAGGGGGGACTGGGGCAGGTGGTTTTAATATTGTGGCTGATCTCTATCTACATCCGCTCCCAATGAAATTGAGACCATGTCACCATCGGGCATAGGAATGATTCTTTACTGTAAGAGTAGTCAGACTGTGGACTTCTCTAACTAGGTAGGCTGTGATGGCTTCTTTATTACATGGATTGAAAAGAGAATTTGAGAGAAATAGTATCTCCTGCTATTCATTATTTGGGTGATTGATTCCACTGATTTAATACCATTTAATTATCATTTTTCTTCAACCGTGCCATCATGTGAAAACTGCAAATCCAGTGTACTCAGTTCCTCTCTTCCCACCATTAACTGGACAATGATCTCTTCCAATGGCGGCATTCTACTACCTCCGTACCCTCTTATCCCCCCCATTTCATATACCCGTTACCAGTTCATTTGGTACTAAGCTTCTAAAACTACGGAGTCGGCACAACATTGGTCTCTTATGTTGTTCTACTTAATACTTTTAACTTAAGTTTAAGGGGGAAAATAACCTAAAGAAACCGTTGCTTTAACTTTCCACCCTGCTAGAAATTCTCTCGGCCATGGACGTATAATGCCGCTGTCAGTAGGTGAAAGGGCCAGATAATCACGGGTATTTCTGGAACAAGAGCCGAGAATGACGTAGACTCGTGTAGTAGTGTAGTATCGCAACGTGTTTGTTAATAACTCGTCGAGCGGTTTCAGCTGCACAGAAATTGTCCCCCCGCAGCCGCTAGTGATGTGGTTTATAAATAGGAATCTCTCGGATAAACATAACATAAAATTGCCATTATAAAATGGTAAATATCTGGTGATGTCTCTGCAGAGATTAAACAGAAATGCGCGGCGTCTGCTGTGTGAGCGCGTGGGACATCTGTCAGGGTCTGGGTGGTCCAGGTGTCTGGCTGCCTTAGTTACCGGGCAGCAATTATATTCTCTCACAGTCATTGCTGGATTTACCTCCTCTCTGTGCTGTATGTGATGTACACTGTGTACTTTGGCTGCTATGGGAAAGGCCCAGCAATAGTAACAGCGCCACCTGCAGGTTGGCCCACATTAATCACCATATATTAGGCTCTAAAGGGTCACTCTCATTGTAGTTATACCAGGTCGCCCCCTGTTCGGCTCATGCACCCCCCCCCCCCTTCCCGTCCAAAGCCTCCACCCTGCTCCGAAAAGAGCAGACCGGAGGCCTATTCTGAGCGGTACATGTGGCGTAGACCCCGCATGCTCAGAAGAGACATTGGGCCCTTACCCAAATTTTGCTCTAGGGCTAAGTGATGCACTGTTCCTCCCCTGGTCACTCTCATCAACCTTATATATAATTTATATTTGTTTAATGATAACTAGGGTAAAGTTCTTTAAGTATTTTGTGTGGATAAACTCCTGGCAAGTCACAATTTTTACTCTTCTGTAGTGATATATGTCTCTCTGTGCTGGAGCTGCAATTGTAATCTTTGTAGCTTTTCTCCCTCAGCCCCAATGTCACTTGTCATAGTGCTTGTAAGCAGTAGGCGCCTTTACAGATAGATGTCCCAAAAATGGGAATATAAAACTATTTAGCTGTCGTCTGGCAAAGCATGCTGGGGCTTGTAGTTCCACAACACCTGGAGAGTCACTGGTTGCCCAGGCTTGATATAGACAATATAATAAGTAGCGATAACACAGCTAGTTATTACTAATTATAGTCAAAATCTTCCCATGCCGCCTCGCCAGGTGTAGCGAGATGCAAAATATTGATACGCAAATATGTATATACAGATGTATGCATAGGCAGAGTGCATACTTAGTCTTGTGTATCCTACGCAAGAAAACAGACGTACGTCCACTTGTGAATGAGCCCCTAGTTTGTAATTTAATGTGTGTAGTTCTGGCGCCATTATTACACTTTATAAATAACTGTTTAGAAATGTTCCCGACTGACTTATCTTTCCCCAACAGCGACAGAGGATTGTTTTCATAATATCTATTATTGTCGTTTACACTAATTTACACATTTTCTTATATGTTTTTATAATAATGACTTAATGTTTTCTGAATATTTTACCTCCTTGATTTATATATTTTTGAAAAATGATGGCTTTCTTTTTGGCTAAATTTCTTTTTTGGCGAAAATATATTGACAAAGGATTTTTTTTTTATTCACAATGAAGTTGACTGCAATTACATTTGTTTCCCAATAAAATAAATTTGTTGTTACGTACTTTTGATATATAGTAGGTTTTAGCTGTTTTTTGTTTAAAGGTTACGATACTTACAAGTTGTGTGTTAATCTCTTGCAGATCCTAGATGGGTTGTACTTGGGAAACGTACGAGGTGAGTGTATTTTATAAAGATATAATGCGGATGAAAATTTGTGCCAGTGAATCTGGATCTAACAATGATGAAATACAGGAAATCTTGCAGAGTTTCTGGTGACTTTTAGAGGTTTCTCCTGGTGAAAAAGAAAATATTTCAGTTCCTTTAACTCACTATGGTGAGATTTAACTGACCGTGATGAATCGTGGCTCACTCTGCTGGTCCTACGGTGAGGAATCTCTGCTCATTTTTCCTTGCACCTCCAGGGAGTGTGATGAAAAACGAGCAGAGATTCCAGCTTGAATTACCATTCTCGAGAGAACTAGTTGACTATATCCGTCAAATCCTCGTCAGAGATAAATGAGGCTCAGTATTTAATGCGGATCACATTAGTATAAAATGACCCCTATAAATGTTCTACAGTTTGTACTGTGTATCGATTCTATAACAGGTTCTGTTGTCGTATAATGTACTGGTGAATATGTGTCACGGTATAATACTCGGACCGTGTTACTATTATTGTCATTGATTTCCGGCAGTACAGGACATTTGGAAAAACAGAGCATACATAAAACAGGGACATATTTAGGACATATGAACCAAGTAACTGAAGATTAACGATGCATTTAACGCAGATAGTTACTGCGACCAGAACGCCTAACTACCGCCAGTAACAGGCTGTTGTCGGACGAATCATTGAGCCCTATGATAACGGGTCTTGGAAAAAGATTGTATTCGATGTGAACGTGCAAAAGTTCTTTTATACAGCTCATTAATCTGAGAAACATAATGTTACTGGCGGTATTAAGGAGCGATGGCTGCCAGTAACGCCCCAGAGTCTAGCACGCCGTAAACGCACATTAATTTGGTGTTCATGTGACGTGCTGCTTAGGAAAACCTATTTCTGTGTAGCTCGTAGGGCTAATAGTCTTATGTCTCCTCCTTTATGTTCCTTCTCTGTAGATGCAGAGGACAAGACGTCTCTGAGTAGAAATGGGGTCACACACGTCGTATCCATCCATAACAACGCCCAACCGTTACTGCCGGTGAGTGTAACACCCCTCAGTGACTGGGAGTATTAGACTAAAGCGAGACATAAACCACTAAACATGGTGGGGGCATGGGTGGGCGATGCTGAAATATTATACTACATATAATACTAATGAGACACTCTGGTATGTATTTAATGTCTCTTTAAATGAGTTACCAATGTGTGTATTATTCCTAAAATTCATTCATCCATCTTGATGGGTAACGTTCTGGTTTTTATATTTAAGCTATGTGTCAGCTAAACTTAGAATAACCTTTCAATTGAAGTAGAATCAAAGTGAACTGATATTTTAATTTTTATTCTTTAAATGGTAAGTTAAGTACATTTTAAGCATGCATGATTTTTCTTAAACGTCCGTCTACAAATCATTATCTCCTATTTGAAAGCTCAAAAAATAATGTCTGCCAAACGCAGACCCAATCAGTCTGCTACACAGACACAGGCTCACAGCTCTCAGCAGGTCATGTGATGGGAAAGGAGGGAAAAGGAGGATGCCACATTGCAGACAGAGCTCAGAGGGTTGTTTCAAATACTCTCTGTTCATGTAACTGTGGTTGCTATGGCAACCCAGAAACAAAAATCATTAATTGCAGCCTGATGAAAAAACAATACCAACATTCCTCTTATAGCCTGCCAGAGTGATTTATGTTTAAAAATAAAACAAACTATTTTTTTTCATTGGATTGCTGCTTTAATTTCAGGAGAATCCTGAGGATGATGGCTCTGCCCATTGTGAACCTAGTACCCCATGTCATTTGCGGTCTGTATGAGAGCGCTCCATGACAAGCATAATGGGCGCTCTCTGCAGCCCTATGCTATTAATATGACCCTATTGGTTAAATGTAACATTTAAATGTGAGAAATTGGGGGCATCTTATAAGTCATATGAGTGTACTTGCAGAAACCTGATCGTTTAACCTCTTTTTATTGTGTTCTGTGATTTGTTCTTGATTTCTATCAACCTGAAAATGAAACATCTCTGTTGAGGTTTCCTACCTTACGCTTAGAGAAGATATAGGTACTTTTCAGCAATCGCTGTAGAAATTCCACTGCACACTAGAGGGCAGTATTATTCCACAATGCATTTAGGTTTATGAATAGATGGAAACAATATGAACAGGGAAGTTCTGCCCTTACGATTGTGTAACATAACAGCACCAAATGTATCACTGAAACTTTCTGTGACTTTTCTGTCTTTATTAATGGCCAGTACACCAGTATATGCATAGTAACGTCATGTTCTGACCTTCAGACTTGCTGTGACACGGCTGCCCATTTATTTATTTATACAGTATTTTACAAGAGACAAATACATTTTGAGTCACCTCTCGTTTACAGGAATGTCCTGTAAACATCAAACACAATGGTGACCTGGTTACAGACAGAAGTTACTAAGCTTTGCAGTCTCAAACATTGTTATAGAACAAGGTGACATACATTTTAAAAGATCTCAGACAGGTGACAGATTAAAGTGGTTCCAGTAATGGGGAACCCGGTAGGAGGAGGCAGAGCATCCAGATTCTTTATTGAGTTTAAGAACTGTTAGCTGGATTCCGGAGGTAGATCTTAGGTGATAAGTGCTGTTAGCTTCAGGGGTGAGAAGTCTGTTCAGGTATCTCAGTAACTTGTGCAGAATGTATATCAAGAAAAAAAAGGAACAATAAACTACATCTGGGCTGTAGGGACAGCCGGCCTAGATCTGATAACAATGGTTGGTTTGTCACACAGCAAAATAGGGACATCAAGCTCCTCAAGGTGAATTTGGGGGCTGTAACATAAGCTACATCCCCATAGTAATAGAATAGTTTAATAGGCATTATAATGAGTTGTGTGATGCACGCTAACCACGGAAGTTAGGGAGGTTTTGTTTATTTAAAGTTAGCCCTGTTTGGAATACATTTAGGATGTCACGGTGTCTATATGCATACCAAACAAAGGTTGAGATCATAACATACCCACAAGTATTTATATATGGACACTGATGTCAGGCTAATGTTGGAGTTTGCTTAGTAGATCAGGTGTTTTAAATTATCCAATTCCTCCACCTGAGAGAAATAAAACAGAAGTACCATTATGCAGAGAAGTTAATCTACAGACTGACAGTCATTTATAAATACAGAAAAGGCTAGTGACCCCAGAACTGGGCCATGGGGGACACCAAAGTGTTATGTTCATTGTTCCCAATACAGGATTCTAATTGTCAAATTGATTAAACTTCAGGTTAGTCCATTCCAGAGGCATTTACAGTAGAGAAACTATACTCCCTGAACATCTATAAAGCCATGCCTCCTTCCTGCAAGGGGATGGGACAGGTAACATTGTTAGTGAAGTATAAATACTTGAGTCAGGTGTATTATTAATCTCAGTAATACACCTACTTTGATTTAAGAATATCAAATGATGAATTTAGTTTCTTATTAACTGTAACAAACATTTAAAAAATTAAATGCAGATAATTACATTTATGGTGCCCGAGGCGTAATAAAATGAATACAGCCCCTACTCTATATCGCAGGCTGGAGGGATAAAAATAACCTGCGCAGCGTTTGGCGTCTGTCCCACATCTGACATGTCTCCTGAGTGTGGCACGAAGAAGGAGGAACAGGAAAAGGGTGGTTGGTTGCGTAACGCACTGAGCAGAGATTGAGGGCAGGGACCGCAGAGTGATGGTCTGTAGCATCCTCTGCAGATGTCTCTGGTCTGTCCGCTGCTCCTGAAGATGGGTAGGAAGGAAACAGCTGCAGGAGACCTAAGACATGAGAGATGCTCCCAGGAGACCACAAGACACTGCCTGACAGATATCTAATGACAAACGACACTTGCAAATCACAACTTACTAAGCTAGAGAGCAGCTTCCTTACTCCCCATCACATTGCTGGGGAATAATGTGTGTGCGTCCATGTGTGTATGTGTGTAACACACTGTCTGTCGGTGGCAGGTAGAACCCACAACACAAACGACAATTACAGAATATAAATGGAGGTAGCTAAATAATGACAGAGGTAACAATTTATTAAAAGATAAATTCAATTAAACATCTTCCCCTTTAAATATAAGACTGGGGTCTTCTTTCCTGACACGTAATGTGAGTAGATTGACTCAGTAATATAATATGCTAATGCTTTATTTTCTATCAGTGGGAGGGGTGGAGATGCACTCAGCCAATCATAATCGTCATCATCAGCAGTGCGTATTTTGCACCAGGTGTCGCAAGAGACCATTCTTCCTGACAGGTGCACATGTGTCTCTGTCCAGGTCTACGTAAGTCGCATTTACGTGACCACGCCATTCCTGTGCTTGGCCTATGCTTGCCTGCCCCTCCCCCCAATCCCGCCTCTCTAAGCGCAAGGAGTCGTGAGCGCAGTATGCAGCTGAATCTGCCTACGTTTGATGCGTAAATTATTTCAGAATGTGTACGCAATGCAAAGACACATATGTCCAACTCCGCATGAGTCTCATAGGGAACAGGAGAAGTTGTACTGTGCAGTTCGAAGATACTCAGAATTCATCCAACATACAAAACAAATAGAAGATTCTGCAGACAATGTATACAAAGAAATGTAACTGGTGAAGGATCCCTCAGCATTCAGCCAATACATAATATGCACAGATACTATGAGTTTGGTCACTGTGCAATTAGTAGTAATTAAACTTCAGGGACCTTTCTTGACGACCTAGGTCAGTACGTGGACAGGAGGTATCCGGTGTTATAGATGTATACATAGAGCAGGGTTGTGTGAGCAGGCTCCATGTAAGGTCACAGCCAGTCTCTGAGCAGACAGCTCACACTGATACTCTCCAGAAGGCTGATTTAAAGCCCAGATCTATCTTCTATCATCCCTGTATCTCTTCTAGGCTAATATCCCAACTCCTACAGTCAGAGAGTGACAAGCACATATAATGCATCTTATACCTCCCTCCCTCTCTCTCTCAGTCCTTCTTGCTCCCTCTCTCGTTATTTCTCTCTCCCCCTCTCTCTCTTTCCCCCTCTCTCTCTCTCCCCCTCTCTCTCCCTTTCTCTGCCCCCCTCTCTCCCTCTCTCCCTTTCTCTCTCTCCCTCTCTCTCTCTCCCTCTCTCTCCCTCCCTCTCTCTCCCTCTCGCTCCCTCCCTCTCGCTCCCTCCCTCTCGCTCCCCTTCCCTCTCGCTCCCTCCCTCTCGCTCCCTCCCTCTCCTTCCCCTTCCCTCTCTCCCTCTCCCCCTCCCTCTCTCCCTCTCCCCCTCCCTCTCTCCCTCTCCCCCTCCCCCTCCCTCTCTCCCTCCCTCTCTCCCCCTCCCTCTCTCCCTCTTGCTCTCTCTCCCTCTTGCTCTCTCTCCCTCTTGCTCTCTCTCCCTCTTGCTCTCTCTCGCTCTCGCTCCCCCTCGCTCTCGCTCCCCCTCGCTCTCGCTCCCCCTCGCTCTCGCTCCCCCTCGCTCTCGCTCCCCCTCGCTCTCGCTCCCCCTCGCTCTCCCCCTCTCTTTCGCTCTCCCCCCCTCTCTCGCTCTCTTTCCCTCTCGCTCTCTTTCCCTCTCTCTCGCTCTCCCCCTCTCTCTCGCTCTTTCCCTCTCGCTCTCTTTCCCTCTTGCTCCCTCTCGCTCTCTCTCGCTCTCTTTCCCGCTCTCTCTCCCTCTCGCTCTCTCTGCCTCTCGCTCTCTCTGCCTCTCGCTCTCTCTGCCTCTCGCTCTCTCTGCCTCTCGCTCTCTCTGCCTCTCGCTCCCCCCCGCTCTCGCTCCCCCCCGCTCTCGCTCCCCCTCGCTCTCGCTCCCCCTCGCTCTCGCTCTCTTTCCCTCTCTCTCGCTCTCCCCCTCTCTCTCACTCTCTTTCCCTCTCACTCTCTTTCCCTCTTGCTCCCTCTCGCTCTCTCTCGCTCTCTTTCCCTCCCTCTCTCTGCTCTCTGCCTCTCGTTCTCTCTGCCTCTCGCTCTCTCTGCCTCTCGCTCTCTCTGCCTCTCGCTCTCTCCCACTCTCTCTCCTGCTATCTCTTCCCCCCTCTCTCGCCCTAACCCTGTCTCGCCCTAACCCTGTCTCGCCCTAACCCTGTCTCGCCCTAACCCTGTCTCGCCCTAACCCTGTCTCGCCCTAACCCTGTCTCGCCCTAACCCTGTCTCGCCCTAACCCTGTCTCGCCCTAACCCTGTCTCGCCCTAACCCTGTCTCGCCCTAACCCTGTCTCGCCCTAACCCTGTCTCGCCCTAACCCTGTCTCGCCCTAACCCTGTCTCGCCCTAACCCTGTCTCGCCCTAACCCTGTCTCGCCCTAACCCTGTCTCGCCCTAACCCTGTCTCGCCCTAACCCTGTCTCGCCCTAACCCTGTCTCGCCCTAACCCTGTCTCGCCCTAACCCTGTCTCGCCCTAACCCTGTCTCGCCCTAACCCTGTCTCGCCCTAACCCTGTCTCGCCCTAACCCTGTCTCGCCCTAACCCTGTCTCGCCCTAACCCTGTCTCGCCCTAACCCTGTCTCGCCCTAACCCTGTCTCGCCCTAACCCTGTCTCGCCCTAACCCTGTCTCGCCCTAACCCTGTCTCGCCCTAACCCTGTCTCGCCCTAACCCTGTCTCGCCCTAACCCTGTCTCGCCCTAACCCTGTCTCGCCCTAACCCTGTCTCGCCCTAACCCTGTCTCGCCCTAACCCTGTCTCGCCCTAACCCTGTCTCGCCCTCCCCCTCTCTCTCTCGCCCTCCCCCTCTCTCTCTCGCCCTCCCCCTCTCTCTCTCGCCCTCCCCCTCTCTCTCTCGCCCTCCCCCTCTCTCTCTCGCCCTCCCCCTCTCTCTCTCGCTCTCCCCCTCTCTCTCTCGCTTTCCCCCTCTCTCTCTCGCTCTCCCCCTCTCTCTCTCGCTCTCCCCCTCTCTCTCTCGCTCTCCCCCTCTCTCACTCTCCCCCTCTCTCGCTCTCCCCCTCTCCCCCTCTACCGCTCTCCCCCTCTCCCCCTCTACCTCTCTTTCTCTCTCTTGCTCTCTATCTCTCACATGGTAATTCCTCTTTTTAAAAAAATAAATAAAAAAAATATATATATATTTTTATTAGGTATTATAGTGCACTGAACAACAAAATGAATGTTTGTAATAAGCATTAAAATAAAACTAAGAACATTTAAAAAGCAGAATGTAGTACACTACATATTGGGCCATGTTCAGCCTTCAGTCCGTTAGCGCACCGTATCTTGTGTGAAACAACTCGGCGCACTTTCAGAAATGGTCCTTACACCAGTGATGCAGTTCGTGTCTGAACGCAAATGACACAACCTACGAGGGAGGGAAGAGGCGGAACAACGTAACCCCGTAAGAGCGTGCCGAGGGCATCTCAGCGCAAGTGCGGACGATTCAAGTCCTGTGTTTTTTAAGATTTTTTTTGTAAAACATATTTTTATTAATGATTTTAGTGTTATGAGATGTTTATTTCTTTTACAGTTGTTTTTATTTTTGCATTCTGATGGGACTTTATATTGCACATATTATACATGTATCCTGCACTCTGTTCTGTATCCCAAATCCATCAAATAGCCTCTGTGGCGAAATGTTATTCTATAGATGGAGAGTTCTTAATTTCCCAGTGTCTGTCTCAGATCTTTAGCATTTTGGAGAACATTACACCTGCAGGTTACACAACAATTCTGAATATTCTGGAACTTCAACCATGTTTGACATTGTAATATGGAGCTATATAAGTTTGTAGTTTCTGTGTGACTCTCCAATGACTCTCTCCCGTGACTCTCCAATGACTCTCTCCCGTGACTCTCCAGTGACACTCTCCAGGGACTCTCTCCAGGGACTCTCTCTAATGACTCTCCAGGGACTCTCTCTAATGACTCTCCAGTGGCTCTCCAATGACTCTCTCCCGTGACTCTCCAGTGACACTCTCCAGTGACACTCTCCAGTGACACTCTCCAGTGACACTCTCCAGGATCTCTCTCCAGGGACTCTCTCCAGTGGCTCTCCAATGACTCTCCAGGGACACTCTCCAGGGACACTCTCCCGTGACTCTCTCCCGTGACTCTCTCCCGTGACTCTCTCCCGTGACTCTCTCCCGTGACTCTCTCCCGGGACTCTCTCCAGGGACTCTCTCCAGGGACTCTCTCCAGGGACTCTCCAGGGACTATCTCTAATGACTCTCTCCAGTCACTCTCCAATGACTCTCCAGGGACACTCTCCAGGGACACTCTCCCGTGACTCTCTCCCGTGACTCTCTCCCGTGACTCTCTCCAGTGACTCTCTCCCGTGACTCTCCAGTGACTCTCTCCCGTGACTCTCCAATGACTCTCCAGGGACACTCTCCCGTGACTCTCTCCCGTGACTCTCTCCATGGACTCTCTCCCGTGACTCTCCAGTGACTCTCTCCCGTGACACTCTCCAGTGACTCTCTCCCGTGACTCTCCAGTGACACTCTCCAGTGACTCTCTCCAGTGACTCTCCAATGACTCTCCAATGACTCTCCAGGGACACTCTCCAGGGACACTCTCCAGTGACTCTCTCCAGTGACTCTCTCCAGTGACACTCTCCAGTGACACTCTCCAGTGACTCTCTCCAGTGACTCTCTCCAGTGACTCTCTCCAGTGACTCTCTCCAGTGACTCTCTCCAGTGACACTCTCCAGTGACTCTCTCCAATGACTCTCCAGTGGCTCTCCAATGACTTTCCAATGACTCTCCAGGGACACTCTCCAGTGACTCTCTCCAGTGGCTCTCCAATGACTTTCCAATGACTCTCCAGTGACTCTCTCCAGGGACTCTCTCCAGGGACTCTCCAATGATTCTCTCCCGTGACTCTCCAGTGACACTCTCCAGTGACACTCTCCAGGGACTCTCTCCAGGGACTCTCTCCAATGACTCTCTCCAATGACTCTCCAGTGACTCTCTCCAATGACTCTCTCTAGTCACTCTCCAATGACTCTCTCCCGTGACTCTCCAGTGACTCTCCCCAGTGGCTCTCCAATGACTTTCCAATGACTCTCCAGGGACTCTCTCCAATGACTCTCTCCAGTCACTCTCCAGTGACTCTCTCCAGTGGCTCTCCAATGACTTTCCAATGACTCTCCAGGGACACTCTCCAGTGACTCTCTTCCGTGACTCTCCAATGACTCTCTCCCGTGACTATCCAGTGACACTCTCCAGTGACACTCTCCAGTGACACTCTCCAGGGACTCTCTCCAATGACTCTCTCCAATGACTCTCTCCAGTGGCTCTCCAATGACTTTCCAATGACTCTCCACAGTGACTCTCTCCAGTGACTCTCTCCAGTGACTCTCTCCAGTGACTCTCTCCCGTGACACTCTCCAGTGACACTCTCCAGTGACACTCTCACGTGACACTCTCCAGTGACACTCTCCAGGGACTCTCTCCAGGGACTCTCTCCAGGGACTCTCTCCAATGACTCTCCAGTGACTCTCTCCAATGACTCTCTCCAGTCACTCTCCAATGACTCTCTCCCGTGACTCTCCAGTGACTCTCTCCAGTGGCTCTCCAATGACTTTCCAATGACTCTCCAGGGACTCTCTCCAATGACTCTCTCCAGTGACTCTCTCCAGTGACACTCTCCAGTGACTCTCTCCAGTGACTCTCTCCCGTGACTCTCCAGTGACACTCTCCAGTGACTCTCCCGTGACTCTCCGATGACCCTCTTCCGTGACTCTCCAATGACTCTCTCCCGTGACTATCCAGTGACACTCTCCAGTGACACTCTTCAGGGACTCTCTCCAATGACTCTCCAGGGACTCTCTCCAATGACTCTCTCCAGTGGCTCTCCAATGACTTTCCAATGACTCTCCACAGTGACTCTCTCCAATGACTCTCCAGTGACTCTCTCCAGTGTGTCTCTCCAATGACTCTCCAGTGACTCTCTCCAGTGACTCTCTCCAGTGACTCTCTCCAATGACTCTCCAGTGACTTTCCAATAACTCTCCAGGGTCTAACTCCAATTACTCTCCAGTGACTCTCTCTAATGTACAAAGGGGGCTCATTCTGAGTTGAACTCATGCTTACATTGTTATATATGTGAATGTTATCAGTAGCTCTTTAATGTAACAATTTGTGTTAAGATTTATTAAACAGTTACAGTCCACTAACCTTTGCTGTGAATATGGGTCGTTAACCTTACAGTTACATTCGCGCTATCATGATTAATGCTCGTCCAGGACGTGGCAGGTTATGTAAGAGCGACACATTCACCTACCGGCCATCTTGATAAACAAGATGGTTGTGTGTGTGGTGTGTATCTGTGTATGGTGTGTATCTGTGTATGGTGTGTATCTGTGTGTGGTGTTTATCTGTGTGTCATGTGTATCTGTGTGTCATGTGTATCTGTGTGTGGTGTTTATCTGTGTGTCATGTGTATCTGTGTGTGGTGTGTGTCTGTGTGTGTGGTGTGTATCTAAGTGTATCTGTGTGTGGTGTGTGTCTGTGTGTGTCCGTGTGTATCTGTGTGTGGTGTGTGTATCTGTGTGTGGTGTGTGTGTGTGTGTGTGTATCTGTGTGTGGTGTGTGTGTGTATCTGTGTGTGGTGTGTGTGTGTGTCGTGTGTGTCCGTGTGTATCTGTGTGTGGTGTGTACCTGTGTGTGTGTGGTGTGTGTGTGTCTGTGTGTATCTGTGTGTGTGTGTGTCTGTGTGTTGTGTGTGTGTGTGTGTGTGTCTGTGTGTGTGTCTGTGTGTATCTGTGTGTGTGAGGAGTCTGAGCCTTTCCTGATGTTATTTATAAACTCCAGATGTTGCTTCTGAATCTGCTTCCTGTTCATTCTCCACTGACAGCAGCCCCTGTAGTCCGTGGTCCTGACTGAGTCATATGGACAGATAGACGGGTCACCTTATAGAGGCGCTGGGACTGATCCATAGCTGTAGGGATGACACCAATCTGTTAGGAATAAATAACTAGTTACAGTTTTATCATCCATGAAAGGCTCACAACAGAGTGCCACCAAAATCTAAACAAATTAAAATATAAATGTCAGTAAATTGACCCTAGTCTGTGTGTGTGTGTGTGTGTGTGTGTGTGTGTGTGTGTGTTTGTGTATATTAGGTAATTTAGACTGTAAGCTAGGTGAGTGAGTTCTCTATACAGCGCTGCGGAATCAGTGCCGCTGTATAAATAAATGGTGATGATGATGATATGTATATATATATCCTGCCTTGTATCCAAGTATGTGTATGTATATATGTGTGTGTGTATATATGTGTATATATATATATATATATATATATATATATATATATATATATATATATATATATATATATAATGTGTGTGTGTGTATCTATAATATAAATGTCTAGTGGCGTGTGTTAGTCTGTCTGTGTGTGTGTGTGGAAAAAATAAAACCAAGCTGCAGCGCCACCTGCTGGGCGGAGTTATACACTGACCTACTAAATTCTTAGTGTGTGTGGGAAAAAAAATTCAGAAAGGGCTGAAATTTGGTATACTAAGATGTTTTTAATTTGTTAATCTAATTTGGTAATTGTTAAAAGTGTTTATAAAGATTTAATAAAAATATATATATATTTCTTAAAGGAGAGGTGACAGTTGGGAGTGGTTGGTGGTTGCCGGGGGTGACAGTGGGGAGTGGTTGGTGGTTGAGGCCTGGGCTATGGCCCAAATGCATGACAAGAACCTTTTTAACACCTTAAGTAGCTTGATTTGACTAGAATGCATGAGTATCATGCACGGGTTAACTTGTGTATATATGTATATATATATATATATATATCTATATATATATCCTGCCTTGTCTCCATTGTGTATATATGTATAGTCATTCTGCCTCGTATCCAGGTGCACTTTAGGTAGGACCCAGTACAGGTATTTGTGCTGTTCACCATATTTACATAGTATAAACCATTTATTCACTATATCCTGCAAAGCTGGGGATTCCTGACATATCCTATTACACACACAGCTGCCCCCTACCTTATATTGGGGTAATAATGTGGTTTCATTGAAAGATATGCCAGTAAATTTGCCAACATTTAAGTTTCAGTAAACTGTCAGCGCTGAAAGTATTTGAGATAAAGGTGTAAAGTTTGGGGAGATATTTTTAAGCTATGCAGAGCAGACTTCCTGCCTTTATATTTACTAAAGGACACAGATAGTGAGAGTTGTAAAATATTAATTATAAACCTGTTAGAAATCATGAATAATTAGTTTGAAGTTAAATAGATTTTTTTTTATTTACTGCGTCCACTGTAAATACTAATTTACGTCTGTGTTCTGTCTTCCTCTCTTCCAGGAAATGACCTATCTGTGTGTAGCAGCCTCTGACTCAAGCAGCCAGAATCTGTAAGTTGCCGTGGTTTGTCTCCATAGGAGAGGGGTGCAGAGACCACACCAATAAGTTTCCTTTCAGCCTTTTAGCAGCAGACAA
This sequence comes from Mixophyes fleayi, assembly GCF_038048845.1. Lineage (NCBI taxonomy): Eukaryota > Metazoa > Chordata > Amphibia > Anura > Limnodynastidae > Mixophyes > Mixophyes fleayi. Next base: position 101,960,697 of record NC_134411.1, read on the forward strand.
TGGAAAATGCCACAGACGTCTCACTGAACGTCCCCAGTCTGTGGCTGTATCTTCCACCGTTACATGAGAATGCTGCGTACATAGAGATTGTGTCATCTAATTCTTACTTGTAGAGTGTCAGTGTTACATGCAGCAATGCACACATCCCCTTGTCGCAAGAACTTACAATCTACTTAAAACGTTAAAGCTAATCAGGGGTGTGCACTGAGGATAAAAGATTGCTTTGTTGTCTGCGAGACTTTATATTATACAGTTACATTGGAAATATACAGTCATCAGGGCATTAATAAGTACACAGGACCTGGGTTATTTGAATCTCTATGTAGCGTTTTATTACTGTGTGTGGGTGTGGGAGACAGATACATGTTACAGTGGATTTCACAGACAATGTATTAGGAAACAGACACGTGCTGCTTATGTGTATCACATGTTTCATAGAATAAACCAGATGCATTCAGCTTTGTCATGAAAAACTGTTTTTACCAACTGACATACCAGCTCTGTGTCTGTACTGCCCCGGGTACACTGCCAGGTGTGATGGGTACACTTCTTTGTGCACATCTGGTCCCATCCACGAAAGCATGCCGTGTGTACAGTCACCGGGCACCATAGACCACACACATTCTTATTTTAGTGAAAGGTTTGGTTCCACTGCAGAGAAATGAAGGTCACGGAGACGATGGGAAATATTACCAAAAATGTTTGTGTACTATACAGTTGTTTCCCTTCCCTTCACCCACTTCTTCCACTATGGATGATTGAAATGTTATAAAAACAAGCAAACAATATATACAGTGTATGTGTATGTATATGTATATATATATATATATATATATATCAGTAACCTGGGAGAAACCGCTTACTGCAAAAGTTGTTTAAGCTACTGAGAGGTGGCTGTAACCGTAGAACAATTGGTGGACGTGTATTTTTATGTCAGTACAGTTTACACTGTTAATATTTTTCATTACACTTTAAGTCATATTTTTTTTTTTTTTTACATTTTTATTTATGAGATTGACAGCAAAAATAAGCACAATAAACATACAAAGTGTTTACAAACGTAGAAATATACTGGTATAGTTGACCGACAACCCCTATGTTCCAATGACTAGAGTCAAAGACTTTTTGGATTGTTAGCATTTAAGGAACAGGTAAGTACATAGATGAGCACAAGGACGCAGGCCAGCACCCCCCCCCCCCCTCCTCTTTAAAACCAGCTATTCAGAGGACAATTGTTCGATCGGCGGATTCCCGACACACATTCGTAGCTCATACCATTCTGTGTTATGAAAGCTCTTCCAAACTTGTGTACGTATAACTTGCGGTAAAAGACTTTTGGTACAAGCTTTCCCAGGTGTTAAAAAAAAAATTAAACTCTGCTTTCTTTTTGTAAAGAGGTTTCAATGCAATCCATACGAAAGACATGGTAAAGTTTTTGTCGAAATAATGGTAATGTAGGTGTTTCTTTCTGAGCACAGACCTGCAGAACACTCTTCCTTGCTGCCGCCGATATAGCAAGCGACAATTTTCTACAGCCCTTGGTCACCTTAATTTCTGCTGGCAAAATTCTGAATATTGCCCACTCCGGGGAGAGTGGGACATAGTTTATTAAATGGGCAAGTGAGTATCTCCAGATCTGGACCCAGAAACGCTTTATCTGAGGACAGTTCCACAAACAATGTGTTAGATCTGCCTGATGTGTTCCACATTTTGGGCAGTTGTGATTATCTGCCGTACCTATTTGAAAACGTCTGAATGGGGAGAGGTAATCTCTATGGAAGATTTTTATGAACATCTCTGAATAAGTCATAGCTGGGATTAAGCACATTTGTTTTGACAAAGCTTTCAGAAGAAAGTCTGGGGTCATAGATGGGAATCGTTCCTGCCATTTGGCGATGCCTGTCTTAGAATTACTAAAATCCAGCCTATGACGTAGAATAGAATAATGTTGTGAGATAGCTTGATGTAAAGGGACCGGCTTAGACAGAATTGGGTCTAGTTGATTATCCCAGTCTAACGGGGAGAATTTGTTTAAGACAGTTTTAATATAATGTTGACATTGAAAATAGGCCAAATTATAAGCACGAATGGGAGGGAAAGAAGAAGAGGCTTGATCATAAGACATGGGTTTACGAGACACCTTGTCAAGTAGTGGACGAATTGTTGAGATTCACTATTTTTCCCACAATGTAAAAGGATAGGAAGCCATGTAGTCCTGAAACTCAGGGTTACGTAGTAATGGGAGATATAACAAATCATGTGGGGTTAATTTGCATTACCTACAAAGTTGATGCCATAGCTTATAGGTAGTAAAAAGGATTGGATTATCACTAACCAGGTCTGGTAATTCCTGTTTATGCATGTGAATAAACGCACGGAGGTCTATACCTGGGAGGATGTTTTGATCAAGTGTGGTATAGGTATATGTGGATGTGTTATGAATCCAATCTCTCAAGTGTCTCAATTGAGCTGCCTGGTTGTATTGAGCCACATTTGGTAGATAGAAGCCTCCTCTCTCTCTTGGTTGTTGTAATTTTAATTCGGGCATTTTTCGAGTTCCAAATAAATTTACGGAAAATCAAGTTTATTTTTGATGAATCTGATTTACTTTAAGTCATATTTAATAATATAATAGAATAGAATAGCAGAAATATTATATTACAGCCCTGAACAATTCCCACAGCCAATTATCCAGATGGCTTTTACTGCCAACACAATTGTTTTTTTCATTTTCTATAGCTAAAGAGCTTGCTGGGGGTATATTTACTAAACGGCGGATTTCATAAAAGTGGAGATGTTGCCTATAGCAACCAATCAGATTCTTGCTGTCATTTTGTAGAATGTACTAAATTAATGATAACTAGAATCTGATTGGTTGCTATGGGCAACGTCTCCACTTTTTCACACCCGCAGCTTGATACATTTACCCCCTGGTCTCTAAAAGGTTCAGTTTTCTCTTTAATCTATCTGACTGTGTTCTGAATTTTACACCCGTTTTTTCCCAGCATGCAGCAGGATTCAAACATGCCCATGTCGGCACTGACCTTTGAGGGGCCCTTCAACAAAGTTACATGGGCCCCAGTGAGAGCAGGCGCTGACTCATCACAGCACTTGTCTGTTTCTCACAGCAATTGTCTTATTTTCAAAACAATTGTCCTGTTCTCTCAGCCCTGTTTTGTGTCCTGGAACAGAGATTTATAATCTTTGTCTGAGGAACTTGGTTTGTGGGCCAGTTTTGGCAGGGACATCTGATCAGCAACTTGCCCAATAAATGTGACTTATTTCAGCAGTTTTTCTGTGAAGAGACACTTCCTCGCCGTTCCCCAGAATCTGCCACTTGTCAGCATCGCAGTCTGACCCCTCAGCCACTTCCCCTTCCATGAAACGCCCCCTGTCTTCTGCAAACCTGGGCACGCAGGGGCCTGTTAGCTCATATGAGGGGTATTGTACTTGTCGTTTCTAGGGCTGTAAATAAAAATAAATAGCAGCAATAGCTGCCCATGTTCTGGCATTGTCCTCATGGCCAACAGTGCTAGAGGAATACATGTTATACAGACGCCCAAGTGTGATTGTCGTCACACTCTTAGGTGAATTACAATTTCTTCCTTAATATTCTGTAGATTATTACATTACTGACCTCGCTAGAGATCTGCAGAACATTGCTCTGTTCCATCTACCCCCTGAGAGATACATAGTGATATATTCTGCAGATTATTACATTACTGACCTCTCTAGAGATCTGCAGAACATTGCTCTGTTCCCTCTACCCCCTGACAGATACATAGTGATATATTCTGCAGATTATTACATTACTGACCTCGCTAGAGATCTGCAGATCATTGCTCTGTTCCATCTACCCCCTGACAGATACATAGTGATATATTCTGCAGATTATTACAATACTGACCTCTCTAGAGATCTGCAGAACATTGCTCTGTTCCATCTACCCCCTGACAGATACATAGTGATATATTCTGCAGATTATTACATTACTGACCTCTCTAGAGATCTGCAGAACATTGCTCTGTCCCATCTACCCCCTGACAGATACATAGTGATATATTCTGCAGATTATTACATTACTGACCTCTCTAGAGATCTGCAGAACATTGCTCTTTCCCATCTACCCCCTGAGAGATACATAGTGATATATTCTGCAGATTATTACATTACTGACCTCTCTAGAGATCTGCAGAACATTGCTCTGTCCCATCTACCCCCTGACAGATACATAGTGATATATTCTGCAGATTATTACATTAATGACCTCTCTAGAGATCTGCAGAACATTGCTCTGTCCCATCTACCCCCTGTCAGATACATAGTGATATATTCTGCAGATTATTACATGATTGACCTCTCTAGAGATCTGCAGAACATTGCTCTGTCCCATCTACAACCTGACAGATACATAGTAATATATTCTGGAGATTATTACATTACTGACCTCTCTCTGCAGAACATTGCTCTGTTCCATCTACTCCTGACAGATACATAGTGATATATTCTGCAGATTATTACATTAATGACCTCTCTAGAGATCTGCAGAACATTACTCTGTTCCATCCACCCACTGACAGATACATAGTTATATATTCTGCAGAGTATTACATTACTGACCTCTCTAGAGATCTGCAGAACATTGCTCTGTCCCATCTACCCCCTGACAGATACATAGTGATATATTCTGCAGATTATTACATTACTGACCTCTCTAGAGATCTGCAGAACATTGCTCTGTCCCATCTACCCCCTGACAGATACATAGTGATATATTCTGCAGATTATTACATTACTGACCTCTCTAGAGATCTGCAGAACATTGCTCTGTCCCATCTACCCCCTGTCAGATACATAGTGATATATTCTGCAGATTGTTACATTAATGACCTCTCTAGAGATCTGCAGAACATTGCTCTGTCCCATCTACCCCCTGACAGATACATAGTGATATATTCTGCAGATTGTTACATTAATGACCTCTCTAGAGATCTGCAGAACATTGCTCTGTCCCATCTGCCCCCTGTCAGATACATAGTGATATATTCTGCAGATTATTACATGATTGACCTCTCTAGAGATCTGCAGAACATTGCTCTGTCCCATCTACCCCCTGACAGATACATAGTGATATATTCTGCAGATTGTTACATTAATGACCTCTCTAGAGATCTGCAGAACATTGCTCTGTCCCATCTGCCCCCTGTCAGATACATAGTGATATATTCTGCAGATTATTACATGATTGACCTCTCTAGAGATCTGCAGAACATTGCTCTGTTCCATCCACCCACTAACAGATACATAGTGATATATTCTGCAGATTATTACATTACTGACCTCTCTAGAGATCTGCAGATCATTGCTCTGCTCCATCTACCCCCTGACAGATACATAGTGATATATTCTGCAGATTATTACATTACTGACCTCTCTAGAGATCTGCAGAACATTGCACTGTACCAGGTACCTCCTGATATATCTTGCACAACATCTCTTATCTAGAAACCAGTATCACATAGCATGAGATGTCCTACAATGGACAACTACTTTAATTACAAACAAAATTGTAGTTTCCAATAAATTGAATGTGCTGTTTCAGTATATAGACTTATAAAACTGTCTGTATAACTCTCTCTACCAATATCTATGAATTCATGTGATCGCTGACTAAAATCACTACAGCGATGGCAACATAATAACCTGAGGATATTGCAAAGAATAAAACCATAGGAGATTTCTTTTTATCTGCTAAAGTGATGGTAACGTTCACTGATTACATTTGATGGTATCTTGAATTACTCTACAACAAGTATGTCTGTAATTGTATGAGTGTAACTGCAGATCTCCCACAGGAAGGAAACTCGTATTCATTCATCTATTCTTTGCACTCTCTGGTTGTTGCATTATGCAATCATCTCTGCAGTGAAGTCACAGCCCCTGAGGTTATTTAAATTTTCTATGCAATTCATTTTAGAACCTTTAAATGTATTTTATTAGAAAATAATTAACTAATATGATGATGAGGATGATTATGGAAATAATACAATATTGATTGTATGAAATGTTTCTTTATGACGTCTTTTTCTATATATATAACCTGTAGGTGTCAGTGTTGCTACTGCTGTCTATGATAAAGTTTAGACACTTTTGTAACTAAATAGATTGTTCAAATGTTTTTTACTTTCATACCATCAATGTATTTTGTTCGTCATTGTCCTGGAGCAGAGTCTCCCAAAACCAGACATAAAAAGCCACAGCAGCATGAAAAACTCATTTTAGGAAATCAAATGATCATTTATTTAAATTAAAATTACATTTTAAAAATGGTAAAGGGACAATGTTGCTGGAGCAGAATGTATCTAGTTCTTACATTTCCTGCAAATTCTTCACCTTCTGGGGTGAGGTCGTGCAGTCCGCTCTCTACGCCCTCACTGGCTGCATCAGTGGTGTCTGAGCAGCAGGAAAATCTAATTGTTCAAATGCAGAGTCTGTAGAAGACGTACTAACTTGCTGGATGCATTCTGCTAAATGCGCACAGCTAGATACACTCTGCTAGATACGCACAGCTAGATACGGACTGCTAGATACGCTCTGCTAGATACGCTCTGCTAGATACACTCTGCTAGATACACTCTGCTAGATACGCACTGCTAGATACGCACTGCTAGTTGCGCACTGCTAGATACGCACTGCTAGATACGGACAGCTAGATACACTCTGCTAGATACACTCTGCTAGATACACTCTGCTAGATACGCACTGCTAGATACGCACTGCTAGTTGCGCACTGCTAGATACGCACTGCTAGATACGCACTGCTAGATACGCTCTGCTAGATACGCACTGCTAGATACGCACTGCTAGATACGCACTGCTAGATACGCTCTGCTAGATACGCTCTGCTAGATACGGACTGCTAGATACGGACTGCTAGATACGGACTGCTAGATACGGACTGCTAGATACGCTCTGCTAGATACGCACTGCTAGATACGCACTGCTAGATACGCACTGCTAGATACGCTCTGCTAGATACGCACTGCTAGATACGCTCTGCTAGATACGCACTGCTAGATACGCACTGCTAGATACGCACTGCTAGATACGCTCTGCTAGATACGCTCTGCTAGATACGGACTGCTAGATACGGACTGCTAGATACGGACTGCTAGATACGGACTGCTAGATACACTCTGCTAGATACGCACTGCTAGATACGCTCTGCTAGATACACTCTGCTAGATACGCACTGCTAGATACACTCTGCTAGATACGCTCTGCTAGATACGGACTGCTAGATACGGACTGCTAGATACGCTCTGCTAGATACACTCTGCTAGATACGCACTGCTAGATACGCACTGCTAGATACACTCTGCTAGATACGGACTGCTAGATACGGACTGCTAGATACGCACTGCTAGATACGCTCTGCTAGATACGCACTGCTAGATACGCTCTGCTAGATACGCTCTGCTAGATACGCACTGCTAGATACGCTCTGCTAGATACGCACTGCTAGATACGCACTGCTAGATACGCACTGCTAGATACGCACTGCTAGATACGGACTGCTAGATACGGACTGCTAGATACGGACTGCTAGATACGGACTGCTAGATACGGACTGCTAGATACGGACTGCTAGATACGGACTGCTAGATACGGACTGCTAGATACGCAATTGTAAAGAGCACATTTAGGAAATGATTAGAAATGTCATAGAGTCTATTAGCACCAAACTGCACATTTAACCTCTAAAAGAACAATGTAGGAGTTATCCTTTATGATACACAGTTCTTAAACCATCAATCTCTAAAACTCTGGCAAATGATAGAACTCAATTTGCAGCGAATGTAGAAGCCAGAATACAATGTAACAACGGCGCACATTGTAGAAAACACCATTTATTTCTTGTTTAAGCATTTTGATTAATTGATTTCTGTATGGTTCATAGAGGGTCATTAAAGAACTGCAATAAGTGCGGACACATAATTCCTCTTGATGTGCACGTGCGCCTATGTCTGGACATTTACGTTGCTTAATGAATCAGGCCCTTATAATTCAGTTTTTCTTTTAAAATACCGGTGTAGTTTAATTTATGCCTTACATTAATTATGAGTCAGGTGACATTGCGTGAATGTAGGCAGCACTAATTATGCTCCGTATTAAATGTTTTCTCTTCCATTGATACATTTCTAATAATATTTTTAATTTTCTCTTAATTGCCTCCTTTTCTCGGCTTCACCGTCTTTGCAGTTAGGTGACTCCCACCCCCCACTGTTTGTGTCTCACTGCAGACCCTCTAAAAGGAAGTGGTTTTCTCACCTACCTCAAAGGCGCAGAGATCTTCCAAACCTTTCTACTAAATACCGGAAATTAAATGATCTTAAAAAAGAACTTGCAATGTGCAGAATGTTTTGTGCATTTTCAAGCTTAGCAACATAATACACAAATGTGTGTAAACATCTCAGTTACTTATTGTATCTGTTCATAGCAGGTCGGCTGCTTCTGCCCCTTCTGTTCTTGCACCCCAGAGTAATTAACAAGAAACAAATGCACATCTGTAGTGCATGGCGTGTTACACAAGTGCGCCTGTTTGCACGCCTTGTACGTACATTACTGCACGCACACACTGATTATTGCAACTCGCCACGGAAAGACACTGTGCACCAAATTTTGTGGGTTTGTGGAATTTCAGGGGGAAAGAGACATTCCCACCCCTAGTAAAAATGCCCTCTTCCCTTCCCCCCCCCCAGATCACATTTACATATCTCATTCCACTATGAATAGATATAGTCAGAGAAATGAGGTCTTGGGGTAAATGTATCAAGCTGGCGGGTTTGAAAAACCAATCAGATTCTAGCTATTATTTATTTAGTACATTCTACAAAATGACAGCTAGAATCTGATTGGTTGCTACAGGCAACATCTCCACAAAACTAGGCACACTCTGTACTGAGCAAGGAAGGTCTTTGCTACGCCCAACACCCCTTAACTCCCCCCCCCCCCCTCTGTAAGTGGCAAATGGCTCCTCACTCTTTTCTCCTACAGATAATCCACCACTACATGCAGACAACAGGTTTTAGCTCTAAGAGGACATACTACACACATTAGGCCCAACCCTTGGCAATACCCCACTTTGCACAGATAAGGGCAAAAAGTAACGATGAATAGACACGATTGGCCCCACCAGAACTAGAGATATCAGATGGGCACCGGGGGCGAGTGTCTGCCCGCTGCATTCCGCTGACGCAGTTATAAATGCCACATTATTTTCAAGAGTTAATCCACCGGCAATTTGTTAACGTCAGCAAACCAGAGACCTGATCTACTGCCGGCAGCTTCCTAAAATTGTGGAAAGTGAAAGAGTGACTGTGTGGGTGGGAATCATAGAAATCTGACCTTGTCCTACATGAGGTTTAAATAGGGTTATCCTGAGCGATGGTCACTTGCAGACACAAACACAGACTTGAACATGCAGATTACCTCTCCAGTCTAATCAGTCTACCCCCAAATCTTATCTGACACCCGCTGTCATCTGCCAGGCAGTGGATAAGTATAATCTGATCACAAAGAAAAACCCAGAGAATGGGATTTTGTTACAACTATTAGAGAAAGACGTATTCCTATGTAACAGTGATAGTGGATCATAAAACAGTGCTATGATTTTACAAAAGTAATCACACTGAAAAACACCATTGTGCACTATACTATTTAATATATATATATCATCATCATTTATTTATATAGCGCCACCAATTCTGCAGCGCTGTACAGAGAACTCATTCACATCAGTCCCTGCCCCATTGGGACTTACAGTCTAAATTCCCCAACACACACAGACACACAAGGGTCAACTTTGTTAACAGCCAATTATCTTATCAGTATGTTTTTGGAGTGTGGGAGGAAACTGGAGAACTATTTATATATATATATATATATATATCTCTGTCTCTCTCTCTGTCTCTGTCTCTGTGTCTCTCTCTCTCTCTCTCTCTCTCTCTCTCTCATTAACATGTGGGATTTGGAAGTTTGAACTTGCTGTTTACCAAACGTTCATAACACTATACAATGTAAACTGGAACATGGTCAAACCTCTCTGCCTTCCTCAAATTCAGCTAGAATTTTGTAGTCTAAAGTTCAAGAATATTGTGCAAATTTCCAAACTTTTAGTTTAGTTTTTTACTTTAGTTCTGTGGCACAGTGGTTAGCATTGCTGGGTCACAGCACTGGGGTCATGGGTTCTTTTCCCAACCAGATCCTATCTTTGTGTTTGTGCGGGTTTCCCCCATAACCCTTAAAGCCTTCCAGTCTCATGCCTAAACTCCCATCGGTCGGCTACCTCTCTCTCTCATCCCTTCTTCCCTTCTCCCCCTTCCTCCCGTCTCTCCGTCTCATCCATGTGTCTGTCTGTCTTCCCCTCCCTTTAGATTGTTCGCTCCTTTGAGCAGGGCTCTCCTACCTCCTGTTTCCATCACTTTTAACTGCGCTCTCCAGCTACTCTGCTCACCTCCTCTGGGTCCCTCTGCCCTCTGTCTCCTCTCGCTTCTCTCCGCTCCTTTCAGTGACTCTCAACCTGTCATCCGTGCCCACCCTCTTGGGCCATAGTTACCTGCCTGTACTCACTTTTCCCCTCCCTCCCTCTCTTTCATGCTGTGCCTGAGCCCCCAGAGTTATAGTGCTTACTGTTACTTGTACTGTGCTGTTTCACCTTGTACTGTGCCATTGTTTGTCCTTGTACGGCGCTACGGATACTTTGTGGCGCCCTATAAATAAAAATTAATAATAATAATAATAATAATAATAATCCAAAATCATACTGGTAGGATCACTGGCTTCTGATGAAATTGACCCCAGTGTGTGTTGTACAGAGTTTAGATTGTAAGCTCCACTGGGGCAGGGACTGATGTAAATAATTACATATTTTCTGTACAGCGCTGCATAATATGTTGGTGCTATATAAATAAAAGATAAAGAAACTAGGTTAAATGAATTAAAACTCTCTTTTAAATGAATTAAAAATCAGTGAGTAGCTTATCCACTGTCTAACAAACTGGTTGTTGATATTGTGTTACATTCATTATTGTAAGTTTTAATACCACAGCTAGTTATACTGATTGTATTGTTGTATTTTGTTCACTAGGATTCAGCATTTCAAAAAGTGCATCAAGTTCATTCACGAATGTCGTCTGCACCGAGGAGGCTGCCTGGTTCACTGGTCAGTGTCTCATGTGTTTATATAATAACTGGGAATAATCTGTCCTCTGGAATTTCTGGTGCTGTAAATGGGGTTAAGGTTTGGCCGTTATATACAGTAAGACTCCTCATAGACGTACAACTGCTCACAGGATCTAAGTAACCTAACAATAAGGTGATTTTCACATATAGCTAAAGATCCTGCACCCAGGAATTGTGGGAAGGAATACGCAAATAAATGCACTTTTTACCTTTTAAAGGGATATTATCATTATAATTCATTGTTTTAATATTTTGTTTAGAATTTACTACAATTAAACTCCCAGAAAAAAACAAAGTAGAAGAAAGAGGGAATTGTGTTTCTTGGACACTCTTTATTCTACTTTATGCTTCATTCATAATCCAATATAAAATAGTAAACTTTAAAAAATGGTTACAGCGAAATGTTAAAATAAGGAAATTGATGATCTTTATGAAAATACACATGCTGTTAAAAAGGTAGAGAAACTACCCTGCTGTCTTAGTGCCTAAATTATATAATAACCAGCTGATTCACTACGTTTGGAATACGATACCAACCTTGAATTGGAATTTAATTGGAATTTGTAGGATTAATAACCAAATGGAATTGTCAACCGTCAATCTGGATTCTCTTAGTATTTAAAGGATAAATATCCAAATTAAGTTGTCATATAAGGGTTAAAATTACCAAAATTGTATGTTAGTCTTGATTCTCAATAGTATAACTGGATATCCAAATTATGTTGTATCTATACTATAATTTCCCACATTAATTCACAAGAGGGAATATCCACACGTAGGATATATAGGCTGCACTGCAATGCTGCTTTATAAATACAAATGTAGGCAGATACCGGGTCCCTTTTGATCCCAATAGGTTTGCATTCAGATTCACTAATTAACTAGATTGTAATCCTTTTACCATCTGATATTTGACAACCTCTATAAATATTCGCAGTTCGCTGAGCTCGCTGTCAGTTTCAGACCATTATCATATTATTATCTGGCTCTTTCACCAATAGGGTTTAGCACTTGCAATCAGAAATTAATCTAATTTAGTTGATCAGATTAGATGCAATCATTGTAGCAGCTATCAGATGGTAAAAGGATTACAATCTCGTTAATTAGTGAATCTGAATACAAACCAATTGGGATCAAAAGGGACCCTGTATAAAAGTTTTATATTTTATTATCAGGCATAAAGGAGAATAAAAGAGTGCCCAACAAGCACAATTTCCTCTTTCTTCTACTTTGTTTCTTCTGAGAATTATGTATGTGTGTGTGCCCCTCCCCTCGTATATTATTAACTAATACATTTCGATATATAGAGAGGGGTTAACACTCTGTGCATTTTGACTCTTTATAATTAAACTCCACAGTTTGATACAGTAGAAAAAAATAATTTTGTTATATATATTGTTATCACCTCCTGTTTTTAGTATTTTGGTCAGGATAGGCTGCACTCTCAGTGATGTCACTGGTTCCTAGTGACTGGATAGGCTGCACTCTCAGTGATGTCACTGGCTCCTAGTGACTGGCTAGGCTGCACTCTCAGTGATGTCACTGGTTCCTAGTGACTGGATAGGCTGCACTCTCAGTGATGTCACTGGTTCCTAGTGACTGGATAGGCTGCACTCTCAGTGATGTCACTGGTTCCTAGTGACTGGATAGGCTGCACTCTCAGTGATGTCACTGGCTCCTAGTGAATGGATAGGCTGCACTCTCAGTGATGTTACTGGTTCCTAGTGACTGGATAGGCTGCTCTCTCAGTGATGTCACTGGTTCCTAGTGACTGGATAAGCTGCATTCTCACTGATGTCACTGGTTCCTAGTGACTGGATAGGCTGCACTCTCAGTGATGTCACTGGCTCCTAGTGACTGGATAGGCTGCGCTCTCAGTGATGTCACTGGTTCCTAGTGACTGGATAGGCTGCATTCTCAGTGATGTCACTGGTTCCTAGTGACTGGATAGGCTGCACTCTCAGTGATGTCACTGGCTCCTAGTGACTGGCTAGGCTGCACTCTCAGTGATGTCACTGGTTCCTAGTGACTGGATAGGCTGCACTCTCAGTGATGTCACTGGCTCCTAGTGACTGGATAGGCTGCATTCTCAGTGATGTCACTGGTTCCTAGTGACTGGATAGGCTGCGCTCTCAGTGATGTCACTGGTTCCTAGTGACTGGATAGGCTGCACTCTCAGTGATGTCACTGGTTCCTAGTGACTGGATAGGCTGCGCTCTCAGTGATGTCACTGGTTCCTAGTGACTGGATAGGCTGCGCTTTCAGTGATGTCACTGGTTCCTAGTGACTGGATAGGCTGCGCTTTCAGTGATGTCACTGGTTCCTAGTGACTGGATAGGCTGCGCTCTCAGTGATGTCACTGGTTCCTAGTGACTGGATAGGCTGCACTCTCAGTGATGTCACTGGTTCCTAGTGACTGGATAGGCTGCCCTCTCAGTGATGTCACTGGTTCCTAGTGACTGGATAGGCTGCATTCTCAGTGATGTCACTGGTTCCTAGTGACTGGATAGGCTGCATTCTCAGTGATGTCACTGGTTCCTAGTGACTGGATAGGCTGCCCTCTCAGTGATGTCACTGGTTCCTAGTGACTGGATAGGCTGCCCTCTCAGTGATGTCACTGGTTCCTAGTGACTGGATAGGCTGCCCTCTCAGTGATGTCACTGGTTCCTAGTGACTGGATAGGCTCCATTCTCAGTGATGTCACTGGTTCCTAGTGACTGGATAGGCTGCATTCTCAGTGATGTCACTGGTTCCTAGTGACTGGATAGGCTGCCCTCTCAGTGATGTCACTGGTTCCTAGTGACTGGATAGGCTGCATTCTCAGTGATGTCACTGGTTCCTAGTGACTGGATAGGCTGCCCTCTCAGTGATGTCACTGGTTCCTAGTGACTGGATATCCTGCACTCTCAGTGATGTCACTGGTTCCTAGTGACTGGATAGGCTGCCCTCTCAGTGATGTCACTGGTTCCTAGTGACTGGATAGGCTGCCCTCTCAGTGATGTCACTGGTTCCTAGTGACTGGATAGGCTGCCCTCTCAGTGATGTCACTGGTTCCTAGTGACTGGATAGGCTCCATTCTCAGTGATGTCACTGGTTCCTAGTGACTGGATAGGCTGCATTCTCAGTGATGTCACTGGTTCCTAGTGACTGGATAGGCTGCCCTCTCAGTGATGTCACTGGTTCCTAGTGACTGGATAGGCTGCATTCTCAGTGATGTCACTGGTTCCTAGTGACTGGATAGGCTGCCCTCTCAGTGATGTCACTGGTTCCTAGTGACTGGATATCCTGCACTCTCAGTGATGTCACTGGTTCCTAGTGACTGGATAGGCTGCCCTCTCAGTGATGTCACTGGTTCCTAGTGACTGGATAGGCTGCACTCTCAGTGATGTCACTGGTTCCTAGTGACTGGATAGGCTGCCCTCTCAGTGATGTCACTGGTTCCTAGTGACTGGATAGGCTGCACTCTCAGTGATGTCACTGGCTCCTAGTGACTGGATAGGCTGCACTCTCAGTGATGTCACTGGTTCCTAGTGACTGGATAGGCTGCACTCTCAGTGATGTCACTGGTTCCTAGTGACTGGATAGGCTGCACTCTCAGTGATGTCACTGGTTCCTAGTGAATGGATAGGCTGCATTCTCAGGAATATTGGCTCCACCCACTAAATGGCTGCCTCCACTGTTATAACTTGATGGGCAAATAAGGATAAAGTATTTTCTAAGAAAAACTTTAGCTGTATTACCTGTGTCAGTGGGCTAATGGATATGGCATTGGCATTTTAGAATCATTTAATTGATCATTGGTTGTGTGTGCAAGCACATCAGATATGTAGCAAATTAAGGGATAGTAATACTATATACAATTTTTTATTATTATTATATATTGAGGACACTTTAACACATTCTACTCATTAGACAATATTTAATTGTTCTGTGCATAAAATATTAAATGAAGGTGACATTAATTGTCTGTCCGTATAGCACTACAGGAAGTTCAAATTTTAATGATGAGAGTGTTAATAAAAAACAGAGGATATATATATATATAGCGCAGTATAGTTTATAAATGCACGGCAGGAGTTGCAGACGATCGGCCCCTGTGTCAGGCAGTTTTATATTTATCACTCACTGATGACAAGTCGAGCAGACCTGTCTCTCCCAACCACAGCCTACATGTGTAAGATATAGGGCAGGAGACCCCCTACACTACAGGTGCGTGACGCGGTGTGTGTTAGGAACACGTGTGTCACACGGTACTCCCCCCCACCCCTCCCCCACTGTGGTTTGTCGAGTACAGCACACACTGAATGTGTTGCAGTGTTTGTGGTGACAGAGATGAATGGGGAGGGGAGGGGGGATTTCACACTACAATATATATTTATTTATATTTATAACATAATGAGGTGAGAAAGTCATTCCGCCCTGGCTGTAAAATGAATGTTACCTAGAATTTATCTCGTTTGTGGCCAAATACTGTAAGTGATGATTACTGATCTGACAAGTTAAACGGCTGAGTTCCTGAAGGCTATGGGGGGGGGGGGGGTCATTCACAGTTTGATATCTCCATGCCTCAGTGCAGGTCAATAAACCACAGTTAAATCCTAAATAAATATTTGACCCCAAATCATCTCTGAACGTACCCTTTTCACAATCGTCATATCCCGATCACCTCATGGGTAACAATTGTCAGTAGATTAACTAAGAGCCAGTAAAAACATTGGCAGATTTGTACCTTTCATTAAGTGACCAGTAAAAGATATGACTCCATCTCTAGATGATACTGTTTTCACTTTTTGATACATTTTAGAATTCTGTGAATAATATAGAATGGGGAGGGGGTGTTGTGGGTAATATTAATGTAACATTGTTGGTGGTGAAATGATGGGATAAGAAATATTAGCTGATCAGGGCAAGGGATAGATATAGGACGTGTAGAGGACGATATTATGGTGACAATTAATCATATCAGAGTAGGTGATGGAGAGAGGTATCGTTGGTTATAGGGTGAGGGAAATATGGGGATTGTGATATAATGACAGGAATACGAAATAATATAAAAATATATGAAATAGAACTGAGCTGGGTATAAGGTTTGGAAGAGAACTATAATGATAACATCAGGGAGGGTAGAAAGAAGAAACAATTGCTAGAAGACTATAATAAATAGAAAAAAATGATATATAAAACAATAATATAAACCAATAGTATGAAAAATATAAGGTAACAGAGGAAAATGAATATCGACTAAATGTTTAAACTGTGTATATATGTTGCAAATATACCCAATGCATTTCGCCCCTTTCTGTATTATCAGGACACACTGAAGAAGGTAGTAGGTTTAGGAATGGCTTGTACTTCATGTTTTTTGTAACTATATAATGGCAGTACCAATAGAACTTGGTACCTCTGAGTTTTATTTTAGAAGATTCAGCAATGTCTGGTATTTGTTGTCTGGTCTGGTGCCTCTGGGCAGGAAGTACTTTGTGCATGATTCCAACGCCAGCTGCTCCAGCCATACTGCTGGCAGCGTGGTGATGATGTCATAGGGGAGGGACAGAGGCTGCTTATCTGCAGTGGATGATGGGAGTTGTAGTGTACTGCATATAACACTGTAACGTCACTTCATGGGGATTGTGACCTGTGTTGTCGAAATAGTGATTAGCCCCCAAATGTGGAGAATCTCAGACCTGGGAATCTGTTGCATTTATGGTTATAGGAGCTCAGGATGGATAATACGAGTCCCTGTTCCTGGATCGTCTGGGAAACTCCTGAACTTGACACCAGGATCTCCCCTCTGGGATCATCCGGAGTATGTTGTTCCTGCTCTATAACGCAGCTTGCGGGAATGTCCACAGTGTTATCACATTGTGTCTTGTTGTCCAGGACGAAATCACAAGTAAATCACAATAATACTGAAAGTAATATAAAAAGTAAATGCAGAGGAAGCATTTTGTTTCTGCTTTTTAATAAACATTTTTATCATAACAATATTTCTCACAAAATGCCCAATCACATTGTCAGCCTAGCTGCTGACCAATATCTGAATAAATATCCAATATCTAAGAAGAATCGTTTCCAGGGACTAATTGTTTTGATTCCGTCTCAGCGGAAGTTGGAAGTACTACAATACCCATCAGGTCAGGCTGAGTGGATTTATTAATAATGTACTTCTGTTGTTGTATTGTAAATATTCCTCTGTAATTCATATTAGTTATCTGTAATTCATATTAGTTAATTAACATCAAAGAATGAGAATTGGGGATAAGAATTGGATCTAAAATGCAAAATAAAAGGAATTTTATTTTGCTGGAGGTCAATACTGAAAAATAGGGACATTTCTAGGGATAAATGTCTAAAACAGTAATTATTTCTAAAACTGTCAGTAAAATATAGTTTCAGAGGTTGGTAACACTTATTTCACGTAATAAACTTAGTATTGGATATATAATATGTCTCAGGTGCCCCAATAGGTGAACTAAAGACAATGGTCCGGATTCATTAAGGCACGCAATGTGACCGCAACGTGCGTTTAATGACTACGGAACATAAAATACATTTATACAGTTGCTCATGATTGCAAACACATGTTATAGCATGCGTACGTGACTGTCATCAGTAGTACTCAGGACTTAGACTAACCCTGTAGCTGGAGCAAGAGATACGGCAGAAAAACAAGTAACTTTGCGATGCCCAGAGCTGGATTCGGACACTGCTGCGTGTGCTTGAGTTTGACGCGCCCTTGCTGTAAATTGCCCTTCCTCGCCCTGTTCACTCCCTAAAATTGTAGGCTGTAGTTAGTGTTCTGTGCGCTCATAGAGCAGACAGGGCTGCGTTTACTGGCGTAGGGTCCGGTTTTTGGGCGTGCGCAGAGTAATTTTTGCGTACAATGCGTTCAAAATTGTCAGATACCTTGATGAATTAGGCCCAAAGTGTTTGGGTTAGTTACAATAGTTGGCTCAGTGGGTAAGTGACTCGCCAGCGATGTAGCTGCCCGCGGGCTTCTGCATACTTTGCCCAGCCCTAAACACAACCCTGAAATTACCATTTTTTTCCCCCTTCTTCTAATTGGCAGCTTGGCAGGGGTGTCTCGGAGCACAACTATAGTGATTGCCTACCTGATGACGGTGACGCGCTTGGCTGGGAAGATTGCCTGTCCGCCGTCAAGTCTGCCAGGTCCTATGTGAGCCCGAACATTGGATTCCAGCAGCAACTGCAGGAATATGAAAATACTTTAGTGAAAGAGGTAAATTATTCTCGTACCTATCACGCAAGTCCCAGGTAACCATGCAGCCATCTACGTGTTACCCTCACTTGTGGTGCTGGGGTAATATGGTGGTCGGTGGTAATTCTCACACGACACAAGTCCTTGTGGTCCCCAAATCATTCTCCAGGGAATATCGCCCCCTCTATTCCGTGTAACTCTCACTAAGGCACCTTCTGGCTTTTCTCACACTTGCCCTAAACGCAAACTGACGCAATTCATTTTAATTTTGTTAAGTTTGTTTTGTGTCTCCTGACTCTGCTGTATCAGGGAATAAGGTCACAAGTTGTGACACTACAGATCTCATCCACAGAGTCTTGTACACAACCCAGAAATTCTCCCAGCTCCTCATGACCTGTCAGACCGATCAA